>NC_133659.1:222348352-222688657 GCF_037893015.1 Macrotis lagotis | reverse complement strand
AAAGACACGGGGGTTAGAAAGATACACGTCTCTCTCCTTGAGGAGTTTGTTTTAACATGTGAGAAGATAAGTAAGGAAAATCAAAGTAGGAGGGAGTGCTAACAATTGGAGAGAGCAGGGGAGGCTACGTGGCAGAGGTGGCATGTGAGGTGAACCTTGAAGAGAGGAAGAAGGAGTGCATTCCAAGTCAAGTCTATGGTCCCTATAAATACATGGAGACAAAGAGACAGAATTTTAATTTAGAGATCAATTGATAGTCCAGTTTTATTGAAATATAGAATCTGTAAAATGAAGTGATATGAAATAAGGTTGGAAAAGGAGATGGGAGTCAGAATGTGTGGAGAGATCACAAGACAGGTTGGCAGGTTTGTATTATATCTTATAGTCAGTGAATATCTAAGTCCATGATTAAAAGGAAGACAAGGCAAGTCCTCTCGTGCCTTAGGAGGATTGTTTTGGAAGCAGAGTGAATAGTAGAGAAAGGAAAGATTAAAAACAGGGAGACCAATCAGGAGTTTGGCTAAGAGGTGATAAGAACCTGAACTCAACCAACACACTCTGTGAATAAAAGAAAAGAGGATGAATGTGGGATGATACTGGATATGGATGGGAACTGAAGAGCTAGGAGTGACTCTTAGATTATAAGTATAGGTGACTTGGAAGATGGTGGTATGCACAACAGATTTAGGGAAGTATAGAGAAAGGACAGATTTAGGCAGAAAAGTTGTTGTTTTGAACTTAATGAATTTGCAATATCTTTTGGGTAGGGGAGATGTTCAGCACACAGTTGCCATTGCCTAATTGGAGTTCAGACAGGAAATTAGGGCTGATATAATACAGGTGGTGGTCAGCTCCCCCTGGTTTCATCTCCCACTGAATGTATGTCCCTGCTAAGCAGTAAAATTTTGCTCTTTCAGATGAAGCTTTAAATCCTAGAGACTACCTTCTCAAGAACTTGTGGCACTCATTGCCTCCTTGGAACCCTGATCCTGGTAAACTGGTGAGGTTTTACAAAGTTTGATGTGTTATAAGCATTCAACACCAGGAGGACCCTTTTCTGGAATTGGCTGTCACAAAGTAATTGAAGGCAACTTTTGAAAAAGCATATTCTTTATACCTCCTTCATGTAAATCAAAACCAGAGAAGTACCTACCTTAGTTTTCTGGTTACTTGTAATTGGTGTTGACAGTGACAACGAAGGCCAAGAATCAAACATTCGTTCCCAAATTGCCTTGGCCTTAAAGCAGCAATGTCATTTCTGAGTAATAGCAGAGACTGAAATACACAATGTAGCCACATCAGTCAAGATTGACAAAATTAATGTTTTGGTTTTTTTTAAATTCCATATCCCCCAATTTCTTAGTCATTGGCATTCTTGGCAAAGATGAGGAGATTTATACTCTGATTGCTTTTGTCTCCTTAGGGCTTTGGTCTGGAGATGACTAAGAGGAAGCACTTTTTGTTAAATATCTTTTGCTTGGATTTTTCTATAGTGATTATCACCATAGCACCTAACCCCAAAGGGTCCAAAGAACTAAAGTAGTTAGAAGAGCAGTGGGCGTTTGATGGTTCATTGGAGAGAGACTGTCATTTTAAGCTCAGATCTACATCTAGGTGCTTTTTTTAAGTGATCTGTTTCTAGGCCTTCTCTGTACCAAGAAAGTCTTTCATCTATAGGTTGCCACAGTTTTTTTTTTTTTAATGGAAGGATCACCTACTATGAAAACATAGAGTTGACATAGGCACTAGAGGGATAAATCTGGGAATGTAGAATTATGAAATTAAGGACTGGAAAAGGTATCCTTATGAATCATCTATTCTAATCCTTTATAGAAAAGGAAATCGAGAAGTAAAATAACTTTTCAGGTAAATAGTAGAAAAGCTAATATTGGAATACATCTGTTATTCCACTATATCACATTATGCTGTTCTTACCCCAGATCCAAGATGGCAATTCACCTTGGCAGGTCTAAGCATAGCCCCTGACCTTATCTCTAAGTAAGCAGTTAGTAGAGACTGCCACCTAGGAAACCTTTCTTTACCTCTCTCTTTTTCTTCTCTCAGGAAAAGGAAGCATTATCTGAGAAAACAGGAGATGAAAGATCTCTCCCTCCACCCTGGGTCACCATGACCACCCTCCCAATACAGTGATTTACAACTGATTTCTTTTGGTGTATATCCTGGTGCTCATCTCCCTGCTATCTGTCTAGGGGATTGATTTGAATAAATGGAAATTTTAAAAATAAAATTTCCTTTCCCTCCCTGGGCATTGGAAGCAGCACAAGCCCAGCTAATGAGGCCATCTCTTTGAGTAAAGCACCGTTTAAGCCAGTGATTTTACCCCTCCCCATCTCTCCCTTGATAAGGAAGAACATTTATGTGAAAGAAATTGCAGCCAACCTAAAAACCCAGAACCGGTTTGGATGGCAACAGCAAGAAAGTGGGATTGAGGCCCAACTTCTCTTATCTGTGAGATCATCGTAGGCAAGTCCCTTCATCTTTCTGTACCTCAGTTTTCTTAAATGACAGAGGTTAGCCTAGATGAACTCTGATGTCCCTTATGACCCCAAATCCTAGATTTGATTTTATTCTGAGTTGGTCCTAGACCTGGGGAAAGTTCATTTTTATCATAAGTCTTGTTGGCTTGAGGGTGTGTGCTTAAGTGAAATTCCAGGATTGCAGTCAGATAGATAGCAGCTTTAGCCTCTTCTTCTCTTTAGTCACAAGTCTGGTTTATTCTGAGATGGTTGTTTGGTTTTCTCTTTTATTTGCATCTCTATACTTCACTCCTTTGTGATTTGGTCATGGTGTTCCTTTGGGGACTTGGTCTTCCTGTCCTTTCACATTTGGCCCCTGGCCACTTTCAGAATAGATGGTAGCATTTTCCCAGGTCCTGAAAGGTTAGTCTTTGCTGAGCATCTTGGTGAACAGAGTTAACATACATCATTAAGGCCAGAGAGAACACAGAGGAAGGGAAGGCCAACCCCTCCATTTTGCAGATGAAGAACCCAAATCCCAGATAAATAAACTGATTTATTTTAGATCACATTGGTAGTAAGTGACCAGGTCAGGATTCTCATTCCCATCTTCTGACTCTCCATTGAGTAGTCTGTAAGACAGTAGTCTGTCTTAATATGGAATTCATGACACTATCCCCTGCAGTTGTGAAAAGAAGTACTCTTCTATCATGGAGGGGAATGTTGGAAGGATGATCTGAGCTCACTTCTTCACCCTCCTCCTCCTCCATACTCCTTGGAACTTTGTAATTTGCCCAGAACCTGGGTTGGACTTTTTCCATCTGGCAGGCCTTTCAGGAAGGTACACTAGTAGGTAAAATTTCCACAGTCTCTGGCCAGTACTGTAGGATTGTGGTTCCTGCCTTCTCCCTCCCCCCTGCTCTACTCCCCTGCATATCGGCCATTTATCCACCCAGGAACTCTCTGTCCCAAACCACTCTAGTACAAAGGTCATGAAGACCTTCCTGAAGAAGGTTTTTGCTGCCATGGTAGCAGTTAACAGTTTTCTTTTTCCAGTGAGTCAACTTCTTGGTATGCAGATGGACTCTGACAGGCTGACCTGGACAGAATTGTCCAGCTTTGAGTTACTGGCCTCAGCTATGGGGTACTTAGGCAGCAAGTGAGTTGTTTCTGAAGTTAATACACACAGAGGGCACCCAGCAGCTGCCTCCTAGCATTGATTTTGGTGAATAAGCCCAAGCATGCTACCCACATAACTTTGGGCAAGTCACCTCTCTTTCCCCAAGTTTCTTCATCTTGCAAAAATAATACTCTCAGGATTACCTCTCTCATAGGGTTGTAATATGAAAAGTATACAGTTCACAGAATTATGCAGATTCAGAAGAAGCCTCATCTAAATGATGGACCCCAATCCACAGTATCTCTGACAAGTACTTATCTAGCCTCTTTGCTTTTAGATCTCCAGGGACCAAAAAAGCTTTTCTTTCTTTGAAACTACTCTGTAAACATGAGCCTCTCTGTCTCTGGGGGAAATAGTTGATTATAAAGTAGGAAACCTATGGTAAGACCTAACAGACCCTTAGATTCTCCAGGCTTTCCACTCCTCTACACACCTCTCTGAGTGTGGATGACCTCACTGAATGTGGATCTGCCCTCTGAGATTAAAAAAAAAATACTGTGGTGTCATTTAAGTAAAGAGCAGCTCTTTTCCCATCAGCCCTGCCTGCATGTTGGGAGCTATCCTGCCATTCATTTCAGCATTAGAAATGCAGAGAAACATTTTTAGAAGGCACAGAAGCCAGAGACAGTGGTAAGTATTGCATAATAGGAGAGAAAATATTCAAGAGCTGCTTCTAGCTCCTGGGAGAGGAGGCACCTTGTTTAGGATTGAATGTGCCTATTCTGGCTCTACTTGTAGGGGTTCTAACCCCTTTCCAAGAAGGCAAGGATTCTCTTATTTACTGTTGCATCTTATCCATTGCCTTGTATTGTAGCAAGCATTTAATAAATGTTGAATTGATAAAAACAAAAAAAAATGTTGAATTGAAGGTTAGTTGACCAGAGGCTTGAGCCCTGGTTCTTGTTACAGAGGAAAAAAAAGCACCAAAAAACCCCCTAGGGCAGTTGAGGTGTGTGTGAGAGAGAGAAAGAGAACATTATAATGATAGACATGCAAGATTATAAATTTATATACATATATATATACACACACACACACACACACACACACACACACACACACACATAGAAACTTATAATAATCTTTGAATTCATTCTCCCTCTAGATTAGATATTCTTAACACAGGGTCCAGGGCTCATGGATAGATTTCAGGGGTCCATGAAATTGAACGTTTCACAAATTTTCATGTCATCCTTGTGCAGGGGCCATCCTTGTGCAGGGCATGCTAATCTTCTCTGTATCATTCCAATTTTAGTATATGTGCTGCCAAATTGAGCACTAAAATCTTTATTTGTAGGGGTTTTTTTTTTTTTTGCAAGGCAAATGGGGTTAAGTGGCTTGCCCAAGGCCACACAGCTAGGTAATTATTAAGTGTCTGAGACTGGATTTGAACCCGGGTCTCCTGACTCCAGGACCAGTGATTTATCCACTACACCACCTAGCCGCCCCGGGTCCATGAAATTGGATGGAAAAAGACATGACATTTCTTTTCACTGAATTTAGCATTTACTTCTATTATGAATGTTAGCAACTAGCCTAATAAGGAGAAAAGGGGTCTGTGAATTTTACCAGAATTTACCAGATCATTAAAGGGGTTAATAACAAAAGAGAAGTTGTGAATTGTATGGGGATAATAATAGTGCCTATCTTCTTGAGCTGTTTTAAGTTTGATTAAGATAACATTTGTATGTATGTAAAACTTTAATGCCAGTGTAGAAATGTGAAAGAGGCTTTTATCCCCATCATTGACCACTTCAGGATTCTAGGACAGACGAAAAGGGTCCCTCTCTACCATCACCCCCCATCTTGTATTGGGCCCTTTAAATCGTGAAGCCTTGTGGATGTCCTCCTGGAAAGTGAGTGAAGGGTTTCCCATGTTTCAGACCCCTACTCTCAAGGCAAGAAAGTTCTCTTTGACCACTGACAATGAGGAGAAGAGTCATAGTTAGTTATATTGCTTTTGTCCTGAGAAAGACCGACTGTATCCAGAAGTTTTTCCTCTGTGGGGGGTTAGGAGTATTGATGGGCAAATGAGCAAAATTCTCTTCCCCTTTCTCCCAGGAAACTAGGCGTTGCCCTGGTCTAGAGAGCTACAATGATGCCCAGGCACTTTTTGGCAGGGGGTGGCCCAGACTCTTTGCGGTTGTACCCCATCTTACCCAGAGGCCCTTGATGTTTCCCAAAATGTTCCTTTCCTTGGTGTGATACATACAGACACGGGTGGTGTTGCAGATCCATAACTGTGTCTTCTGGCTTAGCTGGGTTGTATAGGAGACAGAGTTCTTTGCATTCCCCCAGTCCGCCTACCCCCCTTTCCAATTTCACATTCCATACTTTCTTTCCATCCATTATTTTGTCTCCTTGGGAGAATGCAGGTTTAGTTGCTGCAAAATCCGGGTGGGTGGATGAGCTGCGTGGGTGGTGTGGGGGAGGGGAGACGGAGGGAACAGCTTGTATTGAATTTACCAGCAATTGTTTTCCCCTCTCTCTTCTTCCCCCGCCTCCTACCTTGCTCATAGACACACACACAGACACACGCACACGCACATACATACACACACACACACCCAGGCAAGAGCCCACAGGCTGAGTCAGTGTGAGGAGGAGGGAGCTGGTGAGTCACAGGTGTGTGTGGGGAGGGGGGGGCGTCCCTTCCCCAGTATTCTCGCTTCTGTTGCCCCCTGCTGGGATGACATGACTTTTAAAAAGAAGAAAGAGAGATGTAAAGCTGCTTGCCTTTGGAAAAAAACATCTTCCGACAGAAAGGATTTACTGGACTGGAGCGCCAGCAGAATGGAGACCTGACTTAAAAGATGTGTCAGCCCAAGCTGCTCATGTGTAACTGCATGGGGGCAGCTTTGGGTTACTACTTATGTCAGGCTCCTGACCATTCAGGGAAGTGGGCAAGGGGGTGGGCAAGGGGACCGAGAAATAGGGATCTAGAAAAAGTCTCCTTGTCTATGAGCCTAGAGGATGTTTTGGAATGATCTGGAATATCTCAGGAATAGTCGGTCTCATTTGACCACAGTCAAATCCAAAACTCTCAAAGGCTCCTGAGGAGCAGATACAGAATTTTGGCCTCTTTATGAACTGATTAGGTATCTGTTATCCCAGAGCCAGCCCAGTTCAATTGAGACAGGCTTAGATAGTTGGTTGACCTCCCAGTTTTTGGAACCACATAGACTCTCTTCTGAAGGGATGGGAACTTTGTTGGTACAAGGTGAGGAATACCTGAACCAATTTTTTTTTTTCAAGTTTTTTGCAAGGCAATGAGGTTAAGTGGCTTGCCCAAGGCCACACAGCTAGGTAATTATTAAGTGTCTGAGGTCAGATTTGAACTCAAGTACTCCTGACTCCAGGCCCCGTGCTCTATCCACTGCGCCACCTAGCCGCCCCACCTGAACCAATTCCAAAACTTGGAGTATTGAATGGTTCAAGCAAACATAGCTCCAAGATTACAGAAGTCTTTTAGAACACTCCTCGTTTTTTTCTACCCTTTCTCAAAATGGAAGCCGGCTAGGGGGAAATGAATGAATGAATGAATGACCTCTTTGCAGAGTTTCCATCTTTGCTTTCCCTCCTGGATGTTCTTTCAGGATAAACTCCACATGTGGATATGCAGCACTTTCCACATAGGTTCCCTTGTTTGGGTTGAGAACTCCAAGTAAACAAAATGAAATAAACACAAAATCCCTCATTTGAAAGAAAAATGAGGGAGGAGGAAAAACAATTTATTCAAAGGCCACTTCTAGAAACCTCATCCCTCAGCAGACCCAGAAGGCAAGAGATTTGATGGGAGAAGTGGTCAAATGCCTTCAAAATTTAATTTTATATCTGTGGGATCTGAGAGATCAACTTTAAGTTTGGAAATGTCAAGAGTACAAACTCTCTTCCTTTGCCAAAAGGAGGTGTCTAGAATAAAAACTAACAACTTTATGTTTTTGGTCAACTTTTCATCATCTGAAGGGCCTTGGAATCAGAAAAATCCCAAAATTTCTATTTTGGGAAAATACATACACACACATCCATATATTTGTTTGAATGCATATACATATATAATATATATAAATACACACAAACACACACATATATACTGATATATGCCATGCATGCCATATGACCCTGGACAAATCATAGTATCCTAAACAAATCTCTTAAGACCTTAAGGCGCCAAGCAGGTGCCAATCTGTGTTAGTAGAGATTTCACCATGAAGAGTTGCCAGCACCAATGAAAACAAGTCCAGCGCTCCCCCCACTTAAAATACCGCCACCCCCACCACAGTCTGTTGAAGAGTCTTTGAACCCTCTGACATGTTATGTTTGAAATAAGCAACCAATCTGGGAACAGTCCAAATACTTTGAATGACCTTGAACTAAAGGGTAATGCTCATCAATTGAAGATGACTTGGATAAATTATGTCATAATTCTGTGTGAGAAATGAGCAAGGAGATCATTTCAAAGAACCTTGGAAAGATTTGTATGAACTGATACATGCAGAATGGAATGAGGAGAATCAGAAATAGAATAATTTATACAAAAATAATTTTGAAGACTTGAAAACTGATAAAAAATGAAATGAGCATGATCAGGAAAACAACACAATTTTATTTTTATACAAAAATGCCATAGAAAAGATAGAAAATTTTGAAAACTGTTAGAGCTGTGATCAATACATTGATTACCCATGATTTCAGAGGATGTGATACAATCACACTATTCATCTTCTGCAAGAAAAGTAGCAGATTTAGGGTACAGAATACGAACTAGCTAGTTGGATACACAAATACAATGTGTGTGTGTGTGTGTGTATGCATGTTCCTATACTATGTGACCCAGTTCACACACATGTTTATATACAGCAAAAAAAGGAATTTGTTTTGCTTAACTGCACATATTTGTAGAAAGGAATTTGGTTTTTTTCATCATTCTTTTTTCCCAGTGGGAGAGGTAGGAGGGAGAGAAGAGATTTCTGTTCTTTTTAAATTTTTTTTTTTAGTAGAGAGGTTGAGGGAATGCTATAGATGTGGCATGTTGCATACATTTTCAAATGAAATCACTGTATTGTTAATTTTTCTTAATTTCTTACAGGGGAACACTCACAGAAATGGGAATAGTATGTAAATATTTATAATGTAAATGCAAACATCTATAAAATAATAATAATAATAATAATAACAATAATACTTAAGCTTTTCCTAGGAGGCTATTGTCCCCTGATGGTGGAACTTTTACATGCTGGATGGATCTGGAGGTTTTTAAAAATTACTAACAAGGTTTTCTGAAGATTATAGACATCTTTTAGGAAGCCAAAAAAGAAGAAAGAAAGTAAATGTTCTAGAACAGGATAACATAATATAGTTATCAAGAGCACCCTCAATTCATGGCCTCAGAATACATCTCTATTTATGGCCTCTGCTTTGTAAGAATAGTACATACTGTTTATACCTGAGAGTCTGCACAGAACCAAATGTGAACATATGTTCCTGCAGCACCAACTCTTCAGTTTCTCTTTTTTTTTTCCCCTAGTTTATAGATGCGATCAGTAACAAACAAGGTGAATTGGAGAACTACGTTTCGGATGGGTATAAGACAGCCCTCACTGAGGAACGGAGAAGGTTTTGCTTCTTGGTGGAAAAGCAATGTGCTGTGGCCAAAAACTCAGTCGCCTACCATTCCAAGGTAAAGCATTGACCCAGACTGGTTCAGGAAGGAGAATTGTGGCTGAGGCTCAGTAAGGTGGTCCCGGGGCACCATTCTGGGTGGGACAGCACTGACAAGTATATGGACCATTCATAATTAGTTCAAGGCAATTTCAGAGGAAACTCAGAAGACCTGAACTGATTCAAAGGGAAGACTAGAACTAAGAGAGCAATTTGTACAGGGATAATATTATTAAGGAAAAAGATGTTAGAATTCTGATCAGTGCAGTTGTAAAGCGCAAATCCAAAAGAATCATGATGAAACCAACCTCTCTTCTCCTGACATAGACATGATGAATTTAGAATGCAGAAAGACATACATTTTCTAATATAGCTATTGTTGGAATTTTTCAATTCAATGCAACTATGGATTAAAGACTCTAAAAAAAATCTTTTAATTCAATGAAGGGGGAAGGTGGTAATGGGAGGGACAGATTAATAAACAAATAAAATTAGGAGAAAATCTTAAAAATTAGTCTGAGGAAGAACTGAAATACCACTTCCCCAAGAGGGATTTCTCAGAACATCTGCAAACTTTCCCCAGCTTTTCCTCATACTTCTTAGCATATTAATTAGTGGTATATCAAATGGCAGATGGTGGTAACCTAAGAGGACTTTCTAGCCTTATGTTTGTAATTATCTTTCCATTTTTTTGCCCACAACCATTTTTCTTTTTGCTCAGACCTAACTTTTTGGGGGATGATAACTCTTGTGCTTCTTTGCCTGAGGTTATCCAGGCGGGTCGCTTTTCAACCTTCTTGAAACTAAGTATACATCCACAATACATACAGGTTTCTTTAAAGAGAAAGGGGAAGATTATGGTCAGACAGATTCTTTTCACAGCAGAAACAAAATGAGACATTGGTCTAGGATCTTTTGGGGGGTTTGTCCTGTCTGTTTGCCAGCACTCTTATACTTCATGAAGATACCTGGCTTGTCATTACATAGATTTAGGTATTTACTGCCTGTTTAGATCAAAATCCCTTAAATAGTCTTCAGTGTATACACAAAAAAATGCCTTCACCAGCTATTAATTAATGATGCAACCTCAAGGAAAAAACTCTTAGTTTTGGAACTGAAAGGAACCATTTGCCTTGCAAAAACCTAAAAAAATAAAAAAATAAAAAATAAAGATGGGGAAGCAGACTTGGAGAGAAGATTTAGTGATTTGCCCAAAGTCATACCCTACTGTATTGATTCTAGAATAGGATGGTACCTGTATTAGAGTCTCTGTTTATTGTCCCCCCCGTATCCAGAGCAGCTTCTCTCCTACACTGGGGGTACTTGCCCAATAGATGGTGCTTTTCTGCTCTCAGGAACATTCAATCCTATACCTGGGCCAGTCTGAGTAATTCTATTTGCCCTTTGTAAATAAATTGTTCCAACACCCATCATTATGCACTTTAAAATTGCTCCAGTCTGCTTGCAACACAAAATGGGATGGGGGGGGGGAGACAAGAGGTTCAAATACCTTTTTGTCTTGTTCAGAGGAAATAGTTAAAAAAAGAATCACTACCAGCCGTCTTTGTCTTCCCCAAAGCTCTTTAAGTCCTATGATACAAAAGTTTGCCTGGGAACTCTTAAGCTAGCTTCTTGTAGGGGGGGGGAAGAAAGGGGAAGGTGAAGAGGAGGAAAGAAGAGGGGGGGGGAGAAAAAAGTATGAAATATTAAAGTGCTGTTCCAGCCTCCCACTTGCACATTTTCTCCTGCCTACATCTTTCTCTGCAAGACGAAATGTTCTGGAAGACAGGAGAGGGGTGGGTTGCTAGGCCCTTCATTCTTAGCTATCCGGGTGGAGAGGCAGGCATCTGCTCCCCTCTAGTGGCAGCTGGCTGCTGTGGGTCTATTGTAGGACCTGTGAGAGAGCCGCTGGCCGGATGAGTGTATGGCCAAGAACTTGACAGAGACCTATCTACTGAGCCTCGTTGGTGAGAGAGCCAGGGCTAAGCCGTTTTGAAAAGGTAGGAGATGCATTTATCAGCAAGGGAGGAACAAGTGGCTTTGAAGGAAGCTGAGAACTATCCCCCATGTCTAGAATGAGAACCCTTTCTTTTTCCTTTTAGCCCTTAGAATTCTTAACTTTTCTAAGGGCTCAGTGCCCAGATGCCACCCCCTTCCCATCTGTCTGTCCTCAAATTATCCTGGATTTACTTAAGCTATGTACATAGATTAGATTCCCTCCCCTTCGCCTCCCAGGAGAACATTAGCTCTTTGAAGGTAGGGTCTGTTTTCATGTCTCTTCAGCAGCTAGCAAAGCCCCTAGCTAATAATGCCTGTGGAATTTAATTGAATAATTTGGGGAATCTTACAGGAACTGTCCTCAGCCTTTCCCCCCACCCCCTACCCCTCACACACACACACACAACCATGTCTACTGGTTTGTGTAGAGTTTCTGTTACTTTGGACTCTAAGTGACATTTAATATGTTGCCTGCCAAACAGCAATGAAGATATAACAGATGAGCACTGGTGAGTCAGATGGATTCTTGAACAATGCTGAGTCAATCCCAAGCATATGCTCCATGTAACTTATACAAGAGAGAACGAGGGACTTATCCTGAAAATTTTAAAAAATATATAAATAAATAAACATCAGCTTGGTAACTGAAATATTTTCTTCTGTGGCTATGTGTGGTATCTACTGGTGGTGATGAGGGGAGATCATTCATTCACTTAGTCATTCATTCAGCAGCCTGGAATTTCTGGGAGAGGGATTGGACTTATGATATTATTGGTATAGGTAAATCTCTGGGGTACCAATGAAGGTTGGCACCTTCTTAGAGAAGTGCCTAAACCACTGAGAGGTGTGAGACTTGAACTGGTTCCGAATTTGAGGCAAACTATCACTTACTGACATTTTTTAAGAAGTTATAATCTTTTTTTTTTTTTGAGGCAACCAGGATTAATCAACTTGCCCAGGGTCACACAGCTAGTAAATGAGTGAGACTGGATTTGAATTCAGGTCCTCCTGACTCCAGACCCAGTGCTCCATTCACTATGCCATCTAGCTGCCTCTAGGGCTTATAATTTTTAGAGACCACTGCATCAGGAACTGGATAATTAGCAAATGTAGTGCTTTATATTTATAAATATTGTCCCAGATCCAAAGCCCCTTCTACTGGGAAATTCAGATGACTATTGTCAGTGCTGGTGATTTTCAGGAATCTAAAGGCATCAGAAATCTAAAGGCATTATGTTCTAAGTGGTCAGGAAAACCAAACTTTTCCAGAAATGAATTTAAACTTTCATGCTGAGAAATTAAAGGGAAAAAAATTTTTTAAAAAAGAAATTGGATGGATTTCAGAAGGTAAAGGTGGGTCAAGGGGTGCAGCTGCTGAGTAGCAGGTTGCTAAATACTCACTTCATTCAGGGTGGATAGAGAGAAGACAGAAGAGGAAGGCAGCTTATCAAAGCTAGAGAGAGTTAAGTACTGGGCTGTGACTCATAAATATAATCTGGGACAGGCATACTTGGGGCTCAGCACCTTAGCTCCAGGAATCAAAGCTTATTTAAATCTCATTTACCTCAAGGAGGTAAAGTCCATATGTTATACTCTCCCTGGCACTGTAACTTATATGGAAATCCTGAATTCCTCCAAGTGCAGCCCATGCTGCACTTTAGATGATTGATCTAAACCCTGACATATCTTTCTGTGTTCTCCATGCTGACTGCCCTACTACTGACTTAGAAAATAGGTGGTTAGAAGAATATAATGATTTCAGGTAAATGGATTGTTCCTCACAGCTCTCCTTAGATTTTGTCTACTAATGTTGGCAGCTTCTATCTTTGTCTGGTATGGGCTTTCAGCCCCAGAAGGCAGAATATCTTGGCATGTCATATATAAATTGTTTATTTCCTTCAGTATCTAACAAATGGTTGTTGTTATTATTGTGACATCTGTGCCAATGAGTGCAGGTGGTCAGTCTACCCTTTGGACAACATCCCTCACATCCCTTTTCCAATATATTCTGCTGCCTCTGGGTCTGAAGCTAGGGTTTTTGTTGTTTTTTTTTTAACGGAGTGGGCTACTCAGTGGGGAATCTCCATTCTGTTAGCAGCCTGTGTCCATTGGCATTCCATTCACTAGCTTGTCTGTTAGACTGCCTTCCCTCAATCCCCCACATTCTGAAGATGGATTATTAGGAGACCTTTGTGATCTGGACTGTGAACATTAATCCCCTAGCAACCTCATGTATGTAGGGGGTTCACTGTCTACCTTTAAACTTTTGTTCAAATCCACCATTTCTGATTGTTTAGCTCCTTTGATGACATGTTCAAGGGAAGAGTGTGATGTGCTACATCAGAGATAGAAGCCAGATTACTGGCATCATTTAGGGCTTTCAGGCCTGGATCTGGACAATAGTGATTAGTAATCTGTGGGACTCAAGTGACATAGGTATGAAGCCCTGCATTACAACCATGTCCTCAAACTCCACCTCTCTCTGGATCTGGCCCTTAAGAGGAATAGCAATGGGTGGGATGGGGGATCATACATTTCTCTCGTGCTCCAAATGATCTCTGTTCTCTTTTTTCTTTCCCTCTTTCCTTCTTGCAAACTTCAGTTATTTCTTCCTCTATTTTCAGGCATTTAGACCTATCTATTTTTGTCATCTTTTCTCCCCCATTTGGGTACCTTAGGTTATTGTGTCTATATAGATCACTATATATGAGTAAACCAGAGTTAGGATCTGTTCCACCATAGCTGACACTGAGCTGATGAGTTTAAGGTGGAGGGTAAACTCCCTGAAGGCAAGAATGGTTTCCTTTTGTCTCTTCATCCCCAATGCCTAAAACTATATAGTAGGCATTTAATAACATGCCCCCTACCTCTATCCCCATGTCATTTAGTCTGGTCTCTGAAAGCCCTGCTATATGTTTCTGAGACTAAGAATACAAGTGAATTGCTCTGTTTTCCCTCCCCAAAAAAGACCTTCCTAGTTGTCAGTGGGGTCTATGTGTGGGTCTCTTCTGGGCAGAGAGATTATATTAAGGAAGTTATATATTTGTCTGACTCTGGATATAGTAGCAGTCAGTGACTAAGACTAGTTTCTAGTTCCTTCTTTTACTGAACAAATCCTGCCCTCTCAGGGAAGAAGAGCATGTTGCTCATCAGTTTTTGTGGGAGCCTGGCAGTTGGGTGGGGTGTGTTTTGTTTGTAGGTGGGCCCTGCTCTAGTTGGGCACTGACTTATGCCTCCCCTGTTCTCTCTGATTTCAGGGAAAGGACATGCTGACTCAGAAGCTCCCATTGTGGCAGCAGTCCTGTGCTGACCCCAATAAAATCCCAGATCGAGCCATCCAACTGATGCAACAGATGGCGGCCAGCAGCAACGGCACAGTCATGCCCAGCTCCCTGTCTGCTTCCAAGTCCAACTTAGTAATCTCAGATCCCATTCCTGGTGCCAAACCACTTCCAGTGCCCCCAGAGCTGGCCCCGTTTGTGGGGGTAAGTCTACTCCACACTACTTATGATTGACATGATTTTTCATAGGATTAATGACACCCATTTGCATTTATGGAGAACCTTCCCTTTTTTTTAATTTTGCAAGGCAATGGGGTTAAGTGACAAGGTCCAGTCACACAGCTAAGTAAATATTAAATGTCTAAGGGCAGATTTGAACCCAGGTCCCCTTGACTCTAGGGCCAGTGCTCTATCCACCGTGCCACTTAGCTGCCCCAGAACCTTCCCTTTTTAAAATGTTTCTGAGTAGATTTTTGGAGCAAGTTTTATTGCTTCCACTTTTTACAAGGAAAAGGACTACTCAGGGAGGAACCTATAGTAAAGAAAAGGGGGGTCAGGATCTAAGGTAGGAACCTCCATATCCAGAGAGGACATGCCAAAAAGAATATTTCACATAGTCTCATGATATTCAAGCCCATGAAAGGTGGAAAGTGTGGTGTTAAAGAGGGGGATTTTTAAAATCATTTTTCTTCTTCTTGGAGTCCCATGTCATAAGCAGAGAAATCTTTCAAGCCTGGCTTCTTTCTCTCCACAGCGTATGTCAGCCCAGGAGAATGTGCCTGTAATGAATGGGGTCTCGGGTCCAGACAGTGAAGACTACAACCACTGGTCTGACAGGAAGCCAACCCAGCCCAAATCCCTGTCTCCTCCTCAGACCCAAAACAAGATGAGCGACTCCTATTCAAACACACTTCCTGTGCGCAAAAGCGTTGCCCCCAAAAACAGCTACGCAACCAGTAAGGGTGGCCCATTATTGCAGGAATGTTGGCTAAACTCTAAGCCCCCTGGAACTTAGCCCAAAACTCAGCAACTGTGGGCCTCCCCCCTGCTGGGGGGCATCACATTCTCTCTTGTGTCAGAAATGTTCACATCTATTGGCAGAAGACTGGGTAAAACCCAGTTAGGGTCTGTACCACTATAAGCTTTTGCCTTAAGTGTGCCTAATGTAGCTGTGACATGAAGAGGATGGGGTGGGAAGGGTGGGGGAAAGAACTGTTAATGTTATCAGAGCTTTGCCAAAATGTGTTTCATGGAACTTTGCTGATGAGGGATGTACTTAATGGAATTGTGATAACTCCCCATTGTGTTGCCTAGTGGGCAGGAGCTCTTTTTTTAATGGTGCCCAATGGAAGGCAGCTCAATAATTAAAATTACTTCTTTATCAAATGAGCTAACATATAAAAAGCCTTTCCAAACCATAATGCATTCTATGAGGGCTAACTAGTCAATAGTCAATAAATATTGCTTCAGTGTCTACAGCACCAAGTACATTGAGCAGCTAGATGGCTTGGTGGATGGAGCACAGGGGTTTGGATTTAGGAAGACCCAGCTCCCTGTATTCAAATACAGCCTCAGATACTTAATAGCTGTGTGATTCTGGGCAAGTCACATCACCTGTTTGCTTCAGTATCCTCATCTTTAAAATCAGCTGAAGAAGGAAATGGCAAACCATTCCTGAATCATTGCTGAGTCTGATACAACTGAAACACTGGCACCAAAATGTGCCAGTCATCAGCCTAAGCCCTAGGGGTAACCAATAAGAAAAAAGACAGATGATGCTTATCCTTATGGAGCTTACAAGCTAATAGGGTAGTCAGAGCAGATCCCAGAGTAGCACAGCCAGGAGGGAAGGGAGAAGCAAGGAGACAGGTCTGATTCTTATACGTAATCACTGGATTCAGTGAGGTAGATTGAATACAGATGATTATCTTCTGGGAAATAGCAATAACAATAGTAGGTGGCATGTCTATAATATCACTTTATATAGAGATGGTAACAAAGAATAAATACAAATTCATAATAAATAAATAAATATCAGCATTGCTATGTTACGATTTGAAATTTGTAAAGCCCTTCACAGATGGACAAGTCAGCTCTCAAGGTCATACAAATATTAAATGGCAGAACTGAGCCTCTAGCCCCAGATCTTTTACTCCCCAACCCAGGGTTCCATGTGTTTTACACTTCGCTATATCACTCCATAAGTCTGTTGTAATTAAATCATAAATTTCTCAAATAGAAGATGCCAATTAAATGCCCATCCAGTACTACATTCATTGGGGCTTTTTATAAATTCTCAGAGTATAGCATGGCCCCTGAGGGGGGCTTTGATCTTTTCCCTCACACTCCTTCACCACCCTGGCACATAGTGGAGCACTCATTCATTCTGTCCTAGGAGGGGCCTGATTTCTTGCTCTCTGTTGTTTTGGCCAGCCGAGAACAAAACTCTTCCTCGATCTAGCTCCATGGCTGCAGGTCTGGAGCGAAATGGCCGAATGAGGGTCCAAGCCATCTTCTCCCATGCTGCTGGTGACAACAGTACCCTTCTGAGCTTCAAAGAGGGAGATCTCATCACTTTGCTGGTCCCTGAGGCCCGGGATGGCTGGCACTACGGCGAGAGTGAGAAAACAAAAATGTGAGAGCTCCTGGGGCTTTGACACTGCCATTGCCTTCTTGTGACTCCTGATTTGACCAACAGGAAGCTCCCTACTCAAATGCTAGGCAACTCCCTCTATGTGCTGAGAAGACTGGGTAGAGTTTGGGTTGTAGGGGATTGGGGAGGCCTAGAATTCTAATTTTGGAACCCTAAATCACCTACAGCTTAATGCTCTAGCCAGTTTACTTAATTCTCATTTCCTCCAGTTGCCTCTGTTGTCCCTCCCAGCTTACTTCTTTCCTGGGGTATCTTTATCGGTCCAAGATGGGAAAGAGATATACTGGTCTCAATTTCAAAATTGACTTCCTAAAATCTATTTCTGTGAATCTGCAACCCACCCTAAAGTAGGAAAGAATGGCTTTGGACAAGACAGCACAGTTAAGGGAGGGACAGCCTCAGATTTATGACTGTGTAATACGTGAGCTACATATTAGCTTGCTTCTGCCCTTGGGTCAGAGACTCACTCTATGATGTTAACCTCCTTAAAGCCAGGTTTGAAGGATGTTTGTTTTTTGTTTTGTTTTTTTAAGAGCAGAGAGGTCTTTAGGAGATAACTCAGTTCCTTTCCTGGTCCTTGGGAATCTTTATAGCCTGCCTAATTACTAGCTGTGACCTTGGGCAAGTCACTTAACGCTGATTGCCCCATATCCAAGGCCATCTCCCGTTGTCTTGATTCATATCTGGCCACTGGAGCCAGATGGCTTTGGAGGAGAAAGTGAGGCTAGGAATTTAACAGAGTACCCCCTCACTCAAACCTGATTCATGTGCTTGTCACAGCATCACCTCCCTAATGTCATAGTCTTCTTCAAGAATGGATAAACCTTTTGTGTTAAATTCTGAAAAATAATGTAAGATTCAGATATGTGCTAACTACCAAGTCCTTTTGGGATCCAGGTGATACCATGCACTAAAATAGCCTTTCTTGGGGCATGGAACCATCCCTATGAGTGACCTGCTTCCAGAAATGAAAACTCTGCAGATGACCCTGGCATGACAGGTCTTGTGACAGAGATCAACATTCTCAGTGATGGGATTGTTACAACTGATCCAGCCTCAGCCACAGCCACCCTTCATTCTACCATAACTGCAGAGGTCCCTCTACCTCTGGCCCTGCTCTTTCCAGTAGGGACTCAGCTGCTCATTTCATGGGCAGTGTAACTTGGAATGACTTCAGCAGGAGCATGGACAGATATGAATATTTCCTATGTACTAAACTTCCCTGCAAATAGGGATGGGTAGGGGTAAAGTGCAAGCAACAAAGAAATGGGTTGGAAATGGATAAAATTCCCATTTTGTAAGTTGAGGGAGATGTGGGCACTGAAAATTACTGTGACTGATGGCAGAGCTAAAATGTTTGAATATCCAATTTCATTATCTGCTTCAAAATTCCAATATATTTTGGTTAGAATACAAGTATATGGAAAGGGTGCCTCTGGAGTACAATTTTCCCAGTGTATGAGTATTTGAGGAGGGGACACCAGGATGCCTCTTCTTATTTTTGTGTGGTTCTCTTCCAGGAGGGGCTGGTTTCCTTTCTCCTATACTCGGGTCTTGGACAGTGAAGTCAGTGACAGATTGCACATGAGGTAAGACACAACTCCTGGGCCTGGAATGGATTTGGAGGTAATAACAACTCAACATTTGTTCTGTGGTCAAGATGAATGAACTGACCTTCAGTTTGGTGTTCTGTCTCCATCCCAAGGAGGAAGTCAAGATTTCAACCTTTTCTTCTACCAAATGGGACCTAGAACTTAGTGTTTATCTGAGAAGCATAGGAGACAGCTAGGTGACAAGAGTGTTGGAAGTGCGTTCAAATCCATCCTCAGACTCTTACTAGGTGTCATAAAATCCAATTGCCTCATTTTAAAGATGAAGATTCTTAGATCCAGATAGGTGAAGTGCCAGTTGAGTTTGAATTTGAACCTGGGTCCCCTGGCAGCAAGCCTATAACCTGTTACCTCCTCAGTTGAAGAAGAAGACATTCATTGCTTGTGAATGAACCAAAGCAGAGAACACATTGGATTCCATATCTGTGTCACATGACATCAGCAAAACCAACAAATACTTGAGTTTTGCTCTTCTTTTTTTCTGGATTCCACTTCTAGTTGCCACTAGCTATCTCTTCTTGAGTCTCTTTTTCCCCAAGCCCACCCCAGCAGTTGGGGTCCCAAGCAACCTTAGAAACCCATCCCTCAGATGCAGAGAGAAGGTAGGACTGGATCTTGTGCTGCTAGCCCTGTCCTCACCTCCTGAGAATGTGGGCATCCCAGAGGGCTGGCAGGTGAATCAAGAAATGGTAACTCGCTTCTGGAGCTTTGGTTCCAGGCCTCTCTAGGAAGGGGCAGACAGATGGTATGTAAATTAGAGAAGACACTGGAGTCAAAGGAATATAGTAAGGGTTAGGTGGAAAAGGGCAAATGAGAGATTCTTGAGGTTAAAGTCTAACCTTGAGGGTAACAGCCCTGAACTCTGCTTTCTCTGCCTGCTTGCTCTGGGCTTGGTCTACAAGCCTAAGTGCATGTTCTGACCTTGGAAGTGGTCTCTTTGACCTGTTGGGAGATGAGCAGAACAGCTGTTCCTTCAGTTCATTGCAAGAGTATGTGGGAGTTCCCCACATAGTAACAGATACACTGGCAGGTGGTGGAGGTGACAATTGAGCAATGTTGCTTATCTTTTATAGGTTGTAAGGGGAAAGGAAGAGGTGTAAAGGAATAATCATCTATTTATCTCCCACTATGTTGGGCACTGTGGAAAGCATTTTACAAATAGTATCTCATCTGATCCTCACAACAACCCTCCTAGGGAAGTACTGTTATCCCCATTTTAGAGTTGAGGAAAATGAGGCAGAGTTGAAGTGACCTACCCAGGGTGACACAGCTAGTAAATATCTGAGGCTGGATTTGAAATTAGATTTTCCTTACTCTAGTCCCAATGCTCAATCCATTTTTCCAGCTGCCAAAGATTATTCTTGGTGCTGAGAAGTTAACAGGAAGAGATGGGATTCCACTGTAAAGCCTTGGGGCACTTTAAAAGAATTGTGCTATTAAAGGGGAAGACCCTGACAGTTTTTAAGATAAAGGCAGGCTATATTTAAAAAAAAAAACGAGGAAAATTAGAATAGCAAAGGCATTTTTTCCCCCTAAAAAACATTGTTTCTTCTGAGCTCTCTCTTTGAGATCATCTTCTAGTCCTGGCTTAGAGACGGATTGGTCACAGACTCCAAAATATCTCTTTAGTTAGGGTTTGTCTATACAAATTAGAATGTACCAGATGGGAATTTGACAAAATGTTTGAAATTTAGGCAACTGAATCAGCAACTTAACTTGGTTTCAACCATAACCTAGGATCAACTTTTTTTTTGTTATCTTTTGTTTTATATAACCTTCATTTAAAGAACATTCATCTCCCCTCCTCCTCCCTAGTGAATCATCTCTTGTAATCATGATTTTCAAAAGTACTTTTAAAAAAATGTGAGAAGGAAAAAAAAATCCAGTAGAGCAAAATGAATGAACACATTAATCGTTTCTGACAGTGTATGCAATATTTCATATCTGTAATGTGCCCCTCCCAACAGAGAGAGATAGGAGGTGCATTTTTCCCTTCTTTTCTTTCATTTGGGAATCAACTTCTTACAAAATAACAGGATGGAGGGGCAGCTAGGTGGTGCAGTATAAAGAGTACTGATCCAAGAGTCAGGAAAACCTGAGTTCAAATGTGTTAACCTAGACCAGTCATTTGACTCTACCTCCAAAAAACACAAAAATAGCAGGATGGAATGGTTAGTTTGGACCAGAAATGGGTACTAAAAATAGGGATTCTCTACTGGAGCTGAAGTAAGGTGGTTGTGGGTCCTCGAAGTCACCCTGCCTGCTGGAGGTGGGGTGAGGTGGAATGGGTGGGGTGTGGGAGTGAGGGTGGAATGGGGTAGATGAACCTGAACCTCAGTGCAGTCTGTTACCTGGAGAGCAGATACCCTTCACTTGCCCCATCTTCCCTTGTATCCTATAGTTTGCAACAAGGAAAGAGCAGCAGTACAGGCAACCTGCTTGACAAAGATGATCTGGCCATCCCACCCCCGGATTATGGTGTGTCCTCTTCAAGGGCCTTCCCCACCCAATCGGCTGGCACCTTCAAGCAAAGACCCTATAGCGTGGCTGTACCTGCCTTCTCCCAGGTGAGAGCATCCTGCCCAGGCAGGGCACAGGGTTTCCTTACTTGTCTAGGAAGGGAAATCCTGGGAAGCTGAACCGTGAAGGTTGTTTAGTGGGGTGGAATCTAGTTAGTAGATAATTGACTTCAAAACGTTCTCTTCATTTTCTTTGGGGGAAGTATTGACACATGAGCAAGGTTGATTTTCACTGGGCTTCTTGTTTGCCACCCTCCTGAGATATGGAAAGGATTCGTAGAAAAAGAGAACCTTCATTCTCTGGATTAATACTTTATGATCCTTCACATTGTTCCCTAACATTTGCTAAGCCTCTCTTGCTTCCCCTGGGAGCAGAATCACCTTACTTCAACTTTATACTATGTACAAGTTAGCTTGCCTATTCCACATGGCCTTGATTAAATAAACCTTAACAAAAAACTAAACTCTACTGTGCCCACCCCACCTCTCCCACCCCCTACAATGCACGAAAGAAGTTTTTCCTTGTTTGTTTTGGGGAGTGGAGGAGGGCTTCCTTGTGTATCTGTTTCAGGTCATTGAGATTTTTCCCCCAAAACTTCATTACTGGATCTCCTTACAGTTTATAGCTGGGCATTTAATAACAGTTCCAGTGGCTTCTGCCAACTACTCCCCACTCACTACCAGCCTTACACTAAGGCAACAGCTGTGAGTCCTGGCAGATAACATGTTTCCATTTCGACCGTCATGCCCCAATTAGTGGCTTTGGTTTTTCCTTGTTGTGGGCAAAGGTAGGATTTAAAATGAGTGTGGGAGAGAAGAGCCCTTTTCCAAAGCTCAGGTGTCCTGGAGGAGCCATTTGGAACCTAGCCTGATAGCAAGTAAACATCTAATTGACAATGGATCCTTCAGAACTGCTCTCATCATTCTTAGAAACAACTTCGGTGGGTGGGGGCCCTCTGAGCTTCTGACTCAACTCCTGCCAAGAGGACCTAAGGTTTGTTTTTGTTTGTTTGTTTTGCAACTCTGAGGGAAAAATATTGCTGGCTTAGACACAGAGGGTGGCTCCATATGACTCCCTTCACTTGTAGTCTTTGACCTGTGGGGTAGGAGGACTCATAGTTCTTTTCTTTGCTCTATCTCCCCCCCCCCCCCCCCGGGAGTAATATATCAACTGTCTTATGAAGCATGATCTCAATTTTACAAATGGATAAATTAGCCCATTAACAAGTATATCGAATATCCACTAAGGGGAAGGGGATGATGCCAATATATAAAAGCCCCAGATAGACTTTATCTGGGGAGAGCTAGAAATACATCAAACAAATAGAAAATACATTTTAAAAATAAGCTTCTATTATCCTTTTACATTGCCAACATTTTCTAAATTCATCTCTTCTCCACTCCCCCAGACACCCACCAAAGAACCATGGTAGGGGGAGGGGGAGGGAGAGAGTGAAAGTGGGGGAAGGGACAGTGGAGGAAGAACAGTTCATTCATATAATCATATGGGGGGAAATCTGACATTATATGCAGGACTCTGAGCCCATGGTCCCCTGCTTCCATATAGAAACAGTGGGAACTATCTTCTATCTCTCCTTTGGGGCCAGGTTTGATCATTATAACTTTGCAGCATTCAGCTTGACCTGTTTTGTCATGGTTGTTTCCATTTACATTGCCATAGTTATTGTTTTTATAGTTTTCTGCTTCTCCTTAATTTAACTTTGCATAGGAACATGTGACTTCCCCATTCCCACATTCATCATTTCTTCCAACTCAGTCTTATTCCATTACATTCATGTACCACAACTGTTTGACCATTTTGTGTTTGTTGTATGTTTGTTACATTTCCAGTTTAGGGGCTATTGTTAAGAAAATTAGAGATTAATTAAGTCCAACATCGTATTGTATTCTTTATTTCGTAAGGGGGTGGAGAAAACAAGCCCTCATATAACCCCAATTATGTGCCAGTCATGATGCCTTACAAATATTATCTTACCTGATACTTTCCCAGAGACAGTTCATTGGTTGCGATTGAATTTGAGAGGAGGGGACAAAGTCAAAGGGCTTGTGTTGAAATCCAACTCTGCTAGTATGACTTTAGACAAGTCCCTTAACTTCTCAGCTTCTTCATTTGTAAAATAATGGGGCTTAACCATCTGACCTTGAAATCGGTAGTCCTGCAATGGTACTTAAGTCTGTACTTGAGGGATAGTTACAATTCATATAGATCAGGTGAAGGCCCATGAAATCATTAGGTCTGGTGCTACCTCAGCAACCACAAGTGGGACTTGAAATTTGGTAAATCTAGGAGCTTTTTAGAGGCGAAGTAATTAAATGTTTGACCAAATATAGCAAACAAATGATGTTATAAATATCCAAATGACATTTGGCAGAAAAAAAGGTTGGTTCCCCACCTCAGATAAAGATATAAGGTCAAGGGAGGGGAAATTCTATATTGAAACAATAGCATATTCTGAGAAACAAACCTGAGAAACAATAAGTCTTGGGTCAATATATTTTCTTTCCTTTTTTT
Organism: Macrotis lagotis; assembly: GCF_037893015.1. Lineage (NCBI taxonomy): Eukaryota > Metazoa > Chordata > Mammalia > Peramelemorphia > Peramelidae > Macrotis > Macrotis lagotis. The sequence continues at coordinate 222,664,745 of NC_133659.1, read as the reverse complement.
TTTTTAACGAAGCAGTGGGGTTAAGTGACTTACCCAAGGTCACACACCTAGATAATTATTAAGTGTCTGAGGCCAGATTTCAACTCAGGTACTCCTGACTCCAGGGCCAGTGCTCTATCCATTGCACCACCTAACTGCTCCAAGACAAACTTTTTTAGATCAACAACAACAATAATGAAATTAGCTTTAGACCTAGAAGGGTTAACAGAAGAGGAGCTCATGAATTTTCTATTTTTTCCCCCTCCCTGTCCATTCACATATCAGGTTACCTGCATTGCAGTTTATCCTTGGGCTTTGGGAGCTATCCCTGGTGGTTCAGAGACATTAGTCCTACTTTCTGCAGCTAGGGAATTCTCCAAAGGGAACAAGGCTTTGGGCCCAGAACAACTAGGCAATTTGCCCATGGATTGTTATTATCTAAGGCGGGTGTCTCTATCTTGGTCAGCCCATTAGAATGAAAGGGGAGCCAGGGTGCAGATAATACATAAATCATTTCTGTTTGATTTTTGGATTGCAGTCAAGGACACTTAAGTACTTTAGTTCTCCCCTTTCTCTTCCCCCTTGTGCTCAACACCTATATCCTTCTTTTGGTATAGACCTACAAAAAGGAATAGCCATGTTTGCAGAAATTCCATTTGCTTTCTTAATGCTCCAACTCTCACTGACACACTCTTCCTCCTTCTCCCTTTTCTTTTCTGTCATATTGCTATTTTTCTCTGCTGTCACTCCAGAACAGGAGTCTGAGCCCAGGGTAATATGCCCAACAAACCCTACAGGGTTGTTGATAAATTGGGAACAGTTGCTGAATCAGGCACTTTTATATATCTTTCTCCAGGGTTGAGCTACCAGACAAAGTAGACTGCTGTCCATTAATGCTGCTAATTAATGTTTTTAATGTTCTGAGGCCAACTATTTTATCTTCCCTTTCTACTCTTAGGGCACTTCTACAAGCCTCTATCCTATGGACAAATACTCAATCTTTATGGCTAGTCTTGCTATTTGAGGGAATTTTTTTAAAAGGGGACATAAACATATACAGCATCTGTTTATCCTTTTCCTGAGTTTTGCATTCCTACTTGGGTCTTAAGTTTCTCTAGTTTCTTAGTGCATTAAAAATGAAGAATCCACATGCCAGTGTTGTGTCTGCTCCATTTGCCAATGTGGTATTGGATCCATCAGAAACCCCTGTAGTTGCTCCTGTGGATAAGATCCTATTTGAGAAGTGCCAGCAAAATCTGAAAACAAATCCAGCCGAGTTCCCTGAGTGCTATCCATCAGAGGTTACCTAGTCATTAGCATTGAAATTAGTATGTTCATTAACCTGTGGACCACAACAGCCAAGTTAGGAGTGCAGAGAAAATGAATCCAGCCCCCTTGGAAACCAGTTTCGGGGAAGTGCATCAGGGTATACACCAGGTTGACAACAAGATTAAAGGATAGGAAATGGATATGAAATTAGAGGTTCCCTGCTGGTACCCCCCCCCCCAAACTCATCCTACCAGCTGGAGGAGTATATTACCTGAACCTTGATGCAGAATCTGACCTAAAAGCAGAGTGTGTCTTCACACCCCCACCAGGTGGTCTGGTGTCCCAATGCACTTCTTCTGAACTTGGCTTTCAAGGGGCTAGATTCAGGGTGAATTCACTCTTTCTGGATTCTTAACTTGACTTCCAGACCCAAAATCTATCAATTAACCTTTATAGAAGCACTACCTGTAGGAAGAGGAAATAAGCTTGGTGGCTCCCACCCAAACTTTTTCTAGTGGGTCGCCTCAAATTACACCAATTCTGAAATCAATCTTTGCTATGAGTCAATTAGGGCTTATTCTTTCTGAAGCTTAGAGGGACAGGGAGCTTTGCCAGCCTCATCCTCTATAATTTATAGCTTATAGTATGAGGCCATAGCTTTTCCCAGGAGAGTTTTGCATTACAGCGGGGATAATTTTGAGGGTGCCTTCAGAAGTGAAGGATCTCTGTTCTTTTGTGCATCCTTGGCTGTGTCTCTCACATGCATCTCACCATACGAAAGAATTCAGCTTGAATAGACAATTATACATTCCAGTTAAATCTACTATAAAAGACTGAAGCCTCAATGTTGTTGATTGACTACTCCTTGGTATAGTTCAGAGATACTGCTGTGAGGTTATACAGTTGCTAAGTGCCCAGAGAGTTAAATTGCCCCCACCCCAGTCTTCAGCAGCAGCCATAAGGGAGGAGGGGAAACCCTTGGGATGGTGATGTCTTAAGGCAGGGTGGAGAATCATTTTTACTGCCAAGGGCCATTTGGATATTTGTATCATCATTTGCTTGCTATATTTGGTCAAATATTTAATTCACCCCTTAGAAAGATCCTGAAATTATTGAATTTTGAGTCCTGCTATGGTTGGCATGGCAGACCAAATGCCTGGCAGACTGGACATTCTTTACTCCTGGCCTAGGAAGATACTGATTCCTTTTTTCCAATGCCTGAAAAAAATTTAGTTTAGTCCACCTTAGTTTAGGAGGGTGCCCTGATCCTCTTTCCCTTTCTCAGTTGGTACATATGTGATTTGGTGCCCTATCATCTCTATCCCATAAGTCTCAGTACAACAGATGATTTCTCACACATTCTACCTTTTCTTCTCATGGGATATATACCTCCACCCAAACCTACTTGCATTGATAGATAGTAAAAAAGGGAGGAGCAGAGAACCCATCCTATTCTTTTCCATAATAATGCTAGAAATCAACTTTTTCTGATTCTTGTTGAAAATGGCACATTCTTGGGGGGTTGGCCTCAAAAACCTTGCAACTGACATGTTAATTATTGTTTTGCTTCCCCAGGGCCTAGATGATTATGGTTCCCGATCCGTGAGCAGGTAAGAAGACTTTCTATTTCTTGATTTTCTACTTCGGGTTTAACATGCCACTTTTAGGCTCAGGAAAATATGGATTCATTGGTCAGAAAACTGGGGTGGCTGGGATTATAATAGGGATCTGGTCCACAAACACATTTATGAATGAATCATGTTCAGGCTGTTAATCATTCACTGATCTCTAGGGATCCTTTCTTCTATCAGTACCCTCAATGGCTAATTTTCAGAACCCTTTCTTGGAGATCTGTTTTTCAAGGTTAGACAACACGCCTCCAGACTAGCTGGACAGATCCCTATGGTGTCTGGCTGATAAATAAGACCTCCAGCCCCATTACTCTCTCCTTTACCCAAATTAGAAAGTGTACATCACCTTGTTTGGATTTATGTACAATTGTCCTGGTGATGATGGGATAGGGTGGATGATTTCATCCCCATTATTATATCCTTTTGGTTATGACAAAGGGGTCCCAAGTTGACTCTTCTTGGAAATTTGAAATCTCACTACACAAAACTACTAAAGGTTTTTTCTGGGCCAACATTTTTGTAGATTGAGTTGCATATTCAGCAGAGGATATTAGAGTCCTACACCCATCTCATTCAACCCCTGTCCTTTTTAGTGTGGCCCCTAGTTCCTTGTCCCTACCCTCCAGAAGTAAACCTTAATTTCTTGTCATAGAATCTTAATAAAATTGGAAGGTTTCAATTCCTATATGTGGTATTAAAAAATCCCTACCTGATATATAGCTTTGGGATTCCTGTGACTTCTGGGCAAGCTTAGTTTACAGACAGTTTAAAGATAGCCCCCCCCCCCCCGACATTTGAAAGCTGCAGAGCATTTTCCCTATCTCAGCTTGGAACCCTGTGGCCTGAAATAGGTGGTCAACCTAAAAACACAGAAAATAGGTGAAGTAGCTAATATCTCAGATGTAGTTTGTGCTGCTACCTTTTCCCATCTTTCTAACCTGTGGGTGGGCGTCCCTAAAGAAACTAAGTAATAGTCCATTGAGGGAGGGATGACCTCCAGAGCTTCAGAAAAGAGATATTGCTTGGGAAGGGTGGGTTAGATCTGTGTGCCTGGGATGCAGGGATGGGGAGGAGAAGGGTCTATTGTCCTTGGATACACCATGAAGTGTTCGGTCTGGCAGTTCTCCTGTACTTTTCTGTTTCACAGTGGCAGTGGGACTCTGGTCTCAACAGTGTGAGGACCCTTTGACTAGAAATGGCACCTGCTGCTTTGAAGAGATTTTCTGCTTCTCTTTCCCCTCCTCTCCCCTGCCTTGATTTCTCTGATTTATTTGGTCTCTCCCCTTTTCATTTCCCCCTTCTTCAACTCATTGGTTTGTTCTTGGGTAGACTTTTTCCCCCTGCCTTTCGGTTGGTGACATTTTAAACTCTGTGATCATCAAGGATCCATGGTGCTGCTTCATCTTTGTTTCTCTCTTCTTTGTCCCTGCCCTGCCTTCAACTTTTGTCCAAAGCCTTTCAGAGTATAAACTGCCCAATAGGAGCTGCTCCCTTGAGGAGCAGCAGCTTGGATGCAGTGTCTACAACCTTTCTGCTGCCTCCTTCTCCCCGCATACTTTTGGATGTTGACAATGCACTATCCCTTTTCTAAAGCTCTTTCCTGAGCCATGTTTAGAGTCTGAAGGCAAAAAAAAAGAAAGAAAACTGACCTCCTCAGCAGATAAAGGACTCACTCCATGGCACCCCAGAATACAAACACACTCATACACACCACAAAACAAACACATCCAAACCCAATATGCATGGACTATGGTGTACGTACTGTTATTATTATTTTTTCAATATGACTTTCACTGGGTTCATAGCCCAGTTTCTTTGTTAGGAAAGGGAAGGCAGACTAAAGGCTCTAGAGAGACTAAGGTCTTTCTCTTTGAGAGCAGGCTTGAAATGCAAACCCCCTCCCAACCTATCCCCTTTTTCCCTAGCCCATAAGTGGCATATAGAAAAGTGGATTGTCAGGCCTTGGCCCACTAGGAAAGCTTAGTTAGCTCTCTGAAAGAGAGTTGGGACTTTGTGCCCATCTGCTTAGAACCCAGCCCAAGGGGCCAATCAAAAGTATCTTTCTCAATGAAATTGTTTTATAAGTGTACATAGAATATATATGTATATATATATATCTTTTTTGTAGCAGGGTATTGTTACCTCACTTTAGCGCACCTGGGTAGGGGCTGGGGAAGGAATACGCACCTGACTAAAAAGAATTCCAAAGACCTTGATCGATTGATCGATCTATCTATCTTACTTATAGCGATAGATAGATAAAGATTATAGGCATAGCTATATATATATTTTTTTTTCCTCCTTCCTTTTGGAATATTCCTTAAACCAGCTTTGCAGATTGGTCTCTACCATGTGCCAGTCCTCCTTTCTGATAAGGGTGTGGTAACACAAATGACATTAAATGATTGGACCTCATTTCCTTGGGCAAGTGGCTGTTTGCAAGGCTGCTTTAAAGACAAGGGCCCCAGGCTTGTCCCTTTATAGGGAGGGGTGGGGTAAACAGGCAGTCTCCTGTTGCATTCTTTCCTAAATACTATCCATCTTTTTTGTATGTCTTGGTCACTTTAGAAACAAACACATGGGACTCAATGGCTACTGGTATTGTTTCTTCACCCACTGAATTCTGTCTGGGAAGTGAGTGAAGGGCCAACAGCCCCTCTTTACCCTTTCCGTGTTGGTGAAAACCTTCATTGTGAAGCCGTAGACACTTCCTTTTCCGGTGTGATTTTAAAACCTCCTACCTACCTGTTGACTAGGATGTTGTTGGCAATACATATGATATGTTGAGAAAGAAAGCAAGAGATGGGTTCTTGTTTTGTGTTAAAAGGGGTGGGGGGAGGGGGAAGACAGAACACGGACCTGTGTACTAAGAACCCTCCGTGTTGGGGTGATGATGTTGCTAAGAGATCTGAAATCCAGGGGATTTTATGCTCAGTGGATTGAATGTATACACAGAATAGCAAAACTTGTATGAAGATTGTAAAGTACTGAAAAATTTTTTTTCCTTTTTCCTTTTTTTTTTTTTTTTAACTCTGAAGAGAAACGTGCCCTGTACTGGAGTAAATTGTTTGAATAAAAGTTTTATTTATTGCATTGAGTTGGGCTTCAGTGACTTTTTTGAGTTTTCCTGTTTTGTCAGTGATCAGACTTGGGTACTGGGAATGTGACAGAAGAGACTGCTGCTTTTCTAGAAATACCTACACAAAACACTTCTAATGCCTTCTCATGGCATGAAGGTGTGATCTTGGCTTCTCAGAAGCTAGCCTGTAAATGTACAATCTCTGATACACCTAAGCAAGGCAAAGGTCTCAAATTTAGTCTCAGTGATGAACGGACTATGCATGCTTATTAAACAAGGACCACCATCCCAGCCAAGGGTATTGATGTCATGTCCCCAGGTGGCTGCAGTATAATGAATTTCTTTTTGATTGTGTAAATTCTTGAACAGAACCTATGCTTTCATAGCAACCATGTATGTAGACATATACAGCAGCATGATACTTAGAAAACTGTTTTTCTCTTTTCTTTCAGTGGATCAGTATTTCCAGTCCACTGGCATTATTTCTATTCTCTGTATGACACCTTGGTGATAATATTGTGAAAGGGAATAGTTAATGACCTGATGACCTGGCAGAAAAACTTGGTATTGTGGGGATTTTTAAGTGTTCTTTTTCTTTCCCTAGGCAAGCAAGCAAGAGGCTAACTGGTGTGAATGTAAACCTGGAATGGAGTGTGTGTTTTGTGTGTGTGTGTGTGTGTGTGTGTGTGTGCGTGTGCACATGTAAGGGTTGTCCTTGGGGTGTAAGAGACCAAGCCCAAGGCTCACTTAGCTTTGATTCTTCAGCTTGAGTAGAATTGAATGGAACTTACCTTCTGGGGAGCATGGATCTAGTAAAAGGGAATTTTGATGTGTTGCTTGCTAGGCTGCTCCCTCATCCCTCTGCAGGTCTTATATATTCCATGACCTTACAAGTAAACTTTTGGTACCACCTGAACAGTTGACATAAAGGAAAAGCATGTTTGATATGCTATTTCTTTCCCCTACTACCACTCCCAGGTAGGCTCAGATACCCTTGGTTTGTTTTCCTCTGTATATGCCATTTTTTCCCTACCAAAGGATAAAATGGTTTTTTTTTTCTCAGCAGAAGCAGTGTACAAACGAAATTCTCTGTGCCAAAGTAGCAGCAGCTCCATTGAGCTCCTCGTTTGTCCTCAGATTAACAAAATGCCCTTTTGCTTACTCAAGGTGTATAGGCTCTACCTCTCATACCAACTGCATTTTGTTTTTATTGCAGCGCTGATGTTGAAGTGGCCAGGTTTTGAACTGCCCCCCTGACTAGAGTTAGTAAGTTGCTCCAAGTTTTCATGTGCCAAACAATCCTCACTCACTGCCCAGTGGCTCTGGACAGACTCCTCAGATGTTGGCCTGCTTGAATACCTACGAGGGTGGGTGCGGGTGGGGTGGGGGTGGCAGGGGTGGCAGCGGCAGCACTGCTGACCCCACCTAAGCATAGAGTCTTTTCTCTGAAGCTTAGTAGCCAATGCCTGAGAGTCTGTTGAGAGCTGTGGGTTCTTGGCTCTGGTCCTTTGCTTTTACCTAAATCCATTGGAAAAAGGTTGATTCCCTCCTTGGACCCTGAAAATGGATTTTTTTCCTCCCTTTCCTTCCCCCTTGTCTCCATTCAGTCTAGAAGCTTCTGATTTCTCTGTTGCCAGCCAGCCACACGTATAGCTGCACGACCCATGCCCATAATGCCCCTGGTTGGCCTCAGCATTCTCTTCTCTATGCATCACTCCTGGGGTGTGGGGTCTGACAAGCTCTTTGGGATTTTCTCTCCGGCTGCCGCTGAGCCTTTCCCAGCGCTATGCTTCTGCCACCAATCAGGAATGAGTCATTTACCAGTGATCAGGCTTTCTTCAGAAATGCTTTCATTAGTTCCCATCAAAAGCAGTTTAACCTGCTTGAGGATTTCTTCTGGTGTGGAAGGCTCCTTGTTTCAATGAGGCATAGAACATTTAGCTTATTTTCAAGTGACTTTTTTTCATCTGCACTGTCTGGCCTGGGCCCTGGCCCCTCTGAAATAGGTGAGTATTGCCTTGAGCAAGCAGGCCTGGGGGTGGAAATGATGCTCCCTTGGCAAATGGGCAGGAGGGTGTGGTATCCTGAATCCTGAACTGGAGTTTCCCACTCCAGTCTTGTTCTGAGCCTCAAGTGGCAGCATTTTGTGGTCTGTTTCCAAAGAATGGCCATCTGGCTGGACTTTCCACCCAGGAAGTCGGGAGATGATGAGGGTCGATCTCCACTTTCCCTGCACCCCAGTAATACATACACTCCCTTCTCCAAGTTTATTCCATTGAGTGAGTCTTGAGCAAAATGTTCATTTGGTTGCCTTGGCTAGGAGCCTGCCTTTGTAAGCTGTGAAGAAGGTACCTAGTTGGAGGTATGGAGTTTTTGTTGTTCTTGTGTCTGTCAGAGCTCAGGGTCATGTTGTGAGAGTCACCAACCGTCTGGCCACTTTGGCTCAGTTGATGGGATGCTGTGCCAGGGGTCCTAGGAGGCCAACTCCTCTGCCCTCTGCTCCCCCCTCAACTCAGCTGGTGTGATTCTGTTCTTGCTTGTCTGTGGTTGTCCATCCCACTCCCCTCCTCACCAACTTCCTTTCCTTCCAGCGGGGTTCCAACACGTTTTGTTGAATCTTCTTGCCTCTGTTGCAAAATATTTCCTTCTTCTAAATTTATAGAATGAAAAGAATTAAATTTTCCAGGTTAGTTGTTTATCTTAGAGGATGTTGCTTCCATATCAACCCTCATTTCAGGAAGAGATCTACCAGACCTAGGAAAAGATGACTTCCCCTTGAAAGGAGTCACTAAATAGAGAGGCAGGAAGGGAAGAATCTCATTGCTGCAAATAGTAAGTCTAATAATAATGGCTTATATGGCTATGGCACATTATAATTACAGAGCACAAAATTAGATTTCATCTGATCCTCCCAAATAACCCTGTGAGATACTCAGGGTGGGTATCACCCCCATTTTGCAGAAGCAAAAACTGAAATCCAGAAAAATCTGAATGAAAAACTTAATCAAGTCAGGACCAAAACAAGTCTCCTGAATTACAAATCTGTTCAGTGCTCTAAGACCTAACAAAAGGCGATATACCTCCCCCTGCCTCCAGTACTGCTACCCCTGACATGGGCACCCTTGAAACAAATATGAATGATTTCTTTCCCCTCAAATTCTCCCACAGCAAGCCTAGCAGCCAGGTCTGAACAGGAACAACTCCTCTCCTCCTAAGTTCCTACTTCTAAACCCCAACCTTCACCCATACAGGATTATGTTTTCTAATCATTGACTTGGATTGCAACTACCTCTCTCCCTTATCTTCTTTTTCTGTTTTTGTATTTGTTTCTCTGTCTCTGACTCTCCTGCTCCCTATTCCCCCACCAATTTATTCAAGGTAGACTCCCTAAGTACCTTTCTCTCCATTCCCTTTCACAGAGTAAGACATATATTAGGGGAATGCATCAAAATTCTGTCCTTTAAGGGATTCCCCATCCTTGGCTGGGCTGGGCCGGGCCCCTATGAGTACTTCGAAGACCTGGTCCCTGCCAGCAGGGCCACAAAAAAATATTTAGAAGAAAGAATGAGAACAGTTCTGGGACATAGGAAAGTAGACTCCCAGTTTTAGCTGAAGCCCTCTCTTTGACCCTAATTGCAAACAGTATAACTGCTCTTAAGTATGGGACTTGACACATTCCCTTAGAGTTTTATGCTGGGAGAGTTGTAGGAAGCAAGTCCAGAAGAACCCTGGATTCCTAGGGAGTTGCCAATCAGGATGCCACCTTTCCTATTGAAGACAGTGGAGTTAAGTCTAACAGCAGTTCTGTTCAGGTTTACCCTTCTGAAAGAATTGGTGCCAGCACATGTTTCAGTGAGTTTGTCCTCTTGGTTTGTGCCCCCACTCTCACCCCATCTGACTGTAACTTAGATAGGTCCATCCTGGGAGGCAGGGCAGCTCCACTTCAAGATCTAATGCATCAAGAGTACTCTCCAAAGAGGCTACTCCACAAGAACTGATTAAGGACTGATTAATCCAAGCTCTGATTTTGCTGATTTCCTGCAATTACAGTTAACCTCCACCCAGAGATAGCACAGATTTGAGTACAGTATTGGAGAGTTACCATATTGGAGATGCCAAGTATTCTGTTTTGTGCTGTGTGTGTGTGGTAATTTTCTAGTGCCTTTTACAAATTTAACATCACTATTAAGTTTTTAAAATGTAAAAAAAATGTTATATTAAAAAAACTTGGGTTTGATCATTGAATTTTCCTTATATTATTTTTTGTGAAGGAAGACCCATAACTTCATTTGCATAAGCAGAACTCCTAGTGTGGAAACTGCTTGTAGCTTATAACCTTATAGCAGATTGCCTAGAATACTGAGAGCTTCTGTGATTTGCCCATGATGAGTTAGTATGTGTCAGAGGTAAGGCTTGAACCCAGATCTTTTTGACTCCAAGGCTGACTGTCTGTCCTACACATTTATACACATGTATTTTTATGTGTGTGTGTATAGGGGTGTGTGTGTATGTGTATATATGTATATGTATTATATGTGTATATGTATATACATGTATCTTTCTTTGCCAATCATCATACATAACCAAAGTTGCCAAATAAAGAAATAAATGTATACATATAGACATACATGTGTGTATATATATATATATACACACAGGCTGTGTGTATACATATTGGTTTATCAAATGTATGTTATATATTCAAATAATTTTACTGACTATAAATATATATGTAATATAATATATAATATATAAATAATGCCTATATGTGAATGTAAATATATGTATATATCAGTTTACAAATCATATATGTTATATATGCAAATAAATTTTCAACATTTACCAAAGATATAAATACATACATATGTTTCTATATAAAACCTACATTTATACAAGCATGTGTATTTGTAATATACATGAATATGTACAGATTTGTGCCTGTATTAATGGTTTACCAATCATGTGTTATATGTATACATGCTGTATATACAAATAATTTTACCAGATATGATATTTACCAGTATATATGATACACATAAACTTATACAAATAAACATGGACTATACATAAACATGCAAACATTCATTCTTACAATCCTTTCAAATGTTCTTAGTATTCATATTTTACAGATGAAGAAACTAAGTTAAGCAGAGATAAAGTGACTTTTCTGAGGTCACATAAATAGTGTTTAAGACCAAATTTGAATTCAGATCTTTCCTACTCCAGGCCCAGTACTCTATCTACCTCACCACCTATCTGGCCCTCTATCCTCATGTCATACTGTATCTTATATAAATTCTGCTAATTGCAAGTTCATCAACTAAATTTAACTTTTTTTTCATTGTGAACTGCAGCAAAGAACTCAGTGTTTTTAAAAATCTGATTTTTTTTTTCCCCACCTGGGACACCAACTCAGGCTCTTGAGACAGAACATTGTGCCTGGTTGTCAGGAAGACCCAAGTTCAAATTTTGCCTCAGACACATACTTGCTGTGTGACCTTGGACAAGTCACAACTTCAGTTTCCTCAGCTGTAAAGAGAGATCATAGTCAATGAAATAATTTTGAAAGTTCTTAACAGTGCCTGGCAGACACATAGTGTACAGGCTTAATAAATGCTTCCCAAATAAAATCTGAGGACCAGCCTAAGTTTGAAGAGGCTTATTATCACTGTGTTGGGCAATAGGTGCTAATTTTCTTTTTAATCCTATAGCACTACTCAGGTAGACTGAATAATAAAGTGGAGTGATTGGGATAATTGGAGAGATTGGAATAATGTAAATCACATGGGGATGAAAAGAATCCTTGCCCTGGTGAAGGCATGATTCTCACCAGTATGTGAAGATAAAAAATTGGAGGGGAGAAGAAACCACCAATATTTAGGGTGGATCAAAAAAAATGGGGTTTTATGGATTTTGTTTTCGGATAGAGAAAGCCTGCATTAAAAAAGCCAAGTGGTGAGGGAAAAAATTCTAAAACTCATTGAAAACAATTTTTTATCAGATGCATCTGCCTCTTTTTTGGTGGGGAGGTGGGGAGGGGGCAGTGTTGCTATCAGTCTCTGCTTCTGTTGTTTCATTCTTCTTGCGCTGATAAAAACCAAACGTTTGTCTACACTAAGGGTTCTTAACTTGCACTCCATGGGACCCCAAGGAGTCCACGATATATTTCAGGGATTTTTAAATTTTCTTTTTAAAATGTTTTTGCTAACCTTTTCAATGTAATTGTTCTCCTTTGAATTTTTTGCATTTATAAACATTGTGAGGAGGAATTGGTAGATTTCACCAGACCACCAAAGGAATCCACAGTACAAAACAGGTTAGGAATCTGTGGTCTAGACTGAGACAGACTTCTTTCTATCATATTTATTTTTTTTTTTTATTTAGGTGTTTGGTTTTTTTTTTGCAAGGCAAACGGGGTTAAGTGGCTTGCCCAAGGCCACACAGCTAGGTTAATTATTAAGTGTCTGAGACCAGATTTGAACCCAGGTACTCCTGGCTCCAGGGCCGGTGCTTTATCCACTATGCCACCTAGCCGCCCCTATTTATTTTTTTATTTCACATTCCCATTAAGGCCAATTTTCTCTTTCATGAGAAAAATCACTTTTTAAGCAAAGCTTAAAAAAAGCTTTTGACAGTCTTGTTGCATCTGGTCATTTGAAGACTTTTAGAAGCCTGCTGCCAGATTTAGTAGCAGTTACTGACTTGAAGAAACATGTTATAATCGTAGCAAGTTTAGCTGTTGAATCAAGGCTTCCCCATCATTTACCTATTCCCTTTTCCCTTTCCTCTTCTCTCCAGTCTTTTTTTTTTTCCAGCCAGTTCATGATGATACTTTAGTAAGCAACCCATCCAATTTGGTCACAAAGTCCTGAAGAAAACATCTCCTTAATGAATGTTCTAACTTAGTATCCTCCTTTTGTTGATCCCTGGTGTGTGGCCAACGTCACAGTGTCACTATGGAGCAAGTTTAGAGCTTAGAACATGGAACCTTTTTTGCAGGAATGAGAACATGTCTCCATCATGACATCCCATCTGTAAAAATGACATTTCAAGTATCTGTTATGTGAAAAACCTCATGTCAGGTACTTTCATATTCATGAGTTAATTTTCAAGAGTTAACATGTTTGAAACTATGTAAATACTATTACTGTTAAATTGACTGTTGATCACAGATCCAATACTTTGTTTTCTTTTTATTGTTTTTAAAAATTAACAAGGATTTATTTTGTCTCCCCGGATGAGAGGGAGTGAAGGAGGAAGAGATATCGGCAGAGAGAGAAAGAAAAACCTTCATAGTAAATATGCATTGTTAAGCAAAGTAAAGGAATCAGATAGCTTGGTGGATAGTATGCTGGGCCTGGAGTAAGGAAGACCTGAGTTCAAATTTGACCTCAGACACTTACTTGGCTTTGTGACCCTAGGCAAACTTCTATTTGCCTTAATCCACTGGAGAAAGAAATGGCAAACCACTCCAGTATCTTTGCCAAAAAATCCATGGACATTATTGGCATGTCATAGTGTACAGAATCACAGAGTCAGATATAACTGAGCAATGGAACAACAACAAAGGAAAGTAAATTCAGATTCAGATATTTACTAGCTGAGTGACCAGTCAAGTCACTCTTAGATTTACAGTAAACAGGGAATAATTATGCCTTACTAGTTGTGAGGTTCAAATAAGATAAACTACATTCAACACTTTGTAGATGTCAAAGCTCTATGTAAAAACTGGCTATTGTGTCTCATTTGGGCGTGGCATGCTTCATCTTCTGTCATTCCATGTCATACTCTGTCACTGCGCTGATTAAAATACAGTTTTCATAAGTAACTGCAAGATACTTCCTAAAAGGACAATTTTCCCACTCAAATACAGGCTGAAATTGTTTTGTTCACAGATACCTCCAGTGATTTAAAAAAGCCTTCCTGCTAGTCTACATTTTCAACAAATGGGCATTTCCTTTGCTCCAAAAGAACCCATTTATTTTGCCAGAGCTCACACCTAGTCTACAAGGGAAACCACTGGGGGAAGCTGTGGACTGGATTTGGTTTGGTTTTTTTCCCCTTCACAATAATATTGTTATTTAAGGATAGTGGTGTTTTTTTATGCACTGTGTAGGAATTGTTCCCTCAGATTAGACTTTAATAAAGCAGGGAACAAAAAGAAACAATTTATAACTACTGGTATATAAACACTAGGACCTAAACTCAGTCATTGCATACCCTAAGATGGTGATGATCTCTTTTGTCCAGCAGGTCTTGGCCTTACTTTTAAGGCTAGGCAATTGATTTTGCCACAAAAAGTTTTGTTTTTTTTTTTTTAGGTTTTTGCAAGGCAAATGGGGTTAAGTGGCTTGCCCAAGGCTACATAGCTAGGTAATTATTAAGTGTCGGAGACCAGATTTGAACCCAGGTAGGTACTTCTGACTCCAGGGCCGGTGCTCTATCCACTGCACCACCTAGCCACCCCATAAAAAGTTTTGAGATTTTTTAAAAAGATAGAAATTCAGTTAACGTACATAAACACACATATAGCCATAGATAGATATATAGATATAATCCTGAATGATAGATTTGCTTTTCAAAAGTAATAATTTGCATTCATATTTAACATTTTAAGGTTAGCAAAGCAACTTTGCAAATAGCTCATTTGATTGAACAACCTTGGCAGGTGGTGTTAATTTAGTTGTTTTTCATTCATGCCCAGCTTTTCAAGAATCTATTTGGGGTTTTCTTAGCAAAGATGCTGGAATAGTTTGTCATTTCCTTCTCCAGCTCATTTGACAGATGAGAAAATTAAGGCAAACAGGGTTAAGTAACTTATCCAGGGTCACACATTAGTGTCTGGTCATAGTTGAACTCAGGAAGATTAGTCTCCTGATTTCAGGCCTAATACTCTATCTACTTTAACACCTATTTGTCCTATTATCCCCATTTTATAGATGAAGCAACTGAGGCAGTCAAAGGTCACAGTCACAGTGCTAATTAAGTGTCTGAAGTTAAATATGAATGTATCTTCTTGAACCCAGGAAGAGTCTTTGTAGATCTTGATTTTCCAGAACAAGAAAAGAACAAATGCCACTTTCTGCCAATTTCAGAACCTTTCTACTTTCCCTTACTCCCCTGTCCATAAGCTTTTGAGCAAATAGTCAAGAAATTTCGTGTTTTCTTATCTCTGCAAGAAAAACTGGATGTTGCTGGTAGCATCTCCTCTGCTTCCAATCTCTTGAAACCTAATCAGAAATACAAGCACATAATCATTCACCTCTACTTTCAAAAGAAGCCTGCAAGCAAAGAGGGTGGCCTTATGGAAATTGTGACTTATTTCCTCTTGGAAAACAGCTGCATGTCCTCAGGGCTTCTGCAAGAACTATTGAGATTCAATGATATAGACAAGTTACTCCATCACATAGCTTTCTAAAATGTTTTCAGGTGAAGAGCTATGCAGGTCTGTATGTATCTCTTATCTTTTTTTTAAAAAATCATTAAGGAAAAGATGTGTATATTCCCAAATGTTTAATTTTAAGAAGGAAAACAGTCTTGTTTTTCCCCTTAACTTCTTCCAGTTTTTCCCTCCTGGGCTTTGACAATTAAGCCTTGTTTCTTGCCTGCCTTGCTTGCTTCTGGCTTGAGTTAGTATGATCTACCCTTTCCTTCCTGATCCCTGGCCAGGCCCCTCGAGATGAGTGTACACTTCGGCCCTCTCCAGCACTAAAAGGTAATATGTCAGTCAAGAGGCTTGGGGACCTCTGGCTTTACCTGCCTCCCCTGTCTATGCCTGAAGTTGACCCATTGTTATGTCATGTCTGTGGTGTTGCTGTCCAAGGGCACCTTATGCTGAACTTGTCTTGTCCCCATCACTTGTTTTGTAGGAACTCATCTTTTAATCTGACTTGCCTTGTTTGGTCTGCCTGAACCCCAAGTAGAGGATGATATGAAAAAGAGAATGGTTTTCCTTTGTTTCCCTGTCTCATGGCATTATCTCTTTGTCTTGTTTCATCATACCACTTGTGTCTTGTGCCTTTGGTTTTGGCCCATAGGTTGGACTGGTGGGTAGGCAAGAATACCAAATGGGAGGGAAGCATGAGATCAGTCCCAGGGACCCTTGCTTCTCTTCAGAGTGGTTGGCAAAAACTGTGTGGCGACTGCTTGTAACTTTGTCATCTCTCTCCAAGTCTCTAGTTGGGGAGAAATCATTACTCAATAAGAGACCTGGGTTGTCAACCTTAAAATTGACCATCATTATGATGCAGGTCCCTAACTGGAGACTGGAGACTAAGAAATGGCGGCATAATATGTGTCTGTGTCTCTGTGTGTGTGTGTGTGTGTGTGTGCGTGCGTGCGCATATATGTATGACAGAAGCAATACAAAGAACCAGCACTTGGGTTTTGTAGAGTGTTAGGAACAGTTATCCATCTCTCTGTGCATCACATAATGTATCACTAGCTATATAACATTGTGTGTGTGTGTGTTGTAGAGAGATGTTTCTGTTGTGTTGGAAACTCCTCAAAGAAAGGAACATTCATTGGGATGGTATTTGATTGGAACTTTTCTCACTAAATTCTTCCATTTGGGTCATGTTTTGGGTGGTGATTTTTTAAGGTTACATAAGACCCCTCACTTGAAGGAACCAGTTCTTTCTTAACCTTGCCCCTATGCAGCAAATTTCTGCTTTGGTGATGGAGAATAGCTGGGCGGGACACTCTGAGTGAAAATACTGGGGATGTGCTGAAGCATTTCCAAATTCTCCCAGTGGATGGGGTGGCTAATCAAGCTTTGTTTATTGGGTGCTCCCCAGCAACTGGGGAGCAGAACTTACCCTTGGCCCCTTCTGTTGACAGAAGCAGCCAGAAAGGACTGAATTGTATGGTGAAAAAGATAATGATCCAGCATGTCTGAAAGAGAACTTTAAAATCTCAGATATTAGAGCTCTTGTGTCTGGCTCAGTGGGGAAAATCTACCCAGACCTATTATATAGAAGTATCAAAAATGAACTTTTATACCTCATCAATAACCCAATACTCATCCTAAATTTGCAAATCTATTTTTCATTTTTTGCAAGACAATGGGGCTAAGTGACTTGTCCAAGGTCACACAGCTAAGTAAGCATTGAGGCTGTATTTAAACTCAGGTCCTCCTGACTCCAGGGCAGATGCTCCATCCGTTGTGCTACCCAGCTACCCCATTGCAAGTCTGTTAAAAAGATGTTAGAAATGATTTAACATCAGCTAGCCTTGCAGACCAAAAATCCTTAAACTCATAAATCTATAAATATACTTATCCCACCCAAAGATCTCAGATTACTAAATGGGATAAGGAACTTTTAATGGCATTTTAAATACTGAGCTTGAATCCCTCCTAGCCTCCCCTTTAGGTCTGAGGTTGGGTGGAATAGGATCAGATGAACTTGGAAATGTAGGCAGGAGATGAAGCCAACTGGCTGGATACTCTCCCTCAGCAAAGCCTTCTTCCCCTCCAACCCCCCCCACCCACCCACCTTCATTCCTTCTTCAACAGGAATATTGGAAGTTCTCTTCATTAAAAAGTTGCTTTTTCTTTTCTCTCTACAGAAATCCCTTTGCTAACGTTCAGCTAAAGCCAACCGTGACAAATGACAGGTCTGCCCCTCTCCTCAGCTGATAGCAGTCTTCTCCAGCTGGTGTCGCCATTTTAGACTCATACACACAATCTATTTTGTAATCATTTGCATGTTTCCTGAATGTCCTTTGTTTTGGGGGTGGGCAGGGAGTGTTTTTCCTCCAGGCTGTTCATCCAGGACTTTTTCCCAGGCTCCATCCTAGCCTTCAGCCTTACCTGGGCTGGATCCCAGGCATTCAGGGGAAAGGAGGAGGATGGGATGCTTAAGAATTTTTCCTTTGTAATCACCTTGTCTGAAGAATGAATGAACTGGGGCAAGTTTTCCCCAGATTTAAAGAACCAATATGACTGTGATCTAGGTGGGTTCCTGAAAAGCCAAAAATCTCAGCTTTCTCCCCTCATGGATCACTTAGTTTAACTCACCTCTGGAATGGGCCAAAATAAATCACTTCTCCCTGCTCCCTCACCCCCATCATCAATTTGAGAAGTTTCTTCAAAGAAATCGGAACCTCTTCTGTGGCCCATCCCTCAGCATCTATCTCCCTTACCCTGTCTTTGGACAAGAGTAAGATGTTAAATAAATTGGGTATGTTGGCATTGCAGGATGGGGAAATGTGGATGGCATGTGCAGCTATAATTCTAGTTCTAGCCTCATGTATATTTTATAGACTTGTTACTAGCTCAAAGTGCCAACCTCCACCATAGCTGACTTTAATGATCTATATTATAGCAATAAAATGAGTCCCTTTTGCCTTTGCTCACAGTGTTACCTGCCTGCTAGTACTCAGGCTGGGTTCCATCCTTCATAATTTCACCCAAGTGGGAAGACCTTTTTTTCTTAAAAGTTTGCTGTGTTTGGTCATCAGGCAGGCAGTGGAACTCTAAAAGTAACAGGGAGAAGGCAAAACCCTAACAGGAATCTATCCTGGGCTTAGGAGGAAGGTTGCTAGAGGTTGGGTGGGGGCTGGTTCCTTGCCCTAGGGATGAGGTGACTCAGCTTCTCTCTCCATAGAGAAGAGGGCCTCTGGAATCTTCCCTCTTTCCCACTGTAATCCTCAGCTGTAGTGAAGGGGTGAGCATGGTAGAGCCTTCCTTTTCCCCAAACAATCCAAGTCAGATAACTGTCATCACCTGGTGAATTTGACCACTGATTTATCATTATCTGGGCTCCATGTTACAATGCATTCTTGTGATCTGTTACAGTTTTGATTTCAGTATAAGGGAAGGGCTTTGAGCCACCTCAAGAACCTGGAATCTCCTCTCTACAATTTCCCCCCATAAATATAAAGGAACAACTCTTTGTTATCTGTTACCTTTTACTCTTCCCTCATCTTTCTCCCTTTTTTATTTCCTCAGCAATACAAGGCCTTTATCAAGGCTGACTAAGGGTGGACTGGAAAGAGAAAAAACAGGAATTGGAAAGGAGGGAGAATTATTTGAAGGGGAAGGGGGCAAGGCTTAAAGTCAGTGGCCTGGGGCTATCTCCACATTTGCAGGACTCAGGCAGTTGAGATCTGGGGTGCCACTGGCTTCAAGCTTGCCTTCACCTGCAGTAAGCTGTTACCCTCTTTCTTCTATCCTTTACTCCAAATGTGGGCTATGAGCTTTTCTCCCTAAGTTGCTGGCCCAGGTGTCAGAAAAGTTAACAAAGGAGTTATAGTGTACTATTGCCATTATGGGATCTGTGGCTGAAAACTGCTTATTTGGAAAAATAATTTATAAGCAATTAAAAAAGCTAAGAAAAGTATGTGGCCTATTTCCTTACTGACTTTGTAGATAATAGCAGAGGGTCTTCCTGATTGGAGATCCTTTTCTGTGCATTCTGAGGAGAGGGGAAACTTTAGTTTCTAATTCTGATTTGGGTTCTGGAAGGATCTGTCCTGTCTTCGCAGCTCCCAATTTTCCATCACTCCCCTGCTCTGAGACCGCTGTTCCCTATGGAATTGGGTCATGAAAGAAAAATTTCTGTGCCTTCCAGAATTCAACACACATTTTATTAAGGTGCAATTGGGCAGCCAGATGGTTCAGTGGATAGACTGTCAGGTCTGAAGTCAGGGACACTTTTCTTCCCAAGACCAAACCTGGCCTCAGACTAGCTGTGGGACCTTGGATAAGCTATATTAGCTTCAGTTTCCTCATCTATCAAATGAGCTGGAGAAGAAAATGCAAACCACTCCAATATCTTTGCCAAGAAAACCCCAAATGGAATTACAAATATTTGAACACAACTGAAACTACTGAAAAACATTAGGTACAAGTCATCATATTTGGTGATGGTAAGACAGTGGCTAGTACACTGGTCTTGGAGTCAGAAGGATGGGAGTTCAAATCCAGCCTCAGACACTTGACACTAGCTGTGTGATCTTGGGCTAGTCACTGGCCCAGATTACCTCACATCCAAGGCCATCTCTAGTCATTCTGATTCATTTCTGACCACTGAAATCAGATGACTCTGGAGGAGTAAATGAGTTTAGTGACTTAGAACAGCACCCCCTCAAATTCAATTCAAGTGCTTGTCATGTCATCCCCTCCTTGATGTCATGGTCTTTGAGAATGAAGGACAAACATTATTATTACACCCCTGTATAATGGGGGTATGATGAGGCACATATGTACAGAGACAAATATAATAAAGTGATTTTAAAAGTGCCATATCTGTGAGACTATCCAAGTCATGGATACAGAGGATTCAGGAAGAATCAAGATTGACTACAAGGTTGTGAAGCTAGGTAAATGGCAAGATGCTGTTGACAGTAATTGTTAAGTTTCTAGAAAGATGTGTTTGGGGGAAGAGATGATGAATTCCAATTAGGATCTTTAAGCCTTCTAGGAGGCAGCTATAAATGGGGAATGATCACGGAGTATAGAAAAGAGGAACCCAGATAAATTATGGGAAACATTCCCAAGTGTACTGGGTTAGGGCATACAAGAGAGCAGTGTCAAGGGTGGAAGATTTGAGTATCCAGGAGAAAATTAAAGCTGCAATTGTCAAAAGTTTCAATGACCAATAAAAAGCAATTAGATGAAGGACTGAAAAAATGTCCTGAGTCCTACACATGTGGTCTTCCCCATTCAGAGGCAGATCAAGCCTGTTTTGTTGTCTGTTTCCCACAATGGAAGATAGATGGAAGCGAGTTCTCTATCCACTTACCTATGTGATCCTGGGCAAGTTACTTAAATTCTGCCTCAGTTTCCTCATATATAAAATGGATAAAATGGCACCTATATTACGGGACTGTTATGAGAATGGGATATTTATAAAACTCTTGCAAATCTTTATATATAAATACCAGCAAACTCATTCTTGCCACTTAAGGAGTTGCTTTGATAGAGGAATCACATAGTTCTCCACTTCCCTTCTGGGACTGTTCTCCCAGGGTTCACTTTCTTTGGGGGATGAGAGATATACCAAGAGATACTTTACTTCATGTTGCTTGCCTACCTTTGAGAAGTAACCACCCTGAGAAAGGGGCCAGCTGACCACAAAGAGAGAGCCTAGTTTAAGATATTTTAAAAACTTTATTATCAGACCAATGATATTTTACACACATGCTGGGGAGCTGTATGGAAATCAGCACTGGTAAAAAATACAGCAATTATGACCCGTATTGATAAAATATACAATAATAATAATAGCCTTTATCTTAATAAAAATATCCAAGACAGCTTGAGCCTCATGCAGCCTTTAAGTAGTATTTGGGGGTTTGGGGAGAGGGTCTAGACCAGCAGCACCTGGTCCTGGTTCCCCTGCTGTCCTGGGCCATCCATCAGACAAGATGGGAGGGAGACCTGGCAGGGTTGTAGGACGGGGAAATGAAGACCATTTCCCCTGGGCTTTGCCTGGATAGCCCAGGGAGAGGGAGCTCTAAGCTCCTTCCTGCCCATATGCACAATCAACTCCCACCTGGTCCATAGCTTACCTGGGGTTTAAAAGGAAACCAGGCTTCTCCCTGAAACTCCAGCTTCTGAAGCACAGAACGTGGTCAGAGTTGGGTTGTGATTTGGGCTTCCTGCCCATCTCCTACCATTCCTATTAACATCCTTCTCTACCCCCCACCAAGGAAAAAAAGACAGGAATACCAGAGGCATAGACAGATGCTCTGGAAGCCAAGTTATCAAGTTCCCCTCACCACCTATTTTACAAATGGAAGAAGAAACAGGTCGATAAAGATGCCCTGCCCCTGTTTGGCACAAATTGAGAGAGGATTAGAGTTAACAGGATCCAGGAGGGAAGCTCCTGGCTCCCAGAAGGGAAACATGAAACTGGATGTGCTAATATACTGGGGGTTTGGGAGGGAGGGAAGGGGAAGAAGGTTCAGACCTTTAGCTCGAATGAACAAGCAAGGACCCTGTGGAAGCTGTTGGTAGCTTCCCATTCCCCTGGTCCCAGCTCATCTGGGTGAAACGAGGATTAAGGATAGAGGGGGTCAAAGAAGCTTGATTTAAGGGAAAACTCAATTAAAGCAGTTCAAAAGTGGAATGGACTGGCTCATAGAGGGGGTACCTCTCCCTGTAGAGCTCCAAACCCAAACATTTTGTTCCAGGGATTCTCAGTCAGGTATGGGTTGGACTCTGACTCTTATCTCTTTGTTCACTTACCACCCTGAACTGTTTCTGGGAGCAGTTTTATAGGTCACAAGATCCAAAGGCTTGGGAGTTAGTCCAATCTTAGACTGAAGGTAAGAACAGTCACTCTGTACTCACCAGATCCCAGTGGGAGTTCAGATGCCTGGCATGTGGTGTTAAATGAGGCCAAGGCTGGGGAAGTCAGTGTTGCTGATGAGCCAGTTAAGTCTGCATTCTGGCCACCCCATCTCCATCCCCCCACTTCTTAGCTACAACCTGTAGCTCTAACACTGGCCAGCTGCTTTATAGATAGGCACTACAATTGGGACTGGACGTGGAAATGGTTTTGATTGCAGCTGAATTAGAACTGCCCCATCCAATTTAAGAGCAAAATGAGTCGACCAGAAAGTCTGGCAATCACTAACTCGATTAATTCTGGACCCCCGTTTCCTTATCTTTCCAAACTACTTTTAATCAGGTCTAGGTGAAATAGATGTAGGTTTGAAAAAAAGTTAGCTCCAGCCTATCATATTTCATAATGAACCAATGAACAAGGCTCTAAAGATAGCGAGGAGAATTTAGGTTGGAGTTGAAAAAGATCTTCCTGGTATTCAGATTCAGTGAGCATTGTGGTTTCTCCCTCTAAGGAATGCACCTGGTTTGCTTGACAGGATGTGGGTGGAGGGCAAGGCCCTACTGGGATGTAGCATCTTGTTTTGTTTAAATATCTGTTGCATTTATCAAAGACTTGACAAATTGGAGACACCACCAGAAAGGCTATGGGGGGAGGCTTCAAATCTAGGTAGTGTAGAGGAACAGTTATAAGGCAATAAGACTGTCCCAGAAGATGTAGGGCTAACAAAAGCTTTCCTGACCTGGAAAGAAGGGTGGCAGTGACCAGAGCCCCTGAAAATTGCTTAATAGCTTGGCAATAAGGCTTGGCATGGGGTATTTGCCCCTTCTTCAGGGAAGCTGTTCTCATTCATTTCTGAACCCCTACTTTGTTTAGAGCATCAGGGGCCATCCAGGGCAAAGGGACTTCTGTATCCTCCCATGGATCCATTAACAATCTGACTCAATGTATGCTCACCAGCCCCCAGCTACCTCTACCCACTTTTGCTAAGACTTGAAGTGGCTTCTTGTTTTAAAGCGTGGGCAGAGGGACTACCAGAACCCCTGAGGTGCAAGGGACAAACAATTTACAAGCCTTTTGCCAACTTCTTTCTCACCTGACTGGTGTGGGTGAGTGGTGGAGTTAATCAGTTCCCTATTTTCCAGAAATATGGGGGTGGTCTCAAAAGCTTCTGGTCACCAACAGCCCCTTTCTCAATCTGTACCAAAAGTCCCACTTCATTCTCAAGTCATAATTTGGTCCTGCTGTCCCTTGCCCTCACTGTTTTCATCTCATTAAAACTAGACCATTCCACTTCTGTCCTGAAAGCTGGTACTCAGAGCCCATTCCAAGTCTGCCTTCAGACAGTAACTTTGTTAAATTTGGCCGCAGATCACGAAAAGGATTCAGTAACTAGGGAATTCTTCAAAGACTGGGATAGTTTAGCCTAAAGAAGGTACAGCTGAGAGAAGCCAGTCATGTCTGCATTTCAGATGCAGGTAGGGAAATGAGATGACTCCAGGAAAGAAGAGGCAAGAGAGGTCAGGCTGATTGGTGGAAGAGGAGATGTGGTCCTACCCAAAGGCAGGGGACTCAGGACCTAGTCTGATTGGCCTTTTAATCCCTCACCATCTCATCTGTTGTGGGAAACATGTTTTCTGATGCCTCGTTTTATCTGCAGTCATGAAAAACAGAATTGAGCTCTGCCTCTTCTCAGACTTCCCATTAGGTCTGTCCCTGTCCCTTCTTCCATCTCTCTCTCTCTGTCTCTCTGTCTCTCTGTCTCTCTCTCTCTCTCTCTCTCTCTCTCTCTCCCCACCCAATGCCTTTGGGACTTTCAGAGACAGCAAGGGGAACAGTGACTCAGCACTGTCCTAAGATCTAGAACCTAGTATGCTTGGGGGCTGGGAAGGGCTTGGCTTCAGAAATCCCTGATTTGGGGGTTCAACATCTCTTACCTTTCTAGGAATAGATGCCAACTGGACTTTCAAGCTATAACATGTTTGAATCACTCCCCTCCCACCACACACAAACACATACAACATGAAAAATTAACAGTCTCCACCCCCAGAGAATTCTGAATCACAACCCCTCAGCAGGTAAGGTTCTCATTTCTCAGACACACACACACACACACACACACACACACACACACACACACGTGCGCACACATGCACGTTGGGACATGTGGGCCACCCACAGATATATATATATATATATATATATATATATATATACTCCTCTACCTTGCTCTTGCACAATTGGGCACACACATACATTCATCATTCACCTGCCCTTTCTTCCACCTTCATCTCCCAAGGCTATGACCCTCATACAGGGGTTGGTCTATTGGTCCAAAAGGAGAACACACTCTCTTGGCTTAAAGGCTTTTTTCTTAGCTTAATTTCTTTTTAAATAAAGAAAAAAAAGTCATTGCACCAGCATTCTAAGCCTCAAACAAATAATTAAAAAAAGGACAAACCAAAAATAAGGTCCCTACTCCCACCCCACCCCCCACCCCTTCAATAAACTCTTTACATCTCTTTGGCAATAATAACTTAAAATTATCACGGTCCCATTCTCTCTGCATTAGCCAATACAAAAATATTCCCACAGAGCCCCATTTACCATTCACCTTGCCCCCCATACCTGTTCCCTGGCCCCTGAGCAGGGGAAATAGGGACCCCAACACTGAACATGGAAGTAGACAGTTGGGTAGGATGGGTCCCTTCCTTGCTCTCCTCCTTGGCAGATCAGGGCACTTAAGGCCTGGTAAGCTCTCCCATTTATTGCCTATTCCTTTAGAAGGGTCATCCCAAACTCTTCCCCCTCAGCTCTTGCTCCCAACAAGCAACCTTTAGGATAGGGCCCTTGCCAGAGGACAGGAAACCCCAGAATTTCCAAAGTCTCACCGATGAAATGGGGCTGAGCTGGTAGCAACCCCTACCCATCCTCATTGCCCCCCGCACCAAGGTCCTAGGATGAGGAAACCTTGTTTTCTGAGGGAAAGACCCCTTAGTTTTCTTCCTCCCCAGCTCTAGTCAGAAAGCAACAGCTGCTCAGGTCATATTGTCTAGACTTCTGTTTGGAAAGGAACTAAGGGAAAAGAGCAAAATAAGAAAATAAAAAAGAAGAGTAGAAATGTGGGAGTTCCCTCCCATTACTCCATCTTCCAGGCAGTGCCAGCTCCTGGCAGAAGCTAGGCAGGAGGGGAGGAGGACAGGGAGGGTCAGGCTAGGAGCCAGCTCAGAAAACCAGCCATCTGAGTTGTAGAGGGAGACAAGGTTGAGACATGTCCCAGTGGGAAGTCAAGAGAGACAGTATTACTGAATGACACTAGAGCGAAGTTTCAGAATTCCATTGTATGTACAGTAGGGTCCGAGAGAGCAGGGACAGAGAGGAAGGCCCTGGGAGGGGCTGACAAAGGCTCCTACTCCCATAACAGCTCTAGGAAGCAGGGAGCATGAGGCACTGGGGCAGCAGGACGTGGTAAGCCCCGAGAAGTCACAGACCAGAGGGAGGAGCAAGCAGTACTGGGGTCGTAATCACTCCCTTCAAGAGGGGAGGGGAAGAAGGGGAGCAGGATTCTGCAAGTCTACCCTTTAACGCTATCATTTATATATGTATATTTATACACAAACCGCATGCCTTCAAGCATGTATGTCCACACAGACCATCATCCATGGCTGCACCTGTACCAGACAAAGGGGCAGAAGGCGGGCTGGGGGTGAGGGGGTGATGTCTCTGTGAGCTAGCAGCAAACCAAATGCCTTTGATAAAATCTGTCTAAAAAAATAGAGCTGAGTTCTTGACAACCCCCCCCCCCCCCCAATCTCCTCCGCTGCTTCGTCTTGGGGCCGAGAGGGCCATCTCTTCTTGCCCTGGTCCACAGAGCCATGCCGGCACTATAGATTCTGAAGTGCCTTCTTTGCCCAACTTATTCTCTGTCACCATCTTCACTGCTTCCTGAAACAGGAAAAAGAGGATGGTTATTCTGGTCACAGCCTAGCCACTGCCCACAACCCTGGCTGACAACAGTCCCACATACCTCCCCAAGCATACATCCTCTTTACCTATCTAAAGCGGTGTGTGTGTGTGTGTGTGTGTGTGTGTGTGTGTGTGTGTGTGCGCGCGCGCATGTGTGTGTGTGTGCATGTGTAGGATACCTTGTTTCTCTCTGACATCTCACACAGTATCCCAAAAATTAGGGAAAGGAGTAAACATGTCTGGCTCCTTAGAGAAGAAGGGATTCAGAGGGTAGGTACATTGGGATATCTGCACTCCAACACAATGAATGTGGATTCTCCTACCTCATGCTATCCCCCCAATGCCAGTGACACCAACATTCCAGCTCCCACCATTTTCACTGGCTATCGCCGACACCTGGAACATTCTCTATCCCCAGTTCTGCCTCCTGGCTTCCTAAAGTCCCAACTAAAATCCCACCTTCTACAGCAGGGGTAGGGACCTCCCACCACAGTGGGACTCAAAATTCAATATATCTAGCAACTTTTTAGGGGTGAATTAATTAAAAGTTTGACCTAACAGAGCCTGCAAATGATGTTATAAATATCCAAATGGCCTTTGGCAGAAAAAAAAGGTTCCCCAACTCTGATCTAGAGGATGCCCTTCCCAATCCCTCTTCATTTTCAGGCTATGTGTAGTTTGAAGATATTATTTGTTTTTGTTTTTTTTTTTGTCTCTCTCTCATTGGATTGGGAGATCCTAAAGGGCAAGAATTGTCTCTTGCCTTTCTCTGTACTTTGTGCTTTAGACATTATCGGACATTATAGTTGGCTCTCAATAATTCAGTTTGCTGACTGACTAACTGGGAGGGGTGGTTGGGAAGGACATGTTAGTGAATGTCCAGCAAACCTCTCCTTCCCTTCCTTTAACATATGGCTGGAGAGCTGTATGGCAGGAGATTTTTCTTAATTCATTCCACCTGACTGTCACCATTCCCCTGCTTGGAAGCACATGGCTATGTCATCACAGATGAGAATTATCCATTTACTCATCTAGATTGTTCACTTATGAAGAGCAGATGCTTTGGTGAGGAAGGGGGAGATGCTTTCTAAGGATCCTGGGTCCTGTTCAGAGGGTCACAAGATTCTGAGCTACAGTCACTGAGTGTAGCCCATTCCAGAGATGGTGAAACTGGATCTTAGAGACAAGTGACCTTCCCTAAGTCAAATAGACCTCCAGCAGATCTGAAATTAAAAGCTGAGACCTACAGCTCCCTAACCAATGGAATTAGAAAAGATTTTTTTTTTTTTTTGCAGATGAAGAAACTGAAGGCTAGAGAAGGAAGCTGGCTTACCCACAATCACACAGCTAGTGAGGACTGGAAACCACCTAAGTCTCCTGCCTCTCCTATACTGGCTCTTTGTCCTGATCTCAGGGCATGTCTACTTCTCGGAAAGTAGAGGGGTGAAGTCCTGGCCCAGTTCTTATCCCAAGGAACAGCTCTGACTCTTCAGAGATTAGAAAGTCATCTGTGGGCTTCCTCTAAAGAGACATGGCCAGGGATTCTTGGACCACCCAAGGGAAGAGTAGAGGGAAGAAGCCCCTTCTTTATCAAGTCTAGAAGGGGAGAATAAATCCTAGCAGCTTAGGGAAGGGGAAAGGAGAAAACATGTCTGGCTCCTTAGAGGAGAAGGGATTCAGGGTACATTGGGATATCTGGACTCCTGCTCTAACACTGGATGCTTGGTACAATGCCTCTACAGCTTAGGGCTGGCACACTGTAGGTACTGAAGAAATGTTTATTGACTGTTGATCCTGCTCCCAAAGTAGTCTCAAGCTGCTATTCCATCCCTGGGTCTTTCTCCAGACTAGCTTCTTTGGGTTGGAAGCCAATCAGGACAATAGTTGGGACCATGATGTTATAAAATCCAAGGAATCTGAAAGGGACCATAGAGGTCATTTATTCCAACATCCCCATTATGGTAGCTCACATATATTCAGTGATGGGGAGCTCTCCCGCAGATAAGGCATTGTTGGTCCGCTCCACCTCTGAACCACAGTTCATCTCTCTGTATCATCCATCCACTCCACCTTTTTGTCAGTTTTGTTCATAGTTGCTAACGTAATCTATATCAATCTCTCTCATGTCACAGATCCTCCAAAAGACATGGTATGAATTCAAGGCCATTTACTACCCTGGTGTTCCTCCAGACATCTCCAGTTACAACTAACTACATATAAAAGATACAGTCCCTACCGCAAAGGCACATAAGATAATGTGTAATCTCGAACCAAGACACAGCAGTACAGAGAAGGCTGAATTGGTATCAAGAAAACTTGGGTTCAAATCTTGCATTTGACCTATAGCAGCTAAATAATCTGGCACAAGTCACAGTTAGAGCCTAAGATTCCTCCTTAGTAAAATCAGAATATGCTTGCATTATCTTGCTTTGTTGTGATGCAAGCACTTTGTAGTTTTTAATTCTCCATAAAAATGAGGATAGCATCTCCTGAAAAAATGTTGATGGACCCAGGATACAGATTCAGGCAAATCTGGGGAGGACGCAGTCAAAGAGGAAATTTATTTTGCTTGATCATATATATTCAAATCTAGCCTCACTTACTAGCTGTGTCACTCTAAACAAGTCATTTAACCTTCACTGCTTCCAAAAAAAATGAGGATGACACGATGCAGGAAAGAAGCTTTGGTTTTGGAGCTGGAGGGCCTGAGTTCAAATCCCAGTTTTTCCACTCACCCCAATTTCCCCGGACTTCCTCATTGTTGTCATCTTTAAAATAATATAACTGTCTTAGATGACTCCAAAAGTCTCTCCCAGTTCTATACTGATCGTCCTATGTCCCCCCACACCTCCATGATTTTTACACAATTCAGACCCATCCTCTGCTCCTTACTCCTTCCTGATTCCTCACCTCCTACAGACTCAATGTCTGAATCAGAGACGTGTGTAATGGAGAATCGGGAGACTGGGCTGGGAGACACAGTGAAGCGGGAAAACTGGACAGGCAGCACCTGCTTCGGTGGGGTTGCCAGGTTGGGCAGCGTGGAGTCCGGCACCCCAGGTCCCGGTGAAGACACAAAAGATGATTTGGCTGGCATTAGTGGGAAGTCATCATCCCACTCAAACCCACCACCTGCAAGGAAAGAGTAAAGAGGTCTGCTGTGGAGGAGGCTCAGAAAGCCCATCTCTTTAGCCTGCTCTCCCTTGACCCGCTGATACCCTGAGAAGCAACTCAACACAATCTCATCATCTCTTAGACTTGAAATCCGATCTTAGACTTGATGGATTTATATGGTTCCTCAGAAAAGAAAGGCCATAATTAAAAAAAAATTACACTTAGAAGCAAGAGGCAGTTGTAGTACAGGTGTCATCATGAGCAGGGGCAATAGAGCCTAGAGGTCCACAAAGGAGAACAGTCTAGAAAGGGTTACTTGGGAAGAATAAAGGTAAGATGAGATCACCCCAAAGGGTGGTAAGGTTGCCTGCTAATAGAGGGTCATATAACCTTAAAATAGGTGGAAGGTTTCTTTGATAACATGAGATTTCCTATGGAAGATGGAGAAACTACTGAGCATCACGCTCCCACTTCCCAGCTCCCCCCGCGCCCCCCCCCCCCCAGCTCACTCTCTTCGGAGACAGTCCTGTCAGGGAAATTGTCTGCTGCACCGAGTTGGTCGGATGGGCTCAGGACACTGGGGCTGCTTGGCAGGAAGGAAGAAGTCGATTCCTTCACCTCAGGGAAGTGCTGCTCCCCCAGCTCTCTAGTGGGGCTTTCCTGGGTGTACAAAAGGGAAGGTAAAGATTAGAAGCGGCACACGTAGGAGACACCTGCCTTGGTTGGGCATCACTTCCCATCAGAGCAACTACTTCTCTCCCACCCAACTTCCTAAGGACCCGGAAAGGAGAAAGAAGTGTACAAGGGGAAATGGATCATTTCAATTCTGGCAATGAGGTACCCCCATCCTACTCTCACCAGTCCATGAGCTAGATTTCTGGCAATGGGTGAAAATATGGAAGACCTTTTGCTCCCTCTCATCCGGAGGTGTGAGAGACAAACTCACCCTAATCACACCTCTGCCATCCTCTGTATACCAACTCAGTGCCTCTGAGTCACCCCTCCTGCCACCTCCAGAACTCCTAATGACCAGTCCCCTAGCCATGAGGCTTACCTGATCAAAGAGGTAGACAGTAACGTCATCAAAAAAGGAAACAGCCTTTTTCTTGCGGTCCAGGTCCTCACAGAAGGCCTGGGACATGAGGCTGGGTATCTTGAGGAGACTGCGTAGGTTGCGGGCACTGTGGCTCTCAGCCACCACGATGGGGACTGCAGCTGGTTCCTCCTCACTCTCCTCACTCTGTTCCTGGATGTCGTAGCAGCACAGCTCTTCATCAGACTCATCGCTATCCTCCGAGTCCTCTTCCTCTTCCTCTTCTGCTGGTCGGTTCTCCTCGGGTGCCGGGAGATCCGACAGGTCCAGGCGCAGAGGGGTTGGTCGCGGGGGAGGCTTCTCTCCTGGCTTCACTTGGGGGTCCGAGTGAACATCACACTCTGTGAC
This sequence comes from Macrotis lagotis, assembly GCF_037893015.1. Classification (NCBI taxonomy): domain Eukaryota; kingdom Metazoa; phylum Chordata; class Mammalia; order Peramelemorphia; family Peramelidae; genus Macrotis; species Macrotis lagotis. Next base: position 222,633,971 of record NC_133659.1, on the reverse strand, counting down.
TTCCTTCCATTCTTGTGCCTCTGCCCCAGGAACCAGGTCCCAAGTTCCCTTATCTACCAAGGTGGGGACCAGGCCTGGGGCCTCCTGGGGTGTGTGGCAGCGTTCTCCAACCCCACTGCTCTCTGCACTTGGCAGGACAGGAGTCAGGAAAAATAATTTGGATGAAGCAGGTGCAGGGACTGGGATAGGGACAGAGGCAGAAGCAGGATCAGCATCAGGGGCAGGGGCAAGAACAGGGGTCATTTCCTCCCCTGGGTCCTTGGGGCTCTCCTGGTCTTGCTCTTTGATGGATGGGCTAACTGTCACTTCTGAAGGGGACTCCCCAGAAGGGGAATGAGGAGGCTGAGCTCTCGCCTCCTCAGTAGTTGCTATTTCCTGATTGTTGGGAGAGAGCCCTTGGGTCTCGGAATCTAAAGGACTGGATTCTCCTTCCCCAGTCTCACTGTCCTCATCCTCCCCCCTACCGGGGGCAGGCCGCTCTGTCTCTGTATCATAGTCAGAGAAGTAGGCTGAGTCTCGGTAGGGGTTTTTCTCATTCAGACCATGTAGCTCAGCACTAATAGAGGAAGAAAGCCGCATTTCTAATCCAGGGCTCTCATCCTCTTTTCCTAGGGACCCAAAGTCTTCAGGGTCCCGGGGTTCATGGGGTTCTTTCAGCACAAACTCAGGCGACTCATAGTTCTCTGTGTCATAGCCACTATCTAGGGCCCGGGGCTGCCCAGTGGAAGGGTAGGACACTGTCGGGCTATAGATCTCCCCACCATCACTGGCTGTGGATGGGATATCTAGAGACTCCAGGGAATCTGGCGTTCCCACCTGCTTCTGGAGGGACCGAAAGGCGGGGGTTGTGTCAGGTTTCTCCATAAGGAAGTCATTGGAAAAGTCTGTGAAGACACCAGAGGTGGCCTCAGTTGTATCATCATCCTCACTACCTGGCCCTTCTAGCTCAGGGAAGCTACCACTACTGTCCAGAGTCTGGTCTGGCTCATTGCTATTACTCTGGCTACTGTCCCATGGCACGGGGGAATCTGGCTTAGGAGCAAGGATGAGAATGCCCGCTGCCCTGGAGAGAAGTGGGGTTCTGCCTTGAGATGGAGAGGGCAAGGGAGACCGGGCTGCACAACTGGAGGGGGCAGCGGCTTCCTCTGTGGCTTTCTGATCAGTCCCTTGATCCATACTCCTTCTCTCTGCAGTTTCTACATCTATCATCTGTGAGGAAGAGATGGTGACTGGGCCTGGGTCCTCTTCCACCTGGCAGTGTTGAACAAAGCTGGGAGGGCTCATCAGCTCCTGCCCAGGGAACAATATTTCCGACCCTGGACCCTCAGGAAGAGGCTGGTCTGATAGGCAGTCTGGAGCAGATGACTCACAGGGATCAGGTCCTGCCTCTAGACTCTCTCCTGATCCCAAATAGGAGTCTACAAAGTGAGTAGCCCAGGAATCAGGGGGACAGCTGCTATTAATGTTGTTATTGGCAGACACGTTTGAGGTCCAGTGTCTTTGCTGAGCAGCCAGGGTTGTCTCCTCAGTTCCCTCGTGTTGGGAGTCACTGCAAGGCAGACTCTCTGGTTCACCCAACTCTATTGTTATTGATTCAGGGGGGCTACTCAGTATCTCCTGTTTCATTGATTCTCCCACCACTGCTACCTGGGCCCCACCTGATAACTCTTGAGTTGTAGAATTCCCTGAGGGGGACACTCCCAGCGGGTCCTCAAAAAAAGCCTGTCGGAAGCCTGGAAGGCTCCAGTCTTTGCTGGCACCTTCCCTGCATTCCCCCAACAAACTGTCTCCAGTCTGTGAGTCCCCTGCAGGGGAAGGCTGGTAACAGAGTGAGTCTTTGCTACAGCTCATATGGGAGTAGTAGTCAGGATGATCCCAGGGTCCCTCCCCACTGGGTCCTTGCCCCAGGAGGGGCTCCATAGTCAGAGACACAGTAGGACTGCTGTCTGAGTCATAAGTACCCCCTACAGGTCCTTCTTTGTCATGCCACGGGGTGGCCACCTCAGGAGATGCCTGTTGGCATTCAGGACTAGAGGAACACATGGTGAAGTCTAGATCACAGTCAGCTGGCTCTTCGATGCGAATATAATACTCACTACTCACAGAAGGGCTGTGAGCGCTAAGGATAGGCACCACCCCAGGGGGTGGACACTCATAGCAGGAAGGTGAAACCCCCAGGCTCAGGTGGCTAGTGGAGGAGCTAGCTGGGTAGTAGAGGTCCTGGTAGTGAGCAGCATGACGCGGGCTGAGGGTCCCTGCAGGTGTCTGGAAGGCCTCTGCCCGGCTGGGTTCCCACTTGTACTCAAAGTTGAGCCCATGGCTGGTCTCCATCACTGTCAAGATATCATCCCCATCCGAATGGAAGCCATCCCCCGAGAACTGCTCCAGGAGAGGGAAACTGGAGGACAGCTCGGCCACACTCCCCAGGTGACTGGCTCCGCCAGTCCCACTGGGCTTCAGGGATTTCCATCGCTTCTCAAAGTCCTCCTCGGCCTCAGTGGTTCCTTTGGCACATAGGTAGGACAGCAGCAGGTGCACCTCTTCTGCCGTGGGCCGCTGCTCTGGCTGAAGCCAGCAGAACTGCATTACTTCATACCTGCCAATCGGAGGGTACAGATGGGGTGCTTAGGCTATCCCCGTCGGGGGTCACTCCAGTCCCACTCTCCTGCCTCCCAATTCCCCTCACTTTCACACAGGGTGATGGGAAGCCACCATGGCCACTGCTTCCAGGGAGGGACCTGTCTTGGAAAGACCATTAGGCTTCAACCACTGTTATACTTGTTCCCTCAGTCCTCCTGGGCAATCTATGCTATTTATGTATAAATATATAGAGCACACTACATCTGTGTGTGTGTGTGTGTGTGTGTGTGTAGAGGGAAAGGATATACTGTCTCTCCCCTTCAACTCTGAGTAGGTTTATATTCTTCTGAATCCTTGTACTCCACCCCCTTCAACACACTGTACGCTCTAAACATAGAATCCGGGAAACATAGGATGCCAGAATTGGGGGACACTTTCAAATTCATCTGGCATAGAAATTATAGATAGCAGAGCAGGACCCAAAAGGGATCTTAGAGCTTATTTAGTCCTTACCACCCCTTTCATTACAAATGAGGAAACTGAGGACTCAGGGAGGGAAAGCAATTTGCTTAAGGCACAGGTCTAGAGAACCAAGCCAGGTGCTACAAAAGGGCCTAGATGTCCCCTCTTCCTCTGAGAGAAGTCTCCTAGGGCATCTAGGTGGGGTACAAGCTGGATATTGGGGTTGTCACAAATGGCTCAGGCTTTGGTATGTGGGAAACCCCAGTGGAAGATATTTGGGGAATGGGAGAAAGAGGAGGAAATGAAAGCTGTATGTATTTCCTTACCAGCGGTCTGAGAGTGACAGCTTCAGCTGGGGCTTGGGTAACTTGAGCTGCTGCTCTTTGATAGCATAGGTGAGCACCTGGCGATCCGAGTAGTGGTGGTAGGGCTGGGCACCCAGCTCAAACAGCTCCCAGATTGTCACGCCCAGTGACCTGCAGGAGGTGAAAGGAGGCAGCCGGTGAGACCACAAACCACTCAGCATGTGGGCAAGAAAGACAAAAAAAGCAATTATCAAGCTCTGAATCATGGTTCTGTTTCTACTTTTACTGAAAAGGCTAAGTGATTTCTTGATCTGAGTAAAAATAATTCTGTACTGGTTAGGGTTATGGAAGAAAAAGGTCTTTAAAACATAATAGCTAGCATTTATAGAGGGCTTTAAAGTTTGCCAAATATTATCTCATTTGAGACTTAGAATAGGCCTGAGAGGTGAGTGATATTTATTATCCTCATTTTAAAAATGTAGAAAGTGGGGTGGCTAGGTGGCGCAGTGGATAGAGCACTGGCCTTGGAGTCAGGAGTACCTGGGTTCAAATCCGATCTCAGACATTTAATAATTACCTAGCTGTGTGCCCCTGGGAAAGACACTTAACCCCATTGCCTTGAAAAATCTAAAAACAAACAAAAAAATGTAGAAAGTGAGGCAGACAAAGCTAATGCCTCGCCCCAGGCATTCATCTTTATCATCTTTATCATCATCATCATCATCATCATCATCATCATGATTATCTCATTTGATCCTCACAACAATGGGGGGGTAACTATTATCATTCTTCCCATTTTACAGATGGGAAACTAATAAATAAATAATAAAATAAATACAAAATAAAAACTAATAAATTACAGATGAAGATACAGTGGTTTATCCATGCAGTAAACACAAGTGGGACTAGAACTCAGATCTTCCTGGAGCAAAGCCCACCTCCTACCTATGACACCATTCATAGAACCTCACTCAGGCAATCACTATCAATTTTGACAATCTGGGAGCTGTTTGAGATGGGTGCTCAGCCCTACCACCACCACCACTATGATCACTGAGTGCTCAACTATGCTATCAAATGAGACATTCCAAAGGGAAGGGTTGTAGGGACACACAGGACTCAATGGTCTGTCTCTAAGATGATTCCTCCTTGATTTAAGTCCTATGATCTCATGAAGCTATGTCCAGGTCAGACAACCACTTGAGAGTAGAACCAGGACTAAAACTCAGGTTTCTGAGCCCTTTCGTCTAGGCTGTGCTTCCTCTCTGCAATCAAAGCAAACAAACAAGACATCATGTTTGAAGAACCATGGAGTAATGGGAGCTTAGGGTTAGGATGGATTTTAGAGGTCTGATCACATCTAATATGGGAATGCCTTCTTTAGCATTCTTCATGATGGGTATCCAATCTCTGTCTAAATTCTGGAGAGAACAGGGATACACCTCCTCATGGCTTATACCAACTGCTCCATTGTTGGAAAGATCTAAGACTTTCTAAATTCTTTTATATGTTATGCTCAAACCTCCCTTCTTCTTACATAAAGGTCCTATGTTACTCCTTATTCTATATCATGGAGCAAAACAGAACATGCCTGGTCTCTTCTCAAAATAGCTCTTGAATTTTTCAGTTCAACATTTATTAGACTCCTACTCTTATGTATGACATTTTGCTTGGCAATGGGGACAAAATGAGTCCTTTTAAACCACCTCAGGGTGCTTATACTCTGGTTTGTTTTTTTTTTAGGTTTTTGCAAGGCACATGGGGTTAAGTGGCTTGCCCAAGGCCACACAGCTAGGCAATTATTAAGTGTCTGAGGCTGGATTTGAACCCAGGTACTCCTGACTCCAGGGCTGATGCTCTATCCACGGCGCCACCTAGCCGCCCCAGGGTGCTTATACTCTTAACAGGGAAGAGACAATAGATATCCAAGTAAGTATGATAAAAAGTAAAATGTGATAGCTAGTTGGCACAGAGGAATACAGTGTTGTCCCTTTACTCAGAAAGACCTGAGTTAAAATCTGGTCTGAGATCATTACTAGTTATATGACCCTGGTCAAGTCACTTAACCCTGTTTGCTTCAGTTTCCTCCTCCTTAAATAAGCTTAAGGAAATGGCAAACCACCCTGGTATTTGTGCTAAGAAAACCCCAAAGCAGAGTCATGAAGCATCACACAACTCAAAACAACTGAACAACAAAAAAAAATATGATAAAGTAAGAGGTAGGAGGAGACACCAAAAAGGCTTCATAGAGGAGACGGTCTTTGAAGGCTTTGAAGATAGAGGATTTTAACTCTAATAGATATTGATCTTCTCCCCACCCATTTTACAGAAAAGGAAACTGAAGCCCAAAGGCTTGCCTAAGATCACTAAGGTAGTAAATGGAAGAATTTGCATTTGAACCTAAGGTTCTGTTGACTCCAACAAAGCTCTTTCTACTGTGTCACACTGCTAGCTAGAGATGTGATGAGAGGGCACCACAGGCAGCAAAGAAGAGCCCAAGAAAATTGCAATGAAGGGGGATATGGAAGGATATTGGAGAATAGCTAGTAGACCAGTTCAACAAGAACATAAAGTAAATCAGGATGAACAGGGATAATAGGGAATAGAGAAATAAGGGCTACTGATCTGCTGCTTTGTTGATGAAGTCTTGGATCCTTGATGTGTTGATATGAAAAAGAAATGTGAATCGAGAGAAGGAAGAAAAGGTTGGAAGCTGTTACAGTGCCTGGTATACTATAGGCACTAAATAAAAATTTATAAATAGAATCTTTATTGTTTGACTGACTGATTGACAATAGTCCTGAACTACACTGGAGACATAATGAGTTGAGAATTGCAGGATGTGAGAATTATTATGAGGACCAAACCAAAAGGACTTGGCAAATTGTTCAATGTGAGAGGCCAGGGAAAAGGAAAAGTCAGAGATGATAAATGATTCAGAAGACAAGGGATTTGGGGGGGGGGGGATACTGATTCTATTTTTAGATATATTGAATTTGAGGGGCTGGCCATCTAGATGGTGTAGTAGATAGAACACTGAGTCTGCAGTCTGGAAGACTTGAGTTCAAAATTTCAAGCACTTATTAGCTGTATGACCCTGAGCAAATCACCTAACTTTGGTTTGCCTCAGTTTTGTCAACTGCAACATAGGGGTGATAACAACACTACCTTCCATGATTGTTGTGAGGATGAAATTAGATAATACTTGTAAATGAAAGGACATATATAAATGCTAGCTATCACAATGATGAAGACGAAGTTGATGATGGTTGTGTGACACATAGGTTTGTCTAGCTATGGCTATCATTGGGGCATGAATAAATATATCATATTCTCTTCTTCATATCCTTTTCCAAAGGAGACTTTTACTCTTTCCAAGTAGTTAAAGTAAGAAATTGGTACCTGGCCACTTTGCTCTCCCCTCAGAGAGAAGGGGGTACTAGGTTAGAATTTTATTTAGTCATTCTCCTTTCAAATAGTGTTAGCCTAGGGTAATTTTTTAGGCTCCAGCTGAGTAGCTGATTACTTTCCCTTATTGGGAAGGAGCACCACAAGGTATATATCCAAGGCTTGACACCCTTCTCACCAAATCCACCAAATCCAAGTCCCATAAAGAACACGCAAATAAACTCATGTATCTACATAGATAACTCTTCACTAATCTGATATCTCATTTTCTGGATACATTTTAGTTGTCAATTTTCCTCTTAAAGTATGGTATCCTAATTTGAATACACTACTAATATCAATAAGGAACACCAAAATTAATACAATGCTGGTGGAGTTCTGAATTGGTCCAAACATTCTGGAAAACAATTTGAAATGAACAATAATATTAGCAGTTAGCTAATATTATGCTTGCTATTATCTCATTTGATCCTCACAACAACTCTTGGAGGGATCCATTATCATCCCCATTTTACAGATGAGGAAACTGAAGCAAATAAAGATAAATCAACATGTCCAAGGATATTCAGCTAGTGTCTGAATCTGAACTGGAACTCAGATATATTGGGATGAATAGTTCAGTTGATTTGGATTCTAAGCTTCTATTAACAATTCCTAAATTTGTATTAGTTTGTTTTTTAAAAGCAATAGTGTAATATTTGTCATCACATTAAGTTCGTGGCCAACAAATATCCCCAGAACTTCTTGCACACAAGTTTGATGCCAATCACATCTCCTTCATCCTATCATTGTGCAAGTAAATTGTTTAAGTCAAACATTTACTTTATACTTCTCCATGATAAATTTCATCTTTTTGGCTTTGAGCCAGCACTTAAAGCCTGAGATAGTATCAATAATGAAAATAATTTTGAATCCTGATCTTACCATCTCTTATATTAGCTGGTTTCCATTCTTTGTGTCATCTATTCATTTGATAAGCATTTTTCAACATCTTCATTAATAATTATTAAATATTATTTATCTATTAATAATTAGAGAAGTTCTAATCAGAGTGAACCTAAAAAAGGGGGCAGCTAGGTGACGTAGTGGATAGAGCAACCAGCCCTGGGGTCAGGAGGACCTGAGTCCAAATCCAGATTCACACATAATAACTGCCTAGCTGTGTGACCTTGGGCAAGTCACTTAACCCCATTGCCTTAAATAAATTTAAAAAAAGAATGAACCTAAAAATAGAATTGTGTGGTACATTATGAATGACAGCCTTCTAGGTTGATCATCATATTCTAAAATAGTAATTTTCAAAGAGTGGTGGTCTGGGGATCGCTGAGTATATCAAGGATGCTTTCAGGGGGTCCATGAGGTCAAAACTATTTTCATAAGAATACTAAGATGTTTTTATTTCAAACTTAATGAAACTTAATGAAAAATTATTTTGGTAACAATACTGAGATATTTTCATTTCTCACTTAATTCAAAATTATTTTCATAAAAATGCTAAGATGTTGTCATTTTGAATATGGTAAATATTTACATATATAATTTACCTAATCAAAAGGTCTTAGGGGAGATATTCAGTAATATTCAAGAATGTAAAGTACTCCCAAGACCAAAAAGTTTTGGAGCCACTCATCTAAAACAGCAACATATTTATGCAGCAGCCTACAGAATACTCCCCTCACTGGGAGCTTACCTGAGGTCAGGTTCCTCATTACCTCTTGCCTCCATTATTATAATAGCCTCTCTACCAGTCTCCCTGCCTCAAGCCTCTCCTCACTCCAGTTCATCCCCACATTGCTGCAAAAGGTATTTAGGTTTAGATATGAACATGTGACCCCATATTCAATCAACTCTAGTGGTTTCCTACAGTCTTGAGGATAAAATATAAACTTCTTATGTTTAACTTTTTTCCCCTCGAATTAGCCATGTTCTGGAAACAAACAAGAAAAAAGAATTAAGTTTAACTTTAAAGTCTTTCACAACTTGGCCCCAAACTATCTTTCCAGATTCAAACGACATTCAAAGCCAATCTTCCTTGTCTCTGTCCCACTCCATCTCCTGTCTCCAGACTTTCCCATGTGCTTGGAATGCCCTCCCTCCTCACCTCTGCCTCTTTTCCTTTGAGTTGCTACACATGCAGTTGCTGCATTAAGTCATTCCTGATCCTCCCACTCCCTACAATTATTAATGCCCTTCCTCTCAGATACCCAGTATCTGCATGTATTCATTTTGCATTTGTTTTGTATATATTTGCATATTTACTTCTGGTGTATATATATGTATATATATATATACATATATATATATATATATATGTATGTATTGTTTGCATATTACTTGCTCCTTGCAAGCAGAGTTTGTTTCAGTTTTTCATACTTAGTACCACATAATAAAATTATGTGTTGCTTGATTGAATGATATGTTATCTCATTTTGGGGAGAACAGCTTTGATCAATTGTATCCAACTGCTTTTTTTTAACCCTTATTTCATCAGTTTATTCTAAGGAAGTCAAGGAGATTATGCAAAAATTTGTTAAAATCAAGCTACACTATATTTACATATGGTGTTTCCTTGAACTGCCACCCTAGCAATCCTATCCAAAAAAGGCTATGAGGTTAACTAGGCATGACCTTGTAGCAAATCTATACCAGTTAATAGTGATCTTTGTATTTGTTTTTGAATATTCTTTTTTTTTTTAAGGTTTTTGGAAAGGCAATGGGGTTAAGTGGCTTGCCCAAGGCCACACAGCTAGGTAATTATTAAATGTCTGAGGCCGGGTTTGAACTCAGGTGCTCCTGACTCCAGAGCTGGTGCTCTATCCACTGCACCACCTAGCTGCCCCCTGTTTCTGAATATTCTTAAGAGATATCTATTAGCCTTGAAAAATATAAATGAATAATATTTTATGAATATGCTTATTATCAGGCCTAGTTTTTGTCAAAATATTCATATAAGTTTTATTAACTGCAAATGTATCATATATTTGCATATTTGCATGACTATAATACTTTATATATATATAATAGGTATATATAATATATAAGGTATATATAATATATAAGATATATTATATATAAGGTATATATATATATAGATAGATCTATATCTATAATCTATATCTATATCTATGTCTATATCTATATATGGTAGTCCAGGTCTCTTGCCTCCCAGTTTGGTATTCCTGATCTTCCTAAGGTCCTGGATAAAGTAGATGGGACATGGTCCTATAGTATCATTGCTCTTTTGCCTGGAGGGAAGGAGGTCAGCTCCCATTGCCACCCTGGTTCCCTCCCCTCCCTCCCTCCCTCCACTTCCCTCACCAGATATTGCTGGCCTTGGTCTGGTCCACCACAAGAAGGTTGCTGTGCACCTCGTCAATGAGTTCAGGGGCAATCCAACGCAGGGGAACCCACAGCTGGTCGGCCGTCACGAAATAGTCATCCTGCCAAGCATGCACGGTCAGCACGAGGAGAGAATGTCAAACTCCATGTGGAAGTAGCAGAGAACTCCACCCCTTCACATGCCCCACAACCCCACCCACCTTGGGAGGAGGGGGTGATTGTCTATTGACCTACTGCACCGAACAATCTATTGAGAAGCATCATAAACAGTGCCATATGGTGTGTGGGGGCAGGATGCACCCTGGTGTCTCCCCAAACCCACATGGACTTACTTTGTACTTGCAGTGAGATAGGCCATAGTCCCCAATTTTCACAGTCAGGTCTGCAGTAAGTAGGCAGTTCCTCAATGCTAGGTCACTAAATAAGGGAAATTTGGGGAGAGGGAGGAAGGAACAATGTCAGACCTGGAGTCAGGAAAGGAAGACTCAAGAGTGGGCCTCAAACCTAAGCTGAAGAAGCTGGGGGTAATAAGGGAAACTCAGGTGTATTTTCCAAAAATATAGACCTTCCTCTAAGTCACATGACAAGGAAGACAGAGACACTAATTATTTATTTGCTGAACCTAATGTATATAAGATGCTGGGAGCTTGGAAAGCTATACTCAAGAGAAACCCCCACTGAGAGTTTTGATGTAAGCCTCAAAGTCTAGGTGATACAGTGGTCAGAGTGAATCCTGAATTCAAATTCTGCCTCAAACATCTACTAGTGTGGTTTCTTGGGCAAGACCCTTTCAGCCTCAGGTTCCTCATCTGTAAAATGTAAATAAAACCATTTCCCACAAAGGATTGTTGTGAGGATCAGATGAAATGACACACATAAAACATTTTATAAATCTGAAACAGAAATGCTAACTTTTTTTAGAAATGCTGTTTTATTACTATCATTATTTTATTGTTTTAATTCAGAACAAAATATGGAGAAAGTAGAATTGAGGAGAGGAGGGAACAGGGTGTGAGTGGCTTTTCATTCTCATAGAGACATTTAAATGCAAAAATAATACAACCAACATTAATTGTTCCTGGGGCTGATCATGTGATGGGTCTTGAGCTTAGCTCTGCCTACCCTATGGCTTGGTTATGGCTCCTGAAAGACATCAGGCACCCAGGAAGGACTTTCCCCTTGGTTGGTTCAGATGCCCAAACCCAGTAATGGTATGTACTTCTTCCCCTATGTTGGTCACAAATACCTCTGGCTCATACATATACTTATTCTCTTCCTCCTCTGACATCATCCTAAATTTGCTAAGTAGCCAACAATTAATAAAATGAACCAAGACATCTGGTAGGGTGGGGTCAAGAGAAGGAGAAAGCAGCTAGATGGGCAGCCCCCACAAGAAGAATATATACACTGTATTTTCTTTGTCTTTAAGTAGGGCATTTCATATCTCATTTCATATCCCCATCTCCCCCCATAACTTCCCTGGGGAAAGAGAGATATTTCATTTTGTAGATGGGGAAAAATGAGGCTTCAAGAGGTTTACCCCCCCCTCAACTAGTCAGGTCACAAAATGAGTCAAGGGCAGAGCTGGGAATAGGACCCAGGACTTCAGGCTCTGGGGTTCTATCCAGGGGACCACCCTGCCTACATATAGAGGTGAAACAGGGAAACAATTCCCTAGTCCCAGAGGCAGGGACCTAGCTCTGGGGAAGTCCAATCAGTAGTTTTTTCCAGGCTGTCCTGAAAATATATACAAGATGATTCCATAGCAGAAAATGGGGAAGGATATTTGAGGAGTGAAGGAAGAGAAAGAAGAGAAGAAGGGAGGTGGGAGAAAAGAGGACAATGAGGAAAAGGGGAGGGAGGAAAAGGAAAAGGGGAGAGAGAGGAGGAGGAAGAAAAAGAAAGGAAGGAAGGAAGGTGAGAGAGTGGAAGGAAAGAAAGGAAGGAGGAAAGAAAGAAGGATGGAAGATAGAAAGAAGTGAATTAAAATTTGTTCAGTTAACTTTTCTGGAGAAAAGACTGATGGGAGAGAAAGCTGAGATTACCACCAAGTACAACCTAGTGAGATACAGGGCAAATTCTCCCCAAACCCACAGGGTAGGGAAGAAAAGAGCATGGTTGGAAAGGAGTGGAAGGCAGAGAAAGGCAGATATGGGACAAGAATGGCAGAGGGTAGTTCCTGGTTCCCCAATCTCTCCTAGTTAGGCAATAGAGATCCCCCCCGCCAGCTTAGATTAATTTGCATTTGCATGCAAAGAAATGTCTTTGGTGGTCTGGGTCCGAGGCACCAAGATTTTCACTGGCAATACTAAAGCACCTAGAAGAGATGTCTGGCGCAAGGGTTGGTGGCTGGGTTGGGAGAGGAGAGGGGTGGGGAGCTGGCCTCCCCGCTGGCATGTTCCAAGGCCGCCATGCTTCAAGCAAGGGTTCCGGGCAGCAGCATGTCCTGGGTGTGGGGGCAGGATCCAAGAACGGGCCTCCTCTTCCTGCTCCCGGGACAGGCCTCAGGGGGACAGGGGCAGTGCAGGTCAGGAAGAAGCTGGCAGCCACCCTCTTCAACAAAATCACTGATGCTGGAGTCTCTTTGTGTCGCTCACTCAGCATCAGGATATTGTTGAGGAGGAAGGCCAAGGTGAGCAGTGGCGCTTGGGGGAGAGGCTGCCCCCATGGCAGCTCGTGCATCCTGGAAGAATCAGAATCAGAGAATCCTCGAGCTGGCGGGGCAGGGGAGGGAGGGCCGTGGCATCATGGAAGAGAGCACTGGATTTGGAGTCAGAAGACCTGGATTCAAATCCTAGCTCTGGAGCTTACTACCTTTGTGACTCTGGGCAAGTCACTGCCCATCTCTGGATCTGTTTACTCAACTGTAAAATGAGGAGGAATTCTTTATTAGATATCCCTCAGTTCTAAATGCGGACTTCAAAGCATTCCAAGCCTCTTAGGGAAAAACCCCTCCTAAACCAGTCCAGTTATATGGAACTCAGGACCTGGATGCACACAGCTTCCCTCTAGGGCCAAGGAAGGATAGCTTTTCCTATTAGGAATTTCTTTCCTAAATCTCTCATTCTTCACCTTGTTCCTTCTCCCATTTGTCCTGGAGAGAGAGAGAGAGAATAGTCCATCTGACTCCAGTGGCTCCTGTCCAGCAGATAAGCAAACTGAAGACAAATTCCAGAAGGGCTGAGCTAATCCAACACAAAGGACCTAATGTCTGAGAAGGGAAAGCTTGTACTTAACAAAGAACCTCAGACCCAGGTCACCAAGTACAACCTAGCGAAATCCAGGGCAAATTCTCTTCAAATCCATAGGGCAGGGAAGAAAAGAGCATGTTTGGAAAGGAATGGAAGGCAGAGAAAGGCAGGTGTTGCGGGGGGGGGGGGGGACAAGAATGGCAGAGGGAAGCTCCTGGGCCCCCAATCTCTTCTAGTTAGGCAATAGAGATTCAGACCCCCAAGCTCAGGACAGAAGAGGCAGGCTCCCCAAGCCACTATCTGAGGATACAACTCGGAGGCCCCAGCCTCCCGACCTCCACCATTTCTGCCACCTCCAGTCCTATTAATGTGAGTGCCCTACTTAAAGCCACAGAAGGTTACAGTTTCCAGCTTACCTGTGCACATAATTGTTCTTGTGCAGGTGTAGGACTCCACATGCCAACTCGCAAGCCATCCTCTGCAGAGTCAGGGGATCTGGGACCATGGACTCTGCCACCCGGCAGCTTCGTAAATAGCCCTTGAGGTCTCCCTGCCAAAGAGTGACCCCAGAATTATATGCCCAGCTCTCTGGAGTAAGCATGCAAGGGTGGGGAGAGCCAAGGCCAGCATGTATGACCACAGAGCTCCTACTCTCCATCTGACAAGCTGCCTTTGGGCCAGGATAACATTAGAATAGTGTTAGACTATTCTACAATACACTAAGCTAAGAAGGGCTTAAAAGGGTAATGAGAAATGCCCTCCTGGTTCATCTAAAAGTCTATATCACACACCCTTAAGTGTGACATCCAGGCATTTTGAAGGGAAGCAGGAGAAAAAGATATTTCCAAAGAAGAAAGGTTAGAACAAAAACTTCAATGATACAGGCTGGGAGAATACAGTAGAAGGCCAAGCTGAACTAGGAGTAAGAGCTGAGGACTAGACGAAAAAAAGAACAAAACAAAACAAAAAAACAATTTCTTGGGTTAGAGGAAGGAACTTATCTTGGAAAGGAAGTCAAAGTGGGTGGATACTAGCAAGAAAACAGGCAACTTTGTGGCAAAGTATTTAGACCCCTGGACTTGGAAGAGCTAAGTTGAAAATTCTACCTCAGATGCTGGCCATGGGGCCCTGGGTAAGTCACTTAACCTTGCTTGGCCTCAGTTTCCTCATCAGTAAAAGGAAGATAATAGCACCTCCCTCACAGAGTAGCTGTGAGGTCCAAATGAGATATTTGTAAGCTCTATATAAGTGCTTGCAATAATAATAATAACCATTGATTGGGTTTTTTGGTATTTTGTGGGGGATCAAGGTGTAAGACCAAACTAAATGGAAAATGGTCTGGTTGAGTGTCTAATTTGAGATGCCACCGATTAAGAGATCACAGTAAAACAGTTTCAAGTTCAGGTGAACTAGTTTCTGAATCTATTATGTTCCATGTTCCTATGACATGACCTGTGACATACAAGTTTTAGGTATCACAGAATCATAACATCTTAGCATTGGAAGGGACCCAAGGTCAGTCAATCTTGGCATCTAAGACTATAAAGCAGGGTGATCAATCTCCCCGTGTGCCTCATTAGACCTTCTCTGGAACTTAGAACTGGGAAAGTCCTCTGAGACCATTTAGTTCAACCTTCTTATTTTACAGATAAGAAAACTGAGACCCATGAAAGTTAAGTGACTGTCCTAAGTTTGTCCAAATCATAACTGTCAGCAGAATTTTGATCTAAGTCTTCAGACTCCAGGGTTCTAGCAATGTGCTGAGTAATGCCAACTTTGAGGAATGAATGAGTAAATGTTGAGATTACTTTAAAGAAGACAAAAATCATTTAGATACAATTTTTCTTAAAATTAGATAGATACAGCATATTTGTTAAATTTTTAAAAAATCAATTTCTGTGAACCACTGAGCTATTTTCAGCAATATAATGACCCAAGACAATACAAAGGACTTAGTTTGAAAAATGCCATCCAGCTCCAGAGAAAGAACAGATGGGGTCTGAATGGAAATTGACACATATTGTTTCTTTTTTTACTTTATTTTTTCTTGTTTATTTGGGGAGAAGGAGGTCTGTGTTTTCTTGTGCAACATGGATAATATGTTAATTGGGCAGCCAGATGACACAGTGGATGGAGTGTTGAACCTGGAGCCAGGAAGATTCATCTTCCTTAGTTCACATCCAGCCTCCAATACTTGCTAGCTGTGTGACTCTGAACAAGTCACTTCACCCTGTTTGTCTCAGCTTCCTTATCTGTAAAATGAGCTGGAAAAGGAAATGGCAAACCCCTCCAGTAATTTTGCCAAGAAAACTCTGACTGGGGTTGCAAAGCATTATATATGATTTTAACAAATGAACAACAACAATATGGAAATATGTTTTGCAGTACTGTACATATATAATCTATAATTGTTTACTGTCTCTAGGAAAATAGGAAGGGGAGAAAGGATTGTAAAGAAATTTTAAAGAAATTAAAATTTTTAAAATTTAAAATTAAAAATTGTTTTTACATATAATTTGAGTTGATTCTCTAGGGTTCCCTAAGTATACCATCATGTTATCTGCAAAGAGTGCTAGTTTTGTCTCCTTATTGTCTATTGTAATTCCTTCAATTTCTTTTTCTTTTCTTATTACTCTAGCTAACATTTTTTGAATAATAATGGTGATGATCAGTATCCTTGCTTCAACCCTGATCCTAAGGGGAAGGCTACTAGTTGATCCCCATTACAAATAATGCTTGTTGATGGTTTTAGATAGATACTGCTTAACATTTTGAGGAAAGTTCCATTATTCCTTTGCTACCTAGTGTTTTTAATAGGAATGGGGATTGTTTTACATGTAATTTGAAAAAATATGAAAATTTTCACATAAAAACAGATTCTTGCTTATAATCTCATAAGTAATTTCTACTATTAATAATTAATGCTAATTATGGATAACACATCCATTAACTTGTGGTAAAGTAATTTTTGTTGCAATACACACTAGACTGAGGAAGACTGTGATGGAGTAGAGATGATATACTCCTGGGATGGAAAGGAGTGGAAACCCTCTCTAGGTATGTGCAGAAAATGGATAGGTCTTTGAACAACTCCTAATCCTAAGTGTGCCACGGAATTTACTGATTTTCTAAAATTTTAAGAAAAAACCCACAAGAATATTTTTTAATTGTAATAAAAGGGAATAGTATGTACACAAATAGCATCTAATATTGGGGTTCTCCCTCTCCTCTCTCTTATCACTGCCACTATCCTAAGTCCAGGTTTTTAATCAGCTTATGTTTAGACTCTCATAATAGCTGTCATTCTGTTTTCCCAGCCATAAATCTCTGAACACTTCAATTCCTTCTGCACATTGGCCTGCTTATTTTTTAAAAGCACCAGTTTTGTGAATATAGAATTCTGTTCACCATGGTTAAACTCCCAAGCCTAACACTCAAGATGTTTCACATTTTTAGCACCATCTTGTTTCTCTGACCTTATTTCCTATAACTCTTATTCATATTTTTTCACTTAGGTCCAGATGATGTAACAATTATAAAATGCATACTTTTTGCCATTCCATTATCCTCTGCTAGAAATATTTTCCCTCTTCTTTCTCTTGGTGTCATAAGTCAAAAGCTTGTTGCTTTTGTTATTCAGTCATATCAGTCCTGTCTGACTCTTTGTGATTCCATTTGGGGTTTTCTTGGCAAGGATTTTGGAGTAGATTGCCATGTCTTTCTCCAGTTCATTTTATGGATGAGGAAACTGAGCCCCCCCCCCCCCCCACAGAGTTAAGTGACTTGTCCAGAGTCATATGTCTGAAAGAACTTCAGGAAGATGAGATCTCTCATCTTCAGGCTCAGTCCTCTATCCACTCAAACAAGCTGCCTAGTTCAAGAGCTATTATAAAAATAATAGCTAATGTTTTAAAGTTTGCAAAGCACTTTGCAAATTATCTTATTTGATCATGATAACAACATTGGGTATAAGTGCTCTTATGAACTCCCATTTTATAGATGAGCATTTTCCATGGATATTTTACAAAGTGGACAATATGCATATAGATCATCAAGACTCAAAGAGATCTAATCTGATTTTCAATGCTCAGAAATACAAATTTAATCAGAAGACAGGACTACCCTATCAATTTTGGTTCCAATGTTACTGGATAAACAATTGGGGATTACTTAAGTTGATAAGTCAGTCATCAAATAATAAATATTTGCTTCTAATTTACAAATTTGTTATACTACAAAATAACACAGTAGGAAGAGGAAGGGGCCATAAAGCTAAAAAAATCACTAAAATATGGCTTTGAATACTTTTAAGAGGGATAGTATCCCCCCACCAAATTATGGATGTATTTCTAGAGGGTCCAGTGAATTCTCTCCTAATAACAGACAAGCTCCCTGGAACCTGTCGGGGGGGGGGGGAAGCCCCACCACTCACACTGCATGGTCAGATCAATCCTAGCTGGGCTGAAGGGTTAAGGTTGTGATTGAGATCACCTCAGGTTTTCTCAGTGGGTCTGCTTCCATTGCTCATGGATCTAAGACACTCTGGAGAATGTCTGGTTAGGTGTGGGGCCCTCTCAGGACTTAAATCACTTTAGCTGATCTTACTGATTCACACTGATGTAGCCAGAATTCTCTGGATCTTCTGGAGTTTTAGTAAAAAGGAATATCTTCTCCAAGAAAGTCCTAGGATAGACTGGTCCCCCAAGTGTATCTATAGGACTAAGCCTCCATATGGATCCAAACATCAACCTTCTTGATTTTATCTGGTGGTTCCTGGTCCTGCCCCAAGCCAAAGACCAATGTCAAAGAGAGGGCCTTCCCCCAAGAAGAAGAGGCACCTAGATAACTTGAGGTCTGTGGGTTAATCTTTTGGGTAACAACGTTTGAATAGAATTGGTCTCCTTTGTATTTTATTTTGTGCTTTTAAAAAATATTATTCTGTGAAAGGATCTGTGGACTTCCAACACACTGCCAAGAGATACATGAAAAAAGGTAAAAAGGTAAAAAGCCCCTGACCAGAAGAGAAAGGCAAAGCAGGGAACTACAAGCCCTCCTCCCGTCCGAACCCCTGACTCACCAGTGGACAGAACTCCATCACCAGTAGGTATGGTGTCACCTCTGCACATTGGGCCAGACACTGAAGCAGGTTACTGTGCTGAAGAGCCCTGTAGAGAAAGGATGAGCTCCACTGGGGCAACAAATGGGGAAGGGTTGCTTCAGACCTGGGGCTCCAATGACTAATGGGCAGGTTAATAAGGACCCCACATACAACAATGTTTGTCCTTAATTACTGAAGAAGACCACAACATCAGGGTGGTGATGCCATGAGGGGGACTGTGCTAGCCACCAGTCTCACTTTCTCCTCCAGAGCCATTTGGATCCATTGGCCAGATATGAATCAGGACAACTGAAGATGGCCTTGGATACAAGACAACCAGATTTAAGTGACTTGCTCAAGGTCACACAGCTAGTATGAGTAAAGTGTTTGGGGCTGGATTTGAACTCCTGTCTTTCTGAATCCAAGGCCAATGCTCTATCCACTATGCCAGACATCAACTCAATGGCAGAGAAGGTGGGACAGCCTTGAGGGAAAAGCATTCCTGATGCCAACTCTCTGGCTGGACCGGGATTTCTCTTTTTGTCCACCAGATGTCGCTGGTACCTGCTGTGATATCATCATTACCCACTTTCTCTTCTAGGATCAAAGCCAGCTCTGCCCCGGTTCTGGTCCCCACCTCCGCCCCTCTGTGCAGCCCACAACATGATTCCTGTTGGGAATGAGGGGGATTGCCAGCTGGGCAAGGCTGCCTCCACCTACCGGTATGGTTGGGCCTCCTCGAGGAACTGCATCTGGTCCTGAACACTGGCGCTCACCTTCAGTTCCTTCACTACCACCTGGGTGCTGCTGATGCCTGAATTGACCTCACCCAGGAACACCTGCATGGGCAGGAAACAGGGCCGTCACCCACCCACACCCCCCCTCCCACTCCGTAAGGTTCCCGAAACACAGGTCTTGCCGTGAAGGAGGGGCTCACCCGCTGGGTCAAGAAGCCCCCAAGCAGAGGGCAGCACTGGCCCAGGGAGTCCCTGACCTACTCCTTTCGTGAGACTCTGACTTGGATTAGAAGCAGGCTCCTGGTTAATGTCTCGGTGTAGCTCAGAGAAGCATCTAGGTCCTGGCTATGGGGAAGGGGCACTCCATGGACTCCCTCATGGGAGGGCAACCTGTTCAGCTTACCCAGGCTACCTCTTGTCCTATTTGAAACCATCTCATCCACCAAGTCTTTGCTTTGCTCTGGGCCCTCTCCACCCAGGGACTCCAATGCATTTCATGATGGGACTCACAGGGGCTCTTTCACCAATCCCTCCCTAAGGGAGTGTAGCTCCCCTTCCCAAACTATATCTCTGAATTCCCTTCTCATCCCTGGGGGGGGGGGGGGGGGAGGAAGACAGATTTTAATTAAGGTCTATGGGACAAAGAGGAAGGCAAGGAAAGTCAAATGACAGAGCTAAGAGCTGGGGGCACAAAGAGCTGAGACTCCTGTGCAAAGTCCAGCTCCTGCATCCCTCAGAATTACCTCCTTCACCAGCTGTAGTCCCAGGCCCAGGCCAGGTTCTGGGGCCTTGGCAAGGTGGGGCCACCTACCTGTCCCCCAGAGAAGGGTAAAAGGCACAGACAGCAGGGCATTAAGAATCCTACTGTAAGGGGCACCTCTAATTCAGGGGCCCCCAACTGAGTGTCCCCAGGGTCAGACTCGGACTGGGGAAGGGAGCAGCAGCAGAGAGAACATAGTGTGTGGGCATGCAGGGACCTGGGCCATGCTGCTGACTCTGTGGAACTTCAAGGTCAAGGTCTCCCATTTTCCCGTTCCCTCACCTCCAAATCAAGAGATCCTGAGGAAATAGACTGAAAATGTTTTGAGATCCTTTGTTTGACAAAGCATGCTATGGGGTCCCTGAGGAATTACCCAGTCCTCATCCTCTAAGCCAAATCCCTGCATCTCTACCATTAAGGTTAGGACATCTTCCTTCGAGGAAACACTGCGTCCTGAGGGCCAAGGGGCACAAGAGAAAGAAATAGGAAGTCATTAACCAACGGAACTCACCTTGCCAAACCAACCATGGCCAATCTCCTTCAGGTAGAGGAGGCTGTAGCGTCCCAGGTCTGTAGACTTGAGCAGCTGAACTGTAACAGAGCAGGCTGGGTTCAGTGGTTCCCTTCCCACCTTCCCAATTCCTCTTCAACCAGCACCATCCAATTTTAGTCACTCAACACCAAAGCAGGTGCTACCCTTATGTCTTCAGGGGTACCCCAAGAAAGCTAGGAGGACGAGAGAGTCACTCAGGAAAGAGGGTCCATGTCTAGGGGTTTCCCAATGCGATCATGGGGCTTCCAAGGGTCATTAAGGATTATTGAGCAATAAATTCTAAAAGAAGGAAGCTAGATGCCTGGGCAATGGAGAATCAAGGGAGCTATTCTGGTTATCCCATCATTGCATCAGTCAGGAGAATAGCCTGGGTTGGGCAGACAAGAAGAGCCCAGCAACTGAATGCAGAAGATGGCAAAGTCCAGAGCCCACTAAGTGGGCAGCATCAAGCAGACAGTGTTGTTTGGACAAGTTGCTGATGATGCTGCCCACCCATCCCCTCCCGCCCCAGTGGAGGAGGACAGAGGGCGGGAAGGATGGGGAACACTTTGACATTCCTCCAACCCAATCACTGCAGTGACATTCCAGCCCCACCAAAGGCCTATTGTTGGGGACTGCTTGGCACAGCCCTACACGGGACACACTGGCCCCATTCTCCCCAGGCTCTCTCCCACCCCAAACCAGGCCTGGGTGAGGTCAGTGGTGGCCGCACCCGGCACAATCCTGAGGGAAGGGGCCGGTTACTGGACCCTGGTATCTGCCCTGACTCCCTCTAGTTCTTTCTGGCATGCTCTGAATTCTGTTCCCACTCACATCATCCTTGTTTACTATAGGGGGATGTTGGAGATTTCACACAAATACTCTGGTCCTTTTTTTTGGGGTCCCTCACCTAAGAGGAAGGAGGGTGGCGTAGACTGCATTTATCTTCCCTTCAGGAATCAGACCCTCAGGGCACTCAAGAGACATTTCTAAGCTCTACACCCCTGGTCCCCAAAATGAAAATAGATTCTAAGGATAGACGCACTGAATTTCTGATGTTTGAACAAAGATGAAGGGTAACCCTGATAGAGTTTTATATCTTGGGGCTCCCTCTATGATGTGCTGATGGCACTAGAAATCTCAAGAGGTGCTCACTCAATCATATGATCTTGGACAAATCACTTGGGTCTCAATGATTTCCTCTGTAAAACAAAGGGATTGGATTAGATGATTTCTAAGATCCTTTCATACTCTGACATTTTATGATTTTGAAGGCAATAAATTATTTCTTCACTTGTCATTTAATGGGGAGATATTGCTGCTTCTTCCAATAGGCCCTAGACCTTAGAAATCATTCACATTTACACCTGGAAGATATTCCATGACTTTGTAGTAGGAAGGGGGCTAGGGTGGGAGGGAAAGGAGGGTGCAACTCTAAATGAAAATGAAAATGAAAATCCCAACTTCTCATCCTCCCAGGACATCCCTGAGCATCATCCTCTCCCACCTCTTCCTGGCTCTGGTGTGAGACTGAACTTAAATAGGCTTCCAGAGACCTGAAAGAAACTTCACAGAGCAACAGAGTTCTATTACTCCTTTACTCCTTTGCTTGTAATTGGGGAACTTAGGTTTGGCAATGTAAACTCTGAAGGTGAGCAGATAAACAGGGCTCCCCCCTTTTGGGTTAAATCCTTTGAGACTCCCCAAGGCCCTGATTGTTGGGAACTGCCCAGTCTGCTTGGAGGGTGTTTTCTTACCAAATACCTGACTCTCCCAACCTTTGGGAAAGTTTAATGTGGTAACTTTCTCTCTCTCTTCCCCGGCCTTCATTTCTGACTACCAAGTGAGGCCAGTCCTCAAAGGATGTGACTCTCTAGTCTCCATAATTCCAAATTTGGGTTGCTTATCACAAGCAATGAAGTCTTAGAAATGAGAAGAAAGTTGAATGGATTTATTGCTCTAAGGCAGTCTGGTGCTGTGGAAATAGGGATGAGGACCTGGGTCAGCCCATGTAAGGTTCTCAAGTCACTTAAACTTTCTGGGCCTCAGTTTCTTCATCTTTATACTGTAAGGGCCCTTCCAGCTTTCAATCAATGATCTACAGTGGAAAATAGAAAGAAAAATGAGATCTTAAATCTGCCCTTTGTTAGCCCTTTCAGGCTAACCAACTCTTGATCAGAAGAAATGCTTCCTAAATGACTTATCAGCCTTTGAATTTCTACAACTGCTAGTGTGTGGATTTTCCAGAATTTGTAGAACCAAACTGTGTTAGAAAGGCAGCAAATCACATATATACTTATAGGTAAGTCTCATTCTTACTTTTAATCTGCAAGAGAGCAGGACACATCTGGAGAACCTTGGAAAAGGGGAAAGGGGAGGACTCTTCCCTGGAGATGAGGGTAAGAAAGGGTCAGAGTATTAGACCTTGGATTCAGGTACCTGAGATCAACCATAATCAAATGGTCCCTCTCATTAGATTTCTCATCTGCCAAGGGTGAGGAGTGGGACATAGAGCTGGGTGGTTGGGAATCACCTTGGCCTGGAGCAATGAGATGACTTGGTAGACAGAATGCAGAACCCAAGAGTCAGGAAAACATGAGTTTTAATTCTGTCCCAGCCACTTAGCTTTGTGTGACCCTGGAGGTCACTTAATGAAGCTATCTGTTTCAATCTGCAAAAATGGGAAGAGTAACAAGCCTTCGCACTCAGAATTATTGTTGGGATCCAATGAGTGTTAGCACATATAAAGTTTTTGACAAACTTCAAAGCTCTATATAAATGCTAGGTATTACTACTATTGTTATTATGATTAGATATATAAGATGACATAGTTTAGTGGGTGGAACTTTAGAGTCAAGAAGACTAGAGTTCCAATCCTTTGAAGACTAGATATAGAACTTCTGAAGAGGTGATTTAACTTCTTTCTTGGCTTCAGGTCCTTCATCTCTAAAGGCCTTGAACCCTTTACAGCTCTAAGTCTGTGATCTCATCTCTTCCTGTCATTCAAGACTGCTCTCCACATGGCAGGGACTGGAGGACCTTGGGGATGCAATTTTGCCTTCTTTCAGTGATGGGTCCCAGGGCTCCCTAGCACTGGGAGATGGCTTTCCTATGAGCAAGCATTTAGCTTTTAGACATTTTTTCATTTTCCTGGAAACTCTAAGTAGACAAAGAGAGGGGCAAGCTGACAGAGTGAAGAAAGGACATTACAACTGAAATTTCTGGAGCTATGTGTCAAAGAGATAGCTTGGACCCAAGCCTGAATTGGTGGAGGGTGAGCAAAGATTTGGGAAATTTGCCATCACTGACCTTGTCCCCCCCCCCCCTTAGGGAGAGGGATTGAAGAGAGCAAACACACTCAAAGAAATACATAGGGCAGTTGTTAACCTTTTGGGGTTGTGGACACCTCTGGTCATCTGGTGAAATTTACAGACCCCTTCTCAGAATAATTTTTTAAGCATAATTGAAAGAATTGCCCATATTCAGTTAGAGGCTGGTGGAAATAATGATGAAAAAACTCTAAATTTAGGCAGTACAGGTGGGAGATGAACCTGCTCCTGCCTACAGCCTCCTTATCACTCTGACAGCAGCTGTCTGACATACAGCCCCTCAGAAGTCCTAAGAGGCAGCTCAGCTCTAGGATCAGAAAGCTCCTTGAAAGAGTTCCAGGGGGCATCTAGGTAGTATAGTGGATAGAGCACCAGCCTTGGAGTCAGGAGGACCTGAGTTCAAATCCAGCCTCAGATACTTAACAGTTACCTAGCTGTGTGATCTTGTGTAAGTCCCTTAACCCCATTGCCTTAAATTTAAAAAGAAAGAAAGAAAGAAAGAAAGAAAGAAAGAAAGAAAGAAAGAAAGAAAGAAAGAAAGAAAGAGTTCCAATCCCAAAGTCCAGGGGAAGAAGATGACTTAGGAAAACCTATCTCTCTCTTTTCACCCCTACACACTTTCCTATATCATAAAAACCCTTAGACAACCTTGATCATGGGAAGGAGGCCTTTCTCATTGGGAAACCCCTATCCCACTTCTATTCTAGGCTGTTAATTGGAGTCTGACAGTACTACCCCCAGTTCAATGAAGATCAACCTCCTATAATGGTCAGAGACCTTGGGATTGTAGTAAGAGGCTCAAGGATAGAGAAGACGATCTCACAGAACTAGGGAAGGCTACTTGATGCTATCTCCTCAGTACCTAAGAAAAGGGAAACTGAGTGAGAACAGGGGTTAGTACAGTACCTGCAGGAACCCTCAGCATTTAGCAGGTAAAAGACAAAGAGCACCTAGAGAGTGAGGATTCTGGTCAGGGCAAATCTCAGTCCTGGGAGTATTAACCAGCCCCAACCCTGGTCCCTTTCCCACTGTGGTAGAAGAATCCAGGATTTTGATAGAAGAAATAGTGAAAAAGTACCTTGTTCTGCCACCCACACCTACCCCCCCCACCACATCCCCCCAAATTACAAAGAAACATGGGAACAGGCCCTCAGCCCCCTTTCCGGCCCACCCACTCCTCTCGGACTGAAAGGACAGATTCATAGGCCCCCACCCCATGAGGCTCACAGAACATAAAAAAGTGCCTCTCTGTGGACAAGCTGCCCTCTCTGGACACAATGGCCAAACAGGGCTGTGTGGCTGGCCTGGTCTCATGCCCATAGCCATTGGGTGGGGTAGGAGTTTGGAAAGAAGGAAAGAAATAAGCTAGGAATGGTTCTGCCTTCTTTCCAACAGTCCAAGAGACTTAAAGAATCTCTGGGGTCTCTTGGGCTGCCCAGAGTTGGTCACAAGATGGCACAGATTTGGGATGAGTGCCACTCAATAGCAACAGAATGAATTCCTGCTTCCCCACCCCCCTGCCCTCTTGGTTGGTGTGGAGAAAACCGGCTGGCACTGAGAAGGGGTTTTTTCTCTTCTAGTCAATGAAGACTAGGGCTGGCAATACAGAAAGATCTATCTTCTATCCATCTCCCCCAAGGAGAGGGTAGGGGATTGGGGAGGAAAGAGTTCTTTGCAGAAGACCCTGGAGGCTTTAGGTCTCTCCTCCTCTCACACTTCACAACTGTGAAAAACTGTGGCCTTGTGCCAGAAAAGATGAAAAAGCTGGAACTTCCCAGGATCTCTGCCTATTCTCCCTCTATTGGAAGGACAGCCCCAGAGAAGGGAAGGACTTTTACATACCAGGATGGTAATGGAACAACACCACTGAATCTGCTCTATTATTCACTACATGTGTAACTTTGGAAAATTTATTTGCTTATCTCTCCCATTAGAAATGTATTCTTCTTGAAAGCAGTGTGGAATTGGAGGATTTTTTTTTGTTCATTAATTTTCATTTTTACTTTTCTTTGTATCTCCAGGGCTTAGCATGAGGTCTGATACATAGAACATTTTTTGACATATTGCAAGATTGACTTTCTGGGTCTCAGTTTCTTCACTTGTAAAAATGAGGGGTTAGACCAGATGAGCTCAAAGGTTTCCTCTAGCCCCAAGTCTTAAAGCCCCCATGGTCTGATCACTGGGTCCTTGAAGCTATAGTCATGGAGTCTTAAGGGCCAATAGGGAAACCAAAGCAGCATGGAATACAATTTCCCATTCTTAGAATTTAGTCTTCCACAGAAAGGGCAAGGATTCCAGGAACCGAAAGAACAATAAACAGTTGCTCTGGGAGTTCCCCAGGATAGGCCAGGCCCGACAAGATTTTGAAACCCCACCTCAAAGTACTATCGTCAAGGAAAAGGAATCCAGGATAGGGAGACCTCCTCTACATCACCCTGAGATCCTACTTCTGAAGCCATTCATTCCTACTCCAGGATCCTGAGGAGCTTACCCTCTGAGGGTTAGAGGCAAGGGTGGTTTGTTCATTCTCTTAGAAATAGGCATCATATTGGCCAGGGGAGCAGAACATAACACCTGTATCAACAAGTTCTGCCGCTGCCCAGAAGGGCCCAAGGTCCACCCAAAGTCTTCTTTGTGCAATCTAACCCTTAATCCTAGGATACCAACATAATATAGAAGAAGGTCTGGAATTCTCTAAGAAATTGAAAAGCCACCGACAGTTCTAGCCACACTAATAGAAGGCAAACAGGTAAAGTAATTTTTATGATAAAAAGCCTAGAGAAGGAGTGTATGTTGATCGAGACTCCCATGCAAGTCTCCAGAAGACCTCAGCCTACCTAGATCATTCAGTATGGTCCAGAGGACAAACTAATCTTTTCCAAGTCTCAGAGTAAGAATGTGGAAATAGGGTGGGTGAAAGGGTGAGGGTGAGGAAATGGGTATTCTTTAAAGTATCTGGGAAGTACAGGGTCCAAGTTTCAGGACTGACCCCAAGTTCTTAACATGAGACTAACCTGATCTCCCAGGCTGCTTGGCCATGGGGAGTGAGACCTCAGTGAGGGGCAGTATGTACACCTCGGGGCCATTCTGCGTGGCCGGAGACCCCTGCACGGAGAACTCGGTGGTGTAGTCGTCACCTTCGGCATTCTCAAACTCCTGGTGGGGGGGAAGCGGAGACGGAGACCTCCCGTGAGCCGTGGATCCTGATCCAGGGTTCCCTGGGGGCTCCTGCAATGGGTCAGTCAGATGGATGGAGGGATGGACAGATAGGAAGTGAGTTAAAAAAAATGGTGGGGGTGGCACCACTGCTCTGAAAGGCACCCTCCACAGTCCTGACCATTGGCTATGTACAGAAAGTTCTATCATCTCCCCTCCCCTCCTCCCACTGGCAGGCTCCCCACACCTGCAACTGAACTCTCCCTGCTTGCCCTTCAGGGTTAAGTTGTCCTGGCCCTGGTTCCTCCTTGCCCCTGTTGTCAGGGTCAAAGAGGCCAGGATCACCCTTTCCTAGCAGAAAGGCAAACAGAGCTTCTTCCAAACCATTTATGCAGTCTTTCCTCTCCCCACCTACCATCACCCCACATGTGCTCTCTCTCTCTCTCTCTCTCTCTCTCTCTCTCTCTCTCTCTCTCTCTCTCTCTCTCTCTCTCTCTCCCTCCCTCCCTCCCTCCACTTCTCTTTTCCCCTCACTTTCCCATTATTCTTCCCCTTCAACTTCACCTCTAAGCCACAAGCACTAGACACTTCCTAAAGTCCTTACAGGTCCTGGTCCTTATATACCACTTTGGAAAGCAGAAGATGGATGGGAGGAGTTCATGAAATCACTGCACTGCACTTTACCCACACCTAGCTCCTACCTCTACCTTGGGGGTCTTAACTTTTGGGGGGTCATAGACCCTTTTGGAAGTCTGCTAAAGCCTATGGATGATTTCTCAAAATAATGGTTTTAAATACAAAATACAAAAATGAGATTATAAAGAAAACCAATTACACTGAATACAATTATCAAGGTTGTTTTTTCAGAGTTCTACAGACAGAGATATTTTGAAAGAAGTTGTAAAGGAATAAAGAGAAAAAAATTACTCTGCACAGCCATATGGAGCATTGCTAGGAGTGTCCCCTAGGTATCAGGACTCCATCTCCTACATCAGTCCATTTACCTGAATCAGATCCCTGGATATCCCTGCCTTGTGTGTGCTATGGCCTGATGGTGGATTAGGGAAGGAGGGAAACACTTCTGACTAGGCACTATGTGGGCAGACAGGTTGAATCAGACTGGAAGAATACTCTGCTTTTCAAAGAGAGTCCCACAGCCAAGGGAAAGGGAGGGAGACTTGCAGAGGAGGATCCCAGCAATGGGCATGACTGGAAGGAGTTAGTACCTCTTAACAAAGAACCTGTGACTGGGTAGGGTAGAAATTGTGCTAAACCCTGGCTGGGAAGCCTTAGATCAAATCTGATAGTGCTCAAGGTGTTAAGTACTTGGTGATTACAGATTTATCATTATCCTCCTAACCCCTCTAGGGGTAGGGCAGGTGAAGTGGATAGAATGCTGGGCTTGGAGTCAGAAAGACTCATCTTCTGTGTTCAAATTCATCCTTCAGACACTCGGTAGCTTTGTGATCCTGAGCAAAGCATTTAATCCTGTTTACCTTGGTTTCCTTATCTGCAGAAATGAGTCAGAAAAGATAGTGGCAAACTACATTTTTACCAAAGAAAACCTCAAAAAGGGTCAGAAAGAGTCAGACACTACTGAAAACCACTGAACATCCACCTCCTCTAGGGACTTTTGTGCCTCTAGAGAAATCCTCAACATATCAACTTAGTCTAAAGCAGGGGTTCTTAGCTTCTTTGGCATCATGGAGACCTTTAGTAGTGTGGTAGCCCACGAACTCCTTCTTAGAATAATGTTTTTAAAGAAATAAAATAAAATTTTACAATTACAAAGGAAATCAATTGTATTGAAATAAAGGTATATTTTCTTTCTATCCAAGTTTACAGACTCAGTGAAATCTATCCATAGACCTTGACCTCTTATGGTGGGATATATGGACCTCTGGGTAAGAAACTCTGGTTGAAGCTCAACATTCAAAGACCCCTCCCTTTCCTTGACTCTTTAGCTACTGGGATTCAAACATGAATAACTTCACTTCTCTTACTATATTCAAATCAAAGAAGCTTCCCTTTCAATTGGGTTCCAGTCTGAGCTGCATGTCTAGTGTTTAAAGAAATACCATTTAAAGATATACCACAAGGAAGAAACACAGAAATGAAAGGAAGGGAATTAATTTAACTTTTCTGAGATTCTATTTCCTCATTTGTAAGACAGGAATCAAAATACCTTTAGTGTCTACTTCACTGGGTTATTGGAGGGTCCCAAGAATAGTGGGCTACCTGCTCCAATGCCCACCTCCTAGGCCAGCTCTTCAACCAAGCCAACCATCCAGTCTTAAATATCACCAGTTTACTAATAATATTTCTTGGTCAGACAGTTTCCTCCTGAATTCAATCTAGCCTTTCACGCTGTAATTTCCCCACAAAGAAAACTGGAGTTTGCCCTCCTTACCTGCCTTCTGTTATGTGTGTAACATCCTCTCTGTGAGTGAATAAGTGTGCAAATCAGACACGTGCGCACCTTTAACCTCCCAAAGTCAGCAGAACTGTACTCCTGAGACAACCACTCACTCAGCCTCCATTGCTAGTATTCCGCCACCTATCCCTCTTCCTTTGTCCTCTCCCAGTAGGGTTGTAGAATGACTCAAGTAAATCTTTGCCCGCACTTGAACAAGGAAGGTGTGGGAGACAGGACTGTCTTTCTCTTTACATTTAATTCCCTTGGGGTCACAATGGCCCAATATGAGATGTGAACCATCTCCATTGGGTGGCCCTAGAAACCCACCTCAATCCTATCCAAACTTTGGGCTTCTCACATTAATGGAGGCGAGAAAGTACCTTTAGTTCCAGTTCCAATCTTTATCAAATCAATTTGCTCCCACCTATTTATTTGCTTCTTATAGATTGTCCCCTACACCTAACTTTACCTAAATACAAAGAGAGCACAGTTTAGTCTTGTTGCAGACCAGACTCACCCCCTGCCGGGCTTCCCAGCTCCATGCTACCTACCCCAGCCATCTGCCAGATGAAGATTAGACCTTTACCCTTGGGCTGGGACAGCCAACTCAGCAACCCTTCTCCACCCCACCCATTCACAGGGAGTTCCTTGGTCTTCTCTAAAAGCTTGAGGTTGGGCAATCCAAGGCAAAGGGAACAAATACCAACTGCACTCTGGCTGTTGCCACACCTGCTCCTAAAGAAAGTGCCTGATAACAGAACCCAGAAACCATCATAACAGACAATATTTTCCTCCACATCTCTAGCACTCAAGTTCTACCAGCAGGGGCAGAAGTCATTCACAAGAGAAATTTCTTTTCTTTTTATTGAATTGTTATTGATATTTTTTATTTTTACATTGCCCTAATTTTCCCTGCCATTCCTTCTCCCCTGCCTTCCTTTCAAGAATCATCTCTTATAGTCAAGAATTTCAAAAGTACTTTCAAACCATTTGAAAACTCAGCCTTCTTCCCTGGCTAATTTCACCTTGTACCTAGTCCACAACCAGTCACACTCTCAGAATTTCCTTTTTTCTGTCGACTTTCCAAGGAAATAGAAATTCCAACTTGTGGCCTGGAAGGAGTTGGGGTTCTAAGACCATCCTGGGGGTGAGGGAGGTACTTCCTGACAAACCTAGTCACTTGGCAGGGCTGCAGGGAGAAATCTTGAATTCTACGGGCTACAACAATGTTCAGGTAGGACAGTAAGATCATTGTACCCCTTCTTATGGATGGTGCCAGCAGCACTGTGCTCACCACCTAAGACCCTAAAGAAGCAAATGAATGGGAAAAAGAGAAGCTCAAGAAGCTCCAGTGTTGGGGACCACTATGGGGTCTAGAGAAAGAGCCTCTCTAGATAGCAGCCAGACCCCAAAGTCAGTTTTCCATTTGGAATTTTCTGAAGAAACACCTTGAACCAGGAGATGAAAGAATCAGGGCTGGTGGGAAAAGGGCGAGGGAAGTCTCACTGTAGAGAACTGGGGTGTTTACGAAAAAGCCAGGACAGGACTGGCCCACAGTCTATATCACCCCCACACTCTCCTTGGTTGACTCCCCACTCATTTTCTACTTCTTTCCCCTGTGTACTAGCTGGCTTTGCAACCTAATGCCAGGCATCTCCTCAAAAATCCCAATTATTGTGGGAGAATCACTTTCTCCAGCACATTCTGTGCCTCTGAGGTCAGAGACTCCTACCCTCTGAGAGTGGAGTAGGGCCAGGGCATTTAATCCTGCTACAATGCCCAACATTACTAAATTGTTCTGCAATATATGTCATATCTATGCTAGGGACAAACCTTTGGTATGGAGTGAGGTGGATGAAGAAAGGGTTGGAGGGGGTCAGAAGGAGCTGGGAACGAGAACAGAGGGGACAAGAAACTAATGGGAGTGCAGCAGTGAAGCTGGGGCATCTTAGTCTTCTTAGACCATAATGGCTATGTGACCATGGGAAAATCACTTAACCTCTCTGTGGCATCCAAGCAATGAGGTCCAATCAGGTCAGTGGAGGCTCAAGTTCCACAATGGTTATGTCAATGCAGAAGTCCTTTGAATTAGTCCCTTCACCTCTGTCTTCCTACTTAAAAAAGGTGGGAACATAAGCAGTCTTCTTTCTAAGTAAGAATAACGACTTCTGCCCTTGAAAGATTGAGAGGATTCCTCATGAAATAATCGCATGGAGGAGCTCTCTGAAAGAAAAAAAAATGTGGAGAGATATTCCCATTTCTTATATTAATTAATATCAGTACTGTGGATTCTGTTTACTAGATTCTCTTTGGGAAATGGTGATTTGATCCTATTAACTTGGTGAATTAGGCTAACTCAATTTAAGAGCCATCAGAATCAGAAGTAACCTGTGAATTGGGAATTTCAACTTTGATTCTGACCTTCAGAAAAAAAAAGTTTAGCTATAAGAGTCCCGGGTGGTGGCTAATGATGGTCTGTCTGGGCATTTTCTCCCCTTGCCCCCCCCCCAGCCTGAAATGCGTGCCCTCCTAGGCTATGATGACTGACCTTGCTGGCTTCCTTTAAGTCTCCCTTCTATAGGAAGCCCTCCCAAACCCCTCTTAATTCCAGTGCCTTCCCTCTTTTAATTTTTTTTATTCATCCTCTGCATTGCTTGCTTTGAATGTATTTGTTTGCAAGTTTTATATATGGTCCTTTACATCTGGGGACTGTCTGACTCTTTTTTTGTGTCCCTCACTTAGCAGAGTACACACTTTATAGATACTTATTGAATTGAATTGTTGACAGCTCCAAGGACATTTTGTTCTGTCTCTCAGACTCTTAAATCTTCTAGACTCTAACAACAATAATTCTCACATTTGCAAAGTGACTCAGTGTTCACAAAATGCCTTTATATCCATTACCTCCCAACAAACCTAAGAATTAGGCAGGGCAGATAATGATTAGAAATCAGGAACATGCAGTAAGGAGGCAGCAGGTGAGACAGAGCTGAGCTTCACTTTTGCATCACCTGCTGCCCCTTCACCGTATGTCCCTGAATCCACACACACATGTATATATGTATACACCTGTATAATAATACACCCATTTAAGGATAAGGAAACTAATCCTTAGAGAAGTAACTTGCCCAAGACCATATGGTTAAAAAGTAATGCATCTGGGATAAGAACCTATCTCCTGATAACAAGATCAGACCTTCTCTCTCTACACAATGCTGTAAGAGTGAAAGACAATTTTGATGTCTGTGTCATAATCTATGGGGTTCAACAACAGGCAGACCATAAACTTATCACAGTAAGGGGCCCTGCCTCTATAAATTTAGCAAAGAGATCAATGCATGAAACTAAGAAAACTTTAAAACTCCATCAGAAACAGTTTTTACATACAATTAACCCACCACAGGAGTTGCAAATTCAAATAAGCAATTCTGTTAATCACTGGTTCTACAGTGGAGCTGTGTTATTAAAATGGCTATCATTATCAATATCACTAAAAGTCTATAAAATAATCATTGGCCCAACATTCTCTACTAGGTCCAATAGGAAATCAATATGGGCACAAAGATGGGAAGAAGAGGGAGAATTTTGGAGAATGAAGATTATTGCCACCCAAGTAATCTCAGTTGTTCCTGAGAAGATGCTCAGCAGTGGGGTGGGCACTTTCTCTTCTCAAGAACAAGGGGTGTATGTGTGTGTGTGTGTATTGTGTGTGAGAAACCTTTTTTGTTACCTTCGCCATGCAAAAATGGGCACTTTAATTCAAAGATGGATATCTTTGACCTCAAGGCCAGCTGATTACAGACTTTACATCAACATTCTTGGCAGTTCCAACATTCAGAGTAAGTGAGCTGGCAGAGATGAATGCTGGATTTGTGGTCACTGATAGAACTGCTTGGGCCTGCTCTCATCATATCCTGGGTCAGAAGAGCCCAGTCAATTATCTTCAATGAGGTTTTTGGAATATGTACCATTAAGAAATCTCTGCCACAAAATAGGGCCATCCAACAGCACACCCACAAAGCAAGAACAAAAAACAAAAACCTATCATCAGAGTTAGGGAAAGGCAAAGAGGGTCAGGATGCCTGAGATTACTCCAAGGCTCTGTGTGGGGCCATGGGGGCTCTGTTTCTAGACATGCTGTTGTCCATTGGCTGACATTCCCCCTCATCACCCTCCTGACACTAGCAAGTAACCAATCTCACCAAATCACATTGTCCTCTTTGAACTTCTTGCAGAAGAAAGAAGACAAAGCCTTTGCAAGGCTCACAGATCAATGTGAACAATATCTCTGGCAGGCAATGGGAGCTGAGGTTGGCCCCTCTCTCACTACAAAACTCATCTCTCGCTTCCATGATGGGTCCAGTCCATCCCTTACCTTGAACCCGATGTTTCCCTTCTTACAGCACAGACAAGCCAGCATGAGGAAGATGAAGGTAAAAAGTCCAGAGAAAGAAACAGCCACCACAGCAAGAGATGAGGACCAGGACAGTTCACTAAGTGGGGCTCCGTCTAAGAGAAAAGATCAAAGACAGGGAGAGAAGAGTTATACAATGAAGCCCAACAGAAGGCTCATTACTAAGTTATCAATTCAACTTTAATCAATAAACATTTATTAATCACTTGCTATGTGCAAGACATTGTACATCAATAAAAATATGAAAAGCAACACAATTTCCATCCTCAAGGAGCTTACACTCTATTTGGGTGATGTATATAACATGTCTACAAATAAGTGTGATAGAAGTTACAGTGAATTACTGTAGTGTTGGGACAAGCAATCATTTTTATATGGTTTCACTTTGTGACAATTTTATCCCCAAAATACACTGTTAGTATAGAGTGTATTTGGTCCTCATTGTCATCAGTGTGGTTTCAAGATGAATAAATAAATATAGGTCAAAATTTTATGAATTGATATTAAATCATGTTTGTTTCTATATCTGCTAGACTGACTTAGAACTTCAACCTGATCAGGGCCAACTTAACTAAGTCGGTTTCCTGACTTCTAAGCTAATTCCCTGACAATTAAGTGTTTTATTTCATCCTATACATTATTTTATTTATATGGTGTTTTTAATTCTGAGATTTTTAAGGATGGACATTATTCTAAAGAAATGTGCAAAAACTGTAGCTCTTACAAAACATCCTTCAATGACTTTGAAAGTTATTGTTGCAGTTGTTGATGTGGGAGTTAAGTGAAAAGAAAACCAAAAAAATAACACCTATCTCTGACCAACAACAACAACCTAATTAGTTATCAGAAAATAAGCAAAGGCCTTCAGAGGGGCCTGGCAGTTGAAGGTGTTGTTAATGATTTCTCAGCAATGCAAGGTAGACTTCTTCAAGTCAGAAAAAGTGGCCAGAAGAACAGTCATTGTTGATCTAAGCTACTATTACCATGATAAAAAAAAAAAATGCATAGTATAGGACAGGACAATACAAAGGCTGAAGTACTGAAGATTGGAAAAGATAATTTTACTAATGATTTTTCACATTTTAATTCAAAGATATTTTGTTAGAAGTCTATGAAGTCTATAATACTTGCACATTCTCATCAGGTTATAAAGTATCCATACCCAAAAAGTCTTGGAGGAATTTTTTAACTTCCAATGGACCTGGAAGTCACTTCTCTATTGAGGCAATGACAAACTCTGATACACAGAGATAACCAATTGGAGATGGAATACTATATGGTACAAGTTTGCAAAATGCCACATTTCAACAAAAAGTTAAGAAGTTTATCCAAAAGACAGAGATAGCCATGCTAAAAGAACTTGGAAACTCATTTTATTTAAATCCAACTTGAGGGGAAACAAACATTTATGGGCTACAACTGGATTTGAAAAAATAAACTGCTAGCATACTGTGTATTTAGTCTTCAATGTCGTAATTGTGGTTTCAAGATGAATAATTAAATATAGGTCAAAATCTTGTGAATTGATACTAAATCATGTAAAATAGGTGACTGTGAGAAAAGGAGGATATATTGCATATTAAAAAGCATTTTTAAAAATATAGAAAGTTTTAACTTTTCTTGTATGCATCAATAAACTTAGTTTACTTAGTCCCAGTTAATTTTCAGACTCTGTAAGAGGATAATAAGATCAAAGAAGAGATCTAAACACTGAGAATAACAAAATTTGAGGAACAGATATAACAACAATAATGCTCAGCATTTGTATAGCTTTTTAAGGTTTTGCAAAGTGTTTTACAAATGGTATCTCAACACAACATTTGATCCTCACAACAACCCACGAGTTAGAGGCTATTTTTACCCATATTCTACATGAAGAAATTAAGGCAGACAGAGGTTAAGTGACTTGCTATGTTCATATAGTTAATATGTGAGACCAGATTTAAACTCAGGTTTTCCTAACTCCAGGTTCAGTGTTAAAGTGGGATGGACATGGGGTGAGGTCAGGAAAAACTTTATTAAGAAGAAGGTACAAGGACTATGTCTTGGAAGGATAAAAAGGATTTTAATTTGAGGAGAGGGGAAGAAAATATGTTTGAAGGGAAGACATTCAATGTATCCTCTGAAGCAGAAGAGTTCAGGGCAAGATCAATAGGCAAATTTGGTTGCAATGTGGAGTTTGTGAAGCAGAATCATGGGAAATAAGGCTGGAGGCAGATTACGAAGGCATTTAAATAGTGGACTGAGTGAAGTGTTAGTATTTTAATCCAAAAGGCACCAAGTGTTCTCTGAAAGTTTTTGAGCAGTGGAGTGGCAAGGGTCAAATTTGAGCATCTGGAAGATTAAACAGGAATGGTCAACTGAATAGGGGAGAAAATGGAAGGGGTGGTGAGAGACCAGATAGGACATCAAGGAAGCCTGAATTAGGGTAGCCACAGTTTTTTTAAATGGAAAGGAAGTTAAAGATTTGACTTTCACCCATATTATGGATACAGAATTAACAGGATTAGTGACTGGATTTTGGGATAAGAGAGAAGAAAAGATCAAAATAAAGTTTTGAACATGGGTCATAGAAAAGATAATGGTACCTTTGGCCACTTGGGAAGACAATGGCAACAGAAATAAAAGAAATGAACAAAGAGTCTAGGAGTTAAAGTCATTATAGCTTTCTACCTCTATCCAGTAAGAGTATAGATTTACCCAACAAAATAATCTATCATTCCTCTTTGGGGAAAATTTCATCCTTCAGTACAGCCTACACATTAAGTAGGTAGAGCCCATGGCAGGTCAAGTACCAAGGTCCCAGGGTCTTATCCCAGATTATCCTTCTTTGAACCAGTCTCCTGAGGTCTTGGTAATGGAAAAAACCAACAAGAAGAGAATTGGGAGGGACAGAGTGACACACTGTGTCACCCAAGGAGCAAGCCAGCCCACCTTGTTCCAAGGGTTCTCATGGTTCAAGGCTGTTCCATTCCTTCCTAGCCTTATCTTCAAAGGAAGCTGCAGAATCCCCCAAACCCCTCAAGGTAGTATTTATATCTGATAGTCATAACAGAAACATAGTCCTAGAATGGTAGAACTAGGAGGGACCTTACTTTTTCACAGAAATCAATGAATTTCAGGGATGGGATCCCCCAAATAACAGAGCTGACGAGTGATCCTCCAGGTTTTGCTTGAAGACCTTCTCCAGTTAGGAGGATGTTTCTACCTCCCAAGACGACCTGTTCCACTTTCCCACAGTTCTAAATGTTGGGAAATTTTTCTTTCCATTAAGCCAAAGTTAATCACTTTATAATTTCTCTACCCGTTACTCCTAGTTCTGCCCTCTGGAGCCAGAAAGAACAAGTCCAATCGCATTTGCTTTTGTAATAGCCCTTGAGGTACTTGAAGGTGGTTCACATGCCATCCTCCCTTCCCTCCTCCACCCCCATCCTGATCTTTTGCTTCTTCCTCAGTTCCTTCAAAAGATCTATTTATGGCCAG
Source organism: Macrotis lagotis (assembly GCF_037893015.1). Taxonomy (NCBI): domain Eukaryota; kingdom Metazoa; phylum Chordata; class Mammalia; order Peramelemorphia; family Peramelidae; genus Macrotis; species Macrotis lagotis. The sequence continues at coordinate 222,596,761 of NC_133659.1, read as the reverse complement.
GCCTCAAAGACTTCAAAATTTAGGCTCTCCTCTTCTGAGTGTTCTCCCCAGGGGAAAGATCATTAGGAAAATCACCTACTTGTTCTGAATGCAGCCCAAGAACACCTAACTCCCTTCATGTTGCAGATGGATAAAATGAGACTTTCAAAAAAAGAGAAATTAATTGCCTAAGTCAATTAAGGAATTAGTGGCAAAACTGGAATTAAACCTAGGCAACTGGCTTCCCAATCTGTTGCTCTTTCAATCATACCATAGTATATGTAGGAGGGGAACCCCTAGAAATGGTGTTCACCCCTATGAGTGATATTTCTCCCCTAGGGAGACACATTTCTGGTACCTCAGAATAAGATACTATTTGATGAGAGTGGGATTTGATCAGAGACCTCCTGATGGGCAGCAAGAAGACAAGCAAACAGCTGGAACCTACCTAGCTCTAGAATAGAGAGAAGAGATAGAGAGTAGAGGGCTGGGATATGCTGAGCTCAGTGTGGATCAGGAAGCTTGCAGTACCAGCACTGGTCACTGGGCAACACTGCTGCTACACAGAAAGGTAATTGGAGCTGTTTTCCGGGGAAGCCTAGAATTCCTGTCTTTGGGACAACATCCCTTCCCCTTCCCCACCCTCTAACATCCATCCATTCCTGCCTGGCCTATTATTAAGTTAACAGACTAGGGGGAGCTTTGCTTGATCTAGAACAGCTTTTAGCTGGAAGGCTAATTTCCCCTTCCAACACAGACCCAGGTATTTGCATATCTGATACAACAACCTATCCTATATTTTTGCCAGACTGCCTCAAGAGAGGCCCTCAAGCCATCCTGAGAACAAAACTATGGAAGACAGACTCAGAGACAGGGTAGTGACTAACAAAACTCCCAAATATAAACATGAGAGTCCAAATTAAATTAAATGTGGAAAAGCTCCAAACCTCTTGTATAATTGCTAGACAGGTAAAATCTGGGCAGCTATTAGAGCAATAGTTAGTGAGACCTGAAGTAACTGATGCACAGGCCCATCAGTTTCATAAGTTAACATCACCCTGATGAAAAACTGTGGCTTATTTTTTTTTAGGTTTTTGCAAGGTAAACAGGGTTAAGTGGCTTGGCCAAGGCCACACAGCCAGGTAATTATTCAATGTCTGAGGCCGGATTTGAATTCAGGTACTCCTGACTACAGAGCCAGTGCTCTATGCCACCTAACCATCCCTGTGGCTTATTTCTTAAAAGAAAGTGATATATTTCACATTTTAAATTATTTCATCATGCTTTTCTAATTATTCCCTCTGGGAAAATTTCTAATACACTATAGGTAGACACACACACACACACACAACACACACACACACACACACACACACACACACACACACACACACCCCTACATACCTTTCCCTGAAAGCTACCAACCACCCATACTGTAAAGTAGCAAAAGTGGCCATTTACTTCCCTGCCATCATCAATGTAATGCATCTCCATCTCTCCTTTACAGATGGTTACTTGACTCAAAAAAACAAGAATTTCTCAACTCTTCTTCATTGCCCATCTGAGTTTCCTTTGGGATGTCATCATTTTCTTGAAAAAGTTGGCTACCCAGAGATTCCATCTCCCTGTCTTCCTTCCTTCCTTCCTTCCTTCCTTCCTTCCTTCCTCCCTCCCTCCCTCCCTTCCTTCCACAACACTACTGATAGTTCCAAATGCTATCCCTATCCAAACCTTTCTGAAGAAAAAAAAGAAAGAAAAACAAGACCTCTAACAAACTAGGCATCATCAAGCAAAACGAATCCCTTTATTGACTGGCTTGAAAATATGTCTTGGGGTGCCTAGGTGGCACAGTGGATAAAGCACCCGCCCTGGAGTCAGGAGTACCTGAGTTGTAATCCAGCTTCAGACACTTACTAATTACCTAGCTGTGTGGCCTTGGGCAAGCCACTTAACCCCGTTTGCCTTGCAAAATACATACATACATACATACATATATATATATATATATATATATCTTGCATTGTAGTCTGAGTCCATACTCCCTCTGTCAGGAGGAGGGTACCATGCTTCATCACTGGTATTCTGTAGCCACTGCTACTCAAGACAGAGAAAAGAAACTTCTAGTCATTGTGGTCTTTCACCATCAGAAATTTATATAATTTTGTCAGCAGAAATGACAATAAAAAAGATGGCATTACATTTAGTTTACTTCTGCACCCTAAGGGGAGTCTTTCTATCCAACATGTAGCTAAAAAAAGCTCTCCATGTGGTGTTTCCTGTATTATAATGAGAATTCCTGGTGACAGCAGAGACTGCCTCAGTTTTCCTTGTATACTCAGCAGCAGCACAATGTTTTGGACAAGTAAGTGCTTTAATAGAGTCTTTTTTAATTTATTCATTCTACTTCTTTATCTTACAGGTAAAGAGGAAAAGAATATGGAGAGTTTAAAGATGGGGGGGGGGTGACAAGGTTCCTAATTGCATTCCAGATGCCCAGATCAATTCATAGCTCTATTTGTGCATTAGCATGTCTGTTTTCTCACAGCCCCTCTAAAAAGTGCCATTTTCCTTTTTTTAAACAACTATTCCATTCTAATGAGTGCAAGGCAGAACACCTCAGAGCTGTTTTAATTTGCATTTCTTTAATTACTAGTGATAGATTACATAAGCTTGCTAATAACTTTGCTTTCTTTTGAAAACTGCCTGCTCCTGTCCTTTGACCAGTTCATTTAACTACTGGGGAATGGCTCTTGCTCTTATAAATCTAAAGCAGTTCTTTATCTATGTCAGATGAGACCTTTACTAGAGAAGCTTTCTGCAGGTAGCTTTTTCCCTTTTAATTTCAAATGCATTGGTTCTGCTCAGATAAAAACTTTAAAAAATTTTAGGCAGTTAAAATGGTCCATTTATCTTCTATAATCTATTCTGACCTCTTTTCTCATCCATATGTTACAAAAAGTTATTTTCTTCCTTGCTACTCTAATTTGCTTATGATGGAAATTCTGTTTCTTGCCTGTCCTCTCAATTTTTGTCTTTGAGAGGTAGGTGCTGAATTCTAATCCCATAGGGTCTCTCTGAGTCATACATGTTAAGAAATGAGCATTACCTTATCTGTCCACTCAGTAGAGGGAGTCTTCCATCAACTCAGTGTCTGAGGGAGATTGGTAAAGGAGGAATGGAGCATGAATTCTAGTTACCAAATACAACAGAACAATTTAAGCAAATGGGGGAGAAAAAAATACAAGAATACAGCCAGGAGGGACTGCCTGTGGAATTTAAGTGGGCAGAATGCAGTTTCTGGAGTTGGAATTTGGCTCAAAAGCCAGACATAATTAGGGCACATGCTGTCCTTCCCTTTGGAAAGGTCTATTTGAATGCATGGAGCAAACCCTAGCCAAGGAGCTATGGTACTCTCTTTGGCATTGGCAAGCATACTTACAAGCCCTAAGGTTTTCTGGGGGGGTTCATGAGACAGATATCCCAGATTTCAAAGCACTTCAATAAAGCTGAGATTTTTTCCATAAATATATATATATATATATATATATATATAATATATATATAAATATATTTAAATTTTTCTATATTAAGACTGTGGGGGGGGTGGACAGATTTGGGACCTGTGAGTTGGTAGGGAGAAGAAAGAAGTAAGATGGTGAAAACCATCTTGACTCACATTAAAATTCTACATCAAGTCTGGGAGTTAAAAGCTAGACGCCAGCCAGGAATCCAGCTGACTCCTAGTTTCTAGCACTCAGGAAAAAATAAATGCCCCAAAAGTCTCAATTTCTTCTCAGAAAAAAATAGAGCATACTCATTTTAAACAGAGACCTGCACTATTTAGCTTCAATCCTAGAATTCTATTCTAATAAGTTTTTTTTTATTTTTAATTTTATTTATTTAGGGCAACAGTGGGTTTTTTTAAGTGACTTGCTCAAAGTCATACAGCTGGGCAATTATTAAGTGTCTGAGGCTGGATTTGAACTCAGGTCATCTTGACTCTACGGCTGGTGCTCTATGCACTGAGCCACCTATCTGGTCTGTAATAAGTTTTTTTTTTTAGGTTTTTTTTGCAAGGCAAATGGGGTTAAGTGGCTTGCCCAAGGCCACACAGCTAGGTAATTATTAAGTGTCTGAGACCGGATTTGAACCCAGGTACTCCTGACTCCAAGGCTGGTGCTTTATCCACTATGCCAGCTAGCTGCCCCCAACGCCACCTAGCCGCCCCCTGTAATAAGTTTTTAAAAGTATCATCAGAACTGAAATAGGACATCTAGATTTATCTCTGGAAAATGTCAAGTTGAAAGGAATCTTGGGGATCAACCAGTCCAATCACCCCATTTTACACAAGATGAAAATAAGGTTTGCAGAGAAGAAAACAGCAGAGATGGTGGCAAAGCTGAAACAAGAATCCTGGTCTTCTGGCTCACAACTGAGGATTCTTTCCACTGTACTACAACAACTCTAGTCTTGAGTCAGGAGATGAACTCTAGACTCTTCCTTTCTATTTCTGGTTTTCTTGGATGTCTCATCAGCCAATTCTAAGCATGTACCTACTATACGACACTTTCACACAAGACAATGATATCAACAGCCCATAGTTGTTTATTTCTGGTGTAATTGGTGTGTCTGGGTAATTTGATCCTCCTCAGGTCCATAAAGAATGTTCAAGAATTGGGAATATGGACAAGAGTACCAAAAGCAATCCAATGAATTGGATAGAGACAGTAAATATTTAACTGGGGAAAGAAGGAGGATGGACTAAGCATGTGGCCTGACCCCTGCTAACAGACTAGTGAACTGCTTGGAAAATAAAGATCCCAGATCAATGAGCAATATATATTGAGTAGATCTACAAAGCTGTCTTTTATTTCCAGGAGAGTACAATAGTTGATGGGTTTTAAATATTTGTTAATGTTTACCTATGTACCTTTTGTGTTATAAGCACTTATCTTTTTTTTTTTTAAAAAGCATTTATCTTATAGGAAATAAATAGCTGATATCTACCTAGTATCTCTTCTAAAGGGGAATGGAAGGCAATTGATTTGAGCTTCCCTTTTTTACCTTCTCGTCATCTCAAAACTTCTTGACATCATTTCCCACTCTCCTCTTTAACAGTGAGGGAATCTTCTTGCCAAAGCCAATGTCTCCATAAGTTAACAAAAGTGACCCTCCTCTCTTCTGTGACAGAATGCAGCTTTAACCATTCCTATCCTTTCTAATCTTCTACCTCTTCCTATCTATTGGTTCCTTCCCTACTGCCTGCAAACAAGTTTATGTCTTTGGTACCCTTTAAAAAAACTTGTCCTAGGTCCTATCTTCCAGCACTATCAGCCTATATTTCTCTTCCCTTTCTCATCCAAGAAAACTTAGAAAACTGCTAGTCTTTCTTTGTCTCTTTTACTCCTCAATCATTTGCAATCTGGCATTATGATATCATCATAATTGAAATTCCTCTCTCCAAACTTACCAATGATCTCTTTTTCCTTTCAAATATTTTTTTTTCCTCAATTAATAAAGATTTTTAACACTTGCTTTAAAAATTTTTAAGTTTCATAATCTTTCCCTCTTCCCCCTACTTGATATAGGTAATACACAGGCAATCATGCAAAACATATTCCATATTAGCCATGTTGTGAAAGAACATATAGACAAAAACCCAAGAAAAATAAGATTTTTTTAAAAAGTATGTCTTGATCTGCATTTATATTCCATTATTTCTTTCTCTGTGGGTGAATAGCATTTTTTCATCATGAGTCCTGTGGAGTTATGTTAGATATCAAAGATCTCTTAATTACCAAATATGATGATCTTTTCTCAGTCTTAAGCCTTCTTGATCTCTCTTTTGCATTGCTGACAACCCTCTCAAGTCCTAGACTCTCTCTTTTCTCTAGATTTTTGTATCACTTTTCCTTCCTGGTTTTTCTTCCTAACCCATCTAACTTCCGAACATCTAACCTAACCCGTATCTGTATCATGCTCTCCAATTTGGAGCTTTCCCCAAAGTTCTATCTGAGGCCCTCTTCCCTTTTCTCACTACATTCTCTTTCCTGGAGAATTTCATCAGCTTCTATGGATTATTATTTTTATTATAGATCTCTTATATTCAGCCCTAGTAGTCTCTTCCCTGAGCTTCAGTCCCACATCTCCTATTGCCTACTGGACATTCAAATTAATTAATGTTTTGTTTGGCCTTTGATCTTGCAGATCATGATATACACATGAATTAGATTTGAGTGAGAGAGTGCTGAGCTAAGGCACCAGTCTCACTTTCTCCTCTAGAACCATCTGGGTCTATGATGAATCAGGACAACTGGAGCAGACCCTGGATGTGAGACAATCAGATTCAAGTGTCTTGTCCAGGATCACACCGCTAGTAAGTGTCTGAGGTCAAATTTGAATTCAGGTCCTACTGAGTCCAGGATTGGGTTCTCCACTCATTGTGTCATAGCTTCCCTGGACATTCAAATTAGATGTCCTAGAGACAATCCAAACTCAATTTATCCAAAACAGAATTCATTGTCTTCCCCCCTGCCCCAAACCCACTCTACCTCTTCCAAACTTTTCTATTTCTATTGAACCCACCAACATTTTCCATCCTTTTATGTTCACAACCTTGGAAATATCCTGTACTCCTCAACTCTCCTTTATCCAACATATCCAGCCAGATGCCAAATCTTATTGCTTCTGCCACTACATCATTTTTTTAATCTGATCCCTTTTCTTGACTCTTATTAGGTCAGAATCTTATCACCTCTTATTTAGAGTATTACAAGTGGCACAGCGGATAGAATTAGGAAGACTCAACTTCATGAGTTCAAATCCAGCCTCAGACACTTCTTAGTAATGTGACTCTGGGCAAGTCACTTAACCCTGTTTGCCTCCATAAAAAATGAGCTAGAGAAGGGCATGTCAAACCACTCAGCATCTTTGCCAAAAAAACCCAAAAGGGGTAATGAAGAGTAGAATATGCCTGAAATGACTCTACAGCAACAGCAAGTAATTTCCCTGCCTCAAGTCCCAGCCCATTCCCCTCAGCCCATTCCACACACAGTTGCCAAGTGATTTTCCTTAAGCAGAAATCTGACCATGTCACACCCCTGCTCAATAAAATCCACTGTCTCTAGGATAAAATATAAACTCCTCCACATAGCTGCCTCCCCAAAAAAGTCTATTTAGTCATTTTCAGTTGTATCTGAGTCTTTAATGACCCCTTTTGGGGGCTTTCTTGGCAAAGATGTTGGAACAGTTTGCATTTCCTTCTCTAACTCATTTTGAGGAACTGAGGCAAACAGGGTTAAGTGACTTGCTCAAGGTCACACAGCTAATAAGTGTCTGATTTGAATTAAAAAAAGATAGTCTTCTTGACTCCTTACATCTACTTGATAGACATATTTATCAAATGTGAGAAAATAGACCCAATAGTGCAGAGGCTCTGAGGAGTAGGGAGACAAGGAGTGTCCTTCAGATAGACAACCAAAAAAGGGTCCTACTCCTCACCCATCCCCACAGCAGGGATGGGAGTGGAGTGAAGGAAGTAAACTAGGGTCTAATAATCTGTAATATGTCAATGACCTCTGCTTCTGTCATTGTAGGAACCCCTTTCCTACAAGCAAGATGGCAACTCATCCATATGTTTCCATCTGAAAGGGTTACCTGAGGCATAGAGAAACTCAGGTAACTTGTTCATGGCTACAGACCTAATAAATGTCATGGGGGGATTTTGACCTTAGGTTTTCCTAACAACAAATTCAGCCTTCTAGCCACTGTAACACAACTGCTTCAGTGAAAATTCTGCTCTGTGTGGCATTGTCACCCTGATACCGACAGATCTGGAGTCAAAAGACCATCTGTTAGCTTTGTTGTAGAGCCTGAACTAGACAAGGGCTAAAAGGTTTTGGCACTTATCTGCAATATTCCAGTTCCCCTGCCACTGTGTCACGCCAAAAATAACACACTCATACCCCACCTACCTGCTCCTACTGTGTGACACATGTCCTGAAATATTTCCACCAAACCAGGATACAGCAAGCAAAAGAAAATTGGGTGGGAAGAATAGGCAAAGGTCAAGAAGAAATAAAAGTAGCATCTCTTGTAGATGATATGACCCTGTACATAGAACATCAACTGTAACACCCACCAGGGTGGCAGAACCAAATAAAAATGTAATTGGGAAATATTTAATAAAATTAATAAAAATACAATAAAATGTAGATAATGCTAACATGTAGTTTTCTAAGTTAATAAGATCCCCAAGGATCATTTTTATGACTCTCTATTTTTATTTGATTCTATTGACGTAGACCTATTGGCCCTAGAAAGTTAACTAAAATTAACTGAAGTAATAATTTAGGGAAGTTGTAGAATATATAAGAAAGTCACATAAATAATCACCAGGTCTGAAAATACATATGGAAGAATGGAGCTACCAAAATTTACTCAGGAACTATATGAATCTATCCATTAACCCTACCTCCTCCCTAAACCCTTTAAAAGAAATAGATAACAAGAAATAACAAGAAATATTAACTCCTCCTGGGTAAGTCAAGCCAATATAATAAAAGTGAAGTGACAATATAACCTAAATAATTAACTATAGTATTGTAGTAATAAAATATCAAAAGAATATTTTATAGAATTAGAAAAAAATAACAATCCAAAAAGAAGAAAAGTTCAATAATCTTAAGAGTAATAAAAAAGTGTGTGAGGAAAGGTGTTTATCAGTTATCAGACCCCAAATATACTACAATGATCAATAAAAACAATATCATAGTGGGTTTTTTAAAAAAAATAGCAGTTAATCAGAGGAACAGATTGGGTGCCCCTAACGATGGAAACAAACATAGCGGTATAGTGTTCAATAAACCTAGAGACTTAAATTAGTGGGGAAAGGACTCATTATTTTATTCAGTCAAATCACTGAGAATACTAGGTGGCAGGACAGTAGAAATTAATTACAGACCATCAACTCATTTCATATACCAAGATAAGCACTAAATGTTTATATGACCTACATATAAAAGGTCACATTATAAATTGAAGGAACAAGAAAGAAAACATTTTCCAATCTCTGAACTGTTCATTAATAAACATGTCTCATACAAGGAAAAATAGATGAACTTAAATAATATCAAATTTGAAATCTAATGTAGCAAAAATCAGAAGGGAAACAGGTAGCAGGAGAAAAAAATCTTTGCTGGAATTTCCTCTGATAAAGGCTTTAATATAAAAGATATATAAGAAATAATTTAAATTTTAAGAAGAGGCATTCTCCAGTAGATATATTGTCAAAGGATATGAACAAGCAGTTTTCAAAGGAAAAATCCAAGCTATCAAGAAACATGAAAGTATACTTTAAATCACTAAAAAATAAAGAAATTCAAAATAAAACAAGTTTAAGTGTCCATATCACACTCATAAGACTAGCGAAGATGACATGAAGAAAATGCCAAATGGAAAGGCTCTGGGCAAACAAGCTCTACTGTTGAGTATAGGTGTGATCAGAAGTTATTTGGAATCATGCCCAAAAGGTTTGCTAAAATTTTTATATAATTTAACCCAGCTATACCATTACTAGGACTATGCTGCTGCTAAAGAAAAGGAAGAGGAAAATAACCTCTATGTTCCAAAATATTTATGGCAGTTTTTTGGGGTGGTGATCAAAAATTGGAACCTAAGGAGGATATCTGCTCATTGAGGAATGGTTAAACAAATTGTAGTTTATGAATACAATTGAATATTATTCTGCCATAAAAAATGATGAAGTGGACAGTTTCAGAAGATGCTACGAAGATCTCTACAATACAGGAAAAAATGAGCACAAACAATTTACACAATAACATTATGGATGAAAATAATTTTTAAAGATTTTAGAATTCTGAAATGACAAACCAAAAGTCCAGAGGATTGCAAAGTGTACTCATCACTCCCCTCTTGCCAAGGAGATGATGAACTTAAATGTGCCAAGATGCATACGTTTTTGGACCTTATGATCAAAATGATATTTATGCAGAATTTTAAGATCTGCAGAGCATTTTACTAATATAGGAAATGAGGGAAAAAATCACTTTTTTTGCTCATGACATGATGGTTTACTTAAAGAGCCCTAGAGATTCAAACTAAAAATTAAATAAAACTATTAAGAACTCCAGTAAGGGGCAGCTAGATGGTACAGTAGATACAGCATTGGCCCTAGAATCAAGAAGACCTGAGTTCAAATCCAGCCTCAGATACTTAATAATTACCTAGTTGTGTGACCTTTGTTGTGTGGCAAAATCACTTAACCCCATTGTCTTGCAAAAAAAAATGAACTCCAGTAAGTAGCAAGGTATCACCAGCCTTTCTGTACTCTGTGACCAACAAAACTCAAAAGAAAAAGAGAAAGAAATTCCAGTCTAAATAACTATATATATATATAAATAAATATATTTCTGAGTCCAATTACTATGATATACATGGGAAATACTACTACTACTACTACTATTCATTATTATTATTATTATTATTATTATTATTATTATTATTATTATTACTACTACTACTATATTAGTCACATTTATATAGTATTTTTAAATTTTCAAAGTGCTGCTTTGCAAATGTTAACTACTCTTACAACAATCCTAGGAAGTACATGCTATATTTATTCTCACTTAACAGATGAAAAAACAGATGGACAAAAGTTAAGTGACTTGTCCAGAATCACACCACTAGTGTCTAAAACTAGGTTTGAACTCCAAAGCGCTATTCACTGCTCTATCTAGCTAAGAATATAATCACAAAACATTATTTATAGAAATAAAAACAGTTAAATAATTGCAATACTATTAAATGCTAATGGTTTGACTATTCTAATAAAATGGAAATGAAAATATTTATATTAGGTTACTGATACAATGTCATTCTAATCAAACTAACAAAAACTTTGTAATTAAGAGAAAAAATGAGATCTATTTGTATGAAAGAAAAAATCAAGAATCTCAAGGGAAATAATGGAAAAGAATGGGAAAGAAGGGAATTTAGTGATACAAATTCTCAAACTAAAATATAATCATTAAAACTATACATTACATATCATAATTACAAATATATAAATTATAAAATATAATCTATAAAACATTAAAACTACTGTTTAAAAAATAGAAACATTATCATGGAAGAGATTAAATACACAATATCCTGAAGTAAATGGACATTGACACAGAGTGTTCATTAAACACAAGGTGCTAACTGGGATAAGGATTTTCTATTTGATTAGAAAACAAAAATTAAAAAAAAAACAGCTACAAAAACTGGTGAGCAAGTTGGCAGAAATTAGGGTTAATCCAACATTCATATAGCCCAGAGTAAATTCCAAATGGATTCCGGTCTTAGATATAAGAGGTCATATCATAAAGTTATGAAAAGGGGAAGAGTTCTTGACCAGAGAGATTAATATTAGATAAAATAGAAATTATTGATTACATAAAATTTAAAAGGTCTTGCATGAAAAAGGTAACACAGTTAAAAGCAGCAGGAAAATAACCTGGAGAAAAAGCTTTACAGCATACTTTTCTGAAAAAAGGTGTCCAAGATACATACAGAATGGGTTTACATATGTGAGGGCAAGTACTATTCTCCAACAAATAAAGGTTCAGAGGATACAAATAGGCAATTCTCAAAAAGAAGAAATGCAATCTATTAACTAACATATTTAAATATTCTAAATATTTAAGTTAAAGTAAGTCTAAAGTTCTCCAAAAGGGGCAGCTAGGTGGTGTAGTGGGTAGACCATTGGTCCTGAAGTCAGAAGGACCTAAATTCAAATCTGGCCTGAGACATTTCATACTTACTAGCTGTGTAACCTGGGCAAGTCACTTAATCCTGACTGCTTCATATCCAGGGCTATCTCCAATCATCCTAATTCATACCTGGTCTCTAGACCAGATAGATGGCACTGGAGGAGAAAGTGAGACTAGTGACTTAGCACAGCATCTCCCTCACTCAGATCCAAGTCACATGCATGTCATAACATCACCTCTCTGATGACATGGTCTCCTTAGATAGATAATAAAGGACAAATAAAAGACAATTTTCAGATTGACAAAATGAGAAAAAAAAGAAAATGACAATTGTGGGAGGGGCAATGGGGGGGCCAGACACACTGGTGACCTGATGGCTGGGGTGGACATTGTTTCAATAATTCTGAAAAGTAGTTTGGAACCATAGCTGCATCTAGAGGTAAATGCTAAACTTATTCCCCAGAGATCAAAGAGGAAAGGACCCATATAAATAAAATTTTATAGCAATGCATTTTTTTACAATAAATTAGAAATAAAGGGGGTAACTTTTCACTGGAGAATGGTTTAGAAAATTATGGTATGTGAATGTAATGGAATATATTATCCTAAAAGAAATTATGAATTGATTACAATTAAATATAGATTCTCAAGAGTATTCCTTTTTAAGGAATTCAGTGCCTTGCTCACATTTTCCTTTCTACCTCAACTTCTGACCTAATGGAAATTTCAATATCCATGTGGATATTTCTTCAAATACCCTAACTTTTGAATCTACTCAACTCCTTTCAGCCCCTTTAATCTATTTCATCTACTCCTTCCTGATACCTAAGCCATTATTAGGGATGGTTATAAACCTGATTTCCTCATTACCAACATGTTCTCTATTTCCAAGATCAAGAATTCTGAAATTCTCTTATTTAACCATAACCTCCATCATTCTTCTTCCCTATGTCTCATTCCCACAAATTCCATTTTTCATCCTTTCTACCATGACCTCCAGTCTAGTTCCTCCAACCCTTAGTGGTCTACCATGCTATCACCCCAGCTGTGGCTTTTACCTTCCATTTCCTTCAGAACACTGACCTAGGGGCAGCTAGGCAGTTATTCAGCACAGTGGATAGAGCACCAACCCTGGAGTCGGGGGACCCAAGTTGAAATGCAACCTCAGACATTTGATTCTTTTTTTGTTTTGTTTTGCTTTTTAGATTTTTCAAGGCAGTGGGGTTAAGTGGCTTGCCCAAGGCCACACAGCTAGGTAATTATTAAGTGTCTGAGGACAGATTTGAACTCAGGTACTCCTGACTCCAGGGCCAGTGCTCTATCCACTGCGCCACCTAGCCACCCCCAGACATTTGATTCTTAAAGATAGTTGTGTGGGGGCGGCTAGGTGGCACAGTAGATAAAGCACCGGCCCTGGAGTCAGGAGTACCTGGGTTCAAATCTGGCCTCAGACACTTAATAATTACCTAGCTGTGTGGCCTTGGGCAAGCCACTTAACCCCACTGCCTTACAAAAACTTAAAAAAAAAATAGTTATGTGATTTTGGGCAAGTCTATTAACCCCATTGCCCCACCAAAACAAAAGAAAAAAAGAACATTGGTCTTAATGTTATCCATTTCCATTTGACATAATCATCTTCTTTTGAATCCTTGGCCCCATTGTCCTCTGGCTATTCACATCTCCTCTATCCTTATTCTTGTTATGATAAATAAAACTGCAAGAAGTCACATAATCATGTTGACATGATTCATACCACTTTGTGTTATCCTACTCAATTGGGCCCCACTCCTTCCTAATTTATTTCTTCCTAATTGTTTTCTTTTTATCCTACTCATCAGAGTAGCTATTTCAACCCTTCCTTTCTTCCCAACTTTCAATGACACTTCTTCCTCACACCCTCTCAGAAGGGGACCTTATCTTGAGCTTGCCTACTCTTCCTGACATCTCAAAACTCTTCAACTTCATTCCCTAGTCTTACCTAGATACTATGTGGATATTAGATACCATATACTATGAAGAAAAACTAGTAATGAAGAGAATAATTAAGTTATTTCATTACTAGAGTACCAAAAAGGTGGTTTTTAAAGCTACATATTCCTTTCATCCCATCCCATGCCATCTCCTCTAACAAGTTTCTCTCTCTCTCTCTCTCTCTCTCTCTCTCTCTCTCTCTCTCTCTCTCTCTCTCTCTCTCTCCCTCCCTCCCTCCCTCCCTCCCTCCCTCCCTCTGTCTCTCCTTATTAGTTCTCAGTTTAATGACTATTTTTGTTTAGGTGACTCCCAGAAAAAATCTATCCAGTCCTGATTCTCTTCTGAGCTCTAGTTAAGTCCAAAACAGAACTCATTTTCTGGCTCTGACCTTCTGAGTTCTCCCATTTGTTTGCAGCACAATCAACTTTTTAGTCATCCAGTTTTACAACCTCTTTCTTCCTCACCATAAACATCCAATCAGAGGCCAAGTCCTGTCAGTTCTATCCCCACAACTATCCATTCCATTCTCTCCACTCACATAGCCACTTAGTTCAGATCTTCTTCATATTTTAGCTGAGTTATACTATAAGAGCCTCTTAATTGGCTTTCTTGCCTCAGGTGCCAATACTTTGAAACCCATTCTCCTCAAAGTCACTAAAACATAGTACTCAAGCACAAGTCTGATCATGTCACTCTCTCTTTACTAAACTCCCAAGGCATCCTATTACTCTAAGATCAATTAGAATCTTCTCTGTTTGGCATTAAAAGCCCTTTACAACTTACCTCCAAGATACCTTTTCAGCCTGAATGAAAAAATGAATGAAGTATTTATTAACAATCTAAAATATGTCAAGCATTGTGCTAGGTTCCAGGAATGCAAAAATATAAGTAAGAGGTTCCTACCCTTAAGAAATTTATATTTTAAAAAGAGGAGAGAATACATGAAGGGGAGTGGTGGCCAGGGAAGGGAGTTTCTATAGAGAGAAGCACAGGGATGAGTGCAGTTACAGAGTAATTAAACTGTCAAATATTTTCTAGAAGCCTAGCACAGTTCCCAGAAAAATAATAGTATTGATTTGGTGGGAAGCAAGAGGTGGGAAGTAGAACTGGGAGCAAGATAGGGGTGGCAATGGGAATGGGAGATGGGGGAGAAGAAAGGAACAGGGCAGGGAGAGAAGGTATTCATGCAGCATGAGGGAATATAGTAAAATGTCTAGGCTGGATGGGATATGAAGTATGAACCTGGGTGTGCTAGGTACATCTGCACTCAATCAACTTCACCCAAGGGTAAGAGTTACAAAGCTGAGTGGACTGACTTTTAGGGGGAGAATAGGAGAGGAAACAGGTTTTCTCTGGAGAGTGTCGTTCCAGGTAAGGAGAAGTGGGGCAGGAGCAGGATGGAAGGAAAGATGCCCAGAATCTATGACCATACAAATGAGATGAGAAGCACTACTCTCCTTCACACATTCTTACAGTCTGGCCAAATTGGTCTTGCTCAAATACAAATGCCTCATAGGTAGGCTTCTTCCTTGGAATGCATCCTTCATCTCTAATTCTGAGTCCCTACTTTCCTTCATCTCAAACACCTAGCACCTTCTACATATTTTCCCAATTCCCCCAACAGTTGACATCCTCTTAATCCCCCTCCCCTAATTGTTTTATATTTGTCTAGTTTTATGAAAGTATAGGTTGTCTTGCCTTATAAAAATATAGATTCCATGAGAGTAGGTGTTATGTTATTTCTGTCTGAATTACCAATGCCTAACCTGATGCTGATGATCAATGCTGGTTGATTTATTTAAGGATCGGAATGATCTGGTCCTATCTGGTTCCTTATCTTTTTCCACCCCATTTACAAATCTTCCCTTCAAGCCAAACTGGCCTTCCCCCTCCCTATTTCTGCCTATCAAAGTCCTATAAAATGAGATACTTGTAAAGTGCTTAGCAAACCTTACATTCTATGTAAATACTATCTGCCCATCTTTTAATGTTCAATTTCCAAGTAGGATCATAAAATTATGACTAGAAGGGCCCTTAGAGGTCATTCAGTTTAAACCTTTGTTTTATAGACTAAGAGATTAAATATTAAAGAAGTGAAGTACTTTGTCCAAAGGCATTTTAGTAAAAGGCAAAATCAGATTCAAATTCAGATCAAACTCTGCTCTTTTGGAGCAGTTAGGTGATGCAGTGGATAGAGTACCAGACCTGGAGTCAGGAGGACATGAGTTCAAATCCAAACTCAGATACTTAATATTTACTTGGCCACATGATCTTGGGCAAACCACTTAACCTCATTGCCTTGCCAAAAAAACTCCCAAAATTTAGTGCTTTCAATGGCATAATACTACCTTGAGCTCTCATCTCCTCTGGTACAATTAGAAAATTGTCAGAGGTCAAAATATGGGCCCATGAATGGAGCATCCTTCACAGCGTCATGCAGACTTGAATTCAGAAGGCCTGGGTGCTAATTCAAGCTTTGTCACTTACTGGCTTTGTGACCTTGGATGAGTTATTTTGCCTCACTTTTCTTATCTATTCAATAGGGATAATGATAGCTGTCTTACCTAAATCTTTTTTTTTTGTATCACAGTTATTTCTTTTTTTAAATTTATTTTTATTAAAGATATTGAGTTTTACAATTTCCCCCCAATCTTGCTTCCCTTCCCCCACCCCACCCCCACAGAAAGCACTCTGTCAGTCTTTACTTTGTTTCCATGTTGTACCTTGATCCAAATTGGGTGTGATGAGAGAGAAATCATATCCTTAAAGAGAAGAGAAGTCTAAGAGGTAACAAGATAAGACAATAAGATATCTGTTTTTTTTCCTAAATTAAAGGGTTACCTAAATCTTAAGGTTGCTTTGAAGAACAAATGAGATGAATGGATATGAAATCTCTATGTAAAAGAATTTATAAATACAAGATAATATAAAATGAGTGATCTCATTCACTAATGCCACTTTCATCAAAAGGCTCCCCTGCAGATCTGTTTTAGAGGTTGGTGGGCACAGGAAATAGAGCACTGGACCTGCAGTCAGGAAGACCTAAGTTCAAATACAGCCTCAGGTGCGGCTAGGTGGCGTAGTGGATAAAGCACCGGCCTTGGAGTCAGGAGTACCTGGGTTCAAATCCGACCTCAGACACTTAATAATTACCCTAGCTGTGTGGCCTTGGGCAAGCCACTTAACCCCATCTGCTTTGCAAAAAAAAAAAAAAAAAACACCTAAAAAAAAAACAAATTCAGCTTCAAATCATTTAACTAACTGATCCTGATCCTAACTTCTGTCCATTTTATTGTGTGTGTATGTATATGTATATGTATGTGTCTATATTTGAATGTAACATTCTCAAATACAGCCTAATGTTTACACCATTCTTACAGATAGATTATTTGATCAACTAGTCCCCAACTTGGGCATCAATACTTCTCACCTTAGTAGTTATGGTTTCTCTTAATGCAAAGAGTAGCAGGGTCCAGAGATGTATAATATTAGGTTCTAGGTCATTGTTTTCTATGAACCTTATCCTGCATTTGGAGCCTTAATCAATCTTTAAAAAATATCAAAGCCATTTCATTGGTTTAAACCACCTTTTAGGTCAGAAATTAAAAAATTCTAATCCTTTAAAATAATGAAGTGTGTAAAATATATACTCATCTACTCACTCATTCATTAACAAAACATTTACGTTTATCAGGTTTGTCAAGAGCAATGTGGTAGGCTCTGGAAGAAATCTTTGCCCTCAAGAAGCTTACACTTTAGAAGGGGATCCAAAATGTAAAATTATTAAATGATAATACACTTTAAAAATAAAAAAATAAAGTGCTATATGAGGTGTGGCATGGGGGGAAGCTTTACAGTTGAACAAGCTTTTGAATTTGGCTTTGACAAACAGGAACTTATCAGGGGATGATGATGTTTGTCCTTCATTCCTGAAGAAGACCATGACATCAGGGATGTGATACCATGACAACCATATGAATCAGATTTGAAAGAAGAGGTGCTGTGCTAAGACACTAGTCTTACTTTCTCCTCCCAGAGTCATTTGGGTCCAGTGGCCAGATATGAATCAGGATGATTGGAGACCGCCTGGGAGGCAAATCAATCAGGGTTAAGTGACTTGCCCAAGGTTACACAGCTAGTAAGTGGCAAGTGTCTGAGACTGATTCAAATTCCCTTCCCTGACTCCAAGGCCACTGTTTTATCCACTGTACCACCTAGTTTTCCATACTTATCAAGGAAAAGAAGAAGGGGAAAGAAGATGTGTTAGGTCTGGGAAATGGTAAAGATGGAGACAAGAAAGTATAAAATGTGCTGAGGAACAGAGAATAGCCAGTTTGCCTTATGTTTGCAAGGACCATCGAATCATAGATTTAGAGCCAGAAGGGAATCTACTCATTTTTATAAATGGGGAAAATGAAGTTCAGAAGTTAAGTAGTTTGCCCTGGATCTTAGAAACTAGTAAGTATCTGAGGCCGGTTTTGAGCTTGACTTTTCCTGTTTTCAAGCTTTCTCTAGGTTCCAACTATTCACTGCACACCCAACTGCCTCTAAAGAGGCATATAACACAAAGGTGGGAAAGTTCCAGGGCAGAGTTCAAATTTATTTGGCAGTCAACAGGGAGTCACTAATGTATTTTATTATTTTTTTAAGTTTAAATGATACTATATATTGTACATCATAGTTACTTCCTAATCTATACCTTCCTCTCCACAAAGTACTGCCTAATAACAAAGAAAAACAGCTAAGCAAAGTTACTGTGGCCATATATGCAACATTTCTATACCTACAGTCCTCCTCACCCCAGAAAGGAAGAAGACTATTTCTTCATTTGTCCTCAAGAACTAGAATTGGTCATTGTATTTCAGTTCTGAAGATTTTTCTAATGAAGTTTTCTGAGAAGAGGGTTATGCATTAGTCCTATGCATAAGAAAGATAATTCTGGCAGATGCATGAAATATGGATTGGAGTGGCCCTAATAAGGAAACTACTGCAATATCCAAGCAGTTTGTAATGAGGGCCTGTAATAGAGTGATAGCAATAAGAGGAAGGGATGAATTCATGTAATGGGGCATGTGCAGTCCATGGGATTTGTCAACTGATTAGACTTAAGAGATGAGAGAGAGGAAAAGTCAACTAAATCACAAGATTATGAACATGAGTGGCTAAGTGTATGATAGCAATCCTGCAAAAAATAGCAATATCAAAAGGGTTAGCAAAGGTTTAAGAAAAAGGATAATGAGCTCAACAAAATCCAGAGAGATTAACTCTGGGACTATATCCTAAGGATTGACAGGAAGGAAAAAAAGACCCATTTGTCAGAAAATATTTATAGCAAATATAATTCTTCTCCCCCCAAGAACCTAGAAATAGTCCATTTGCCCAACAATTGGGGAATGGGTAAACAAACTATGGCACACAAGTACAAGTACAAAATAATTATATCGTAAGATATGACACAGACAAATGGGAAGAATAATAGTCAAGAAGATCAGAGTTGAAATCCTGCCTCTGACATTTATTAACTGTTTGACTTGAGATGAACTTTTTGAATCTTAGGTAACCCTCAATAACAAAATGTTATTGATAGGTGGCAAATCTTATCAATAGAGGATGTTCTCATGCTGATGAAATTAGAAGTCCTTGGCAAATATGACAGATACAAAGAAATGTAGAAAGAAATGCAATAATGCAGAAGACATTCAGAATAATGAAAGCACTTTCAGAAAAATAACATACAAACTGACTACAATCATGTGGAGGGGGGGAGAAGAATAGTGACAAAACCTGGAAAAATACACAGGACCTACCCTACTTCCATCAGACAGACAAAAGTGAAAAAAGAGGGAAAAAATGACAAAGATGGGCACACTTAGCACTTTTAGTGGCTTGCTCTGGAAAGTAATTTGGAACTACAGCTAGGTCACAACTGTTCATCCATCATTCTCAAAGACATCAAGAGGGTGATGATTTGACTTGCAAGTGAATTGGATTTAAGTGAGTCAGAGCTGTGCAAAGTCAACAGCCTCACTCTCTCCTCCATAGTTATTGGAGTCCAATAGCAAGACATCTAGGTCCCAGTTTTGTGAATAATGAATCCCTTGAAGTTGTCATAAAGCATTTGGATTTGTACTATTTGAAGTCAAAATTATGTAAAATATAGTTGTTGGTTCCAGCCCAGTGGAAATATGCAGGGAGAGTTCAAATAATATGACCATCTTCTCAGAAGATCTGAACTATACCTGTTGCTATCCAAGAGAAACATGGTAGCCAGATAGTGAGAAATAAGTCTAAGGGGGGCAGATCTGGGATCTTTCCCCATTTAGCAAACCTGTATTTCCCCTTCTCATGTGCTGCCTCCTAATTACACCTCAACTATAAAATTCCACTGACCTGCAGAAATTCTGAACTGACTACAATCATGTGGAGGGGGGAAGAAGAATAGTGACAAAACCTGGAAAAATACTTCTTAAACCTTTGCTAACCCTTTTGTATATTAAGGCTTACATACAGAGTAAAGATAAAAGAAAAAGAGTGTTTTTTTTTAATTCCGGAAAGAGGAAAAGTTTGATTATTGGGAGATGATGTAGGGGCTGGAGTTGTTAGGGTAAAGGGGAAGAAGAGTAGTGTTAGGTATGGAATCTTCAGGACTTGATTTCAGATCTTACCCAATTGTTTGACCCAGGGCCAAGTGACTTAACCCTCTCTCAGCCTTAGTTTCCTTCTCTGTAAAATAAGGATAATAACAGCACCTCCTTGCTATGGTTGTTGTAAAGATCAAACGAGATCACAATTACAAATCACTTACACAGTTCCTGGTACATAGTAAGCAGTATAAAAGGATTAGTTATAATATGTCTAGAATATAAATTCAGGATTCAGATGCTTCATGAGCATGAATCATAGGGTATATAACTCTTGTGGCAGGCTGCAAAATGCACAGGGTGGGTGAGCATGCTTTAATTTTGAAACCAATGACTATCATTCTTAGTTGGATTGGGAAAAAAAAACCTTAATGAAGGGAAGTTTCAGAGAAGTCATATAAAGTGAAGACTAGGAAGAGTTATATGAACTGAAGCTAAATGAAGTGAACAGAATCATCGCAATTTGTTGCAGTAACAACAATATTGTAAAGACAAACAACAACCAATGCAATGATCAAACAAAATTCCAGAGGATCCATAATGAAACAAACTACCCACCTACGGATGAAGAGATGATAGACTCACAGAATGAAATATATATGGAGTGTCCTAAAAGTCTAGGTAGAGTTTAAGCAATTATAACTTAAAATAACAATAGCCCAAGCTATTAAGCTATTAAAGTTTATACCTGCACTCAGATTGTTGGAATGCTCTGAAGTTTTTGGACATAGCCAGAGTGGAACATGGTTGCTTGAACATACATGTTTGTTACCAAGGTTCTTTTTTTTTCTTTTTCATTGGATGAATAAAATAGATTTTCTGTTCATTGATTTTAAAAATTTAATAAAACGTGCTCTTTCTAGCAGAACAAAAAAAGTAAACTCCTCTGATGGAAGAAGGAATTAAAAGAAAGCCACACCTCCTCACCCTCTATGCACAGTAACACAGCCTGCCTTGCTCACTAGCTCCTCCTGTTGTCCATGTGTACCAAAAAGATTTAGAGGAGCACTTCACTGTAGCAAAGAAAATGGGGGCTTATCAGTTAGGTGAATAGCTGAAATAAATTGTGGCATACTAATATAAGGGAATATTATTGCATCATAAGAAAGAGGGACTAATATGGCTTCAGAAAAACCAGGGAAGATTTGTAGGAAGTGTTTCAGGGTAAAATAAGCCTAGAACCAGGTGAACAATGTGTAGGAAAGAGTTCTCATTCCAGCAGGTGGTTGATAAAGCATATTTCCTTTTGGTAGAGTGGTGATGGCCTAAAGGTGAAGAATGAGACATCCATTTCAAAACAGAGCTAATGTGATGACTTCTTCTGCTTTAAACTATATAGTGCTTATGGACCATAAGGGAGGAGTTCTTTGGGGAAGGGAATTGATGAAGAATGACAGGAATTCAAAAAGAAGAAAAGGAAGAGAGCAGCCCTGAAACAAATATGTAGAAGAGAGTAGAAGGGGACACAGACAAGCAAGGCAGTTTTATTAGCATGATATTAAATTTGAAATATACTTTAAAAAAATCAAATAGTATTTAACAAGTTCATAGTTTCATATCATGTTTCATATTCAATATCATAATATTTATATGTTGGAATGTTCATGCCTATTAATAAATTTATAATGGAACTTTCAAAAAATACACAGAAGAAAGAGTTCACAGACAAATGGAATATTTGTTACTATGTTGCTACAGTTAATATATACCTTTTAAAAAATAACTGTAAATAAGACTTATTTTATCAACTAAGAAACAAATGGAGGGAAAATGCAAAATTGAATCAGAGAACTTTAAATATGAATGGACTAAACAATCCAATAAAACAAAAGAAAGTTAGAATGAATAAGAATACAAAATCTCACAATCTGGTATATTTAAGAAGCACATGTATGATGAAAAGACAAACTTCCCCAGGAGTGGGACATAGGTTAAACTGTGCCTCCCTTAGGATAGTCTCCTGATAGCTTGCTTCTTAAGAAATAATATGGGCCGTCCATATGAGGTCTATGCCCTTCAGACTTGGTGGATTTCCCAAGTCGATAAGAGTCACACCATCTTATCCTACTGACTGAGGAAAAGGTTGTCGCATCTCAAACTAAAGGTTACTATTTCTTTTCTGTATTAGGACTAAATTAAGGGTTTGATGATCTATGAGAGCCTCATTTCATCCCAAATTTAAACCTTAAAGTACCAGATTGAGTCAGACCTGTCCCTCAGAGGGGTCATCAAACAATAAATAAATCAATTTGAATTTAATAAATGTTTACTATGAATCAGGTACACTGTTACAAATGCTGGAGACACAAAAACAAAACAAACCAATTCTACAATTAAAGGAGCCTAGGGGAAACAATATGTACACATATAAATATAGAGAAAATATGCTAAAAAGTTAATATGATGAAGTGCCCCCATTTACTCTTCTCCACTCTGCTAAGCTTCTCAGTCTCATCTTTTTTTTCCCCAATTTTCTCTACCTCCTGGGGGGGGGGGGTTAGATCTGACTCTTCTGTCACTTTTCCATCCTTTATGTTAACCCTGGATTCCACAATTTAGAACTTACAAGGCCCTAAGATTTCATCTAGTTCAAATTCTTCATTTCCCTTCTTAATGTTTTATAAGGAACTTACCCAAGAAAACAGAGTAAATCACAGTTAGAATTCAAATCCTGATGTTCTGATTTTAGATCTAGTATTGTTTGTTTGGTTGTTTGTTTTTGGTTTTGCAAGGCAATGGGGTTAAGTGATATATCCAAGGTCACATTATTAAGTATCTGAGGCCGGACTTGAACTCAAGTCCTCTTGACTCCAGGGCTGGAGTCTATTTGTGTCTATTTACTGTGTCACCTAGCTGCCCCAGATCTAGTATTCTTTATACAGGGCAACTGGGTAGTGTAGTGGACCAGGGGACAGGAAGACTTCTCTTCCTGAATTGAAATCTGGCCTCAGACACTTACCAGCTGTGTCACCTTTGGCAAGTCACTTAACCCTCTTGTCTCAGTTTCCTCACCAATAAAGTGAACTGGAGAAGGAAATGGCAAACCACTACAGTATATTTATCAATGGAGTCACAAAGAATCAGATACAACTGAAAAAGAACTAAACAACAACAAATTCTTTATATAACAGCTAGGTGACATCGTGGATAGAGCACTGGTCCTGGAGTCAGGAGGACCTGAGTTCAGATCCAGCCTGAGACACTTAATAATTACCTAGTTGTGTGACCTTGGGCAAATCATTTAACTCTACTGCCTGGCAAAAAAAAAAGAGTATATAGCACCTCTAAATTCCATTAATTCAACATCATCAGTTTCTTTTACATCTATCCCCTGTTCTATTTAATAACAATATAATAATATTTCTCTATGGGTGGGAGAGGGAAAGAATATGGAATTGAAAGTAAAAATAATAATGACAACAATCACTAACATTTATCTGTCCTAAGTGCCTTATAAATATTATCTCATTTGATCCTTATTTGGTAGGCATAGACTTATTATCTTCATTTTGCTTAAAGTTAAGTTTAATTGAGGCAAATAGGAATGAAATGACTTTACTAAAATCCCAAAACTAGTTTGTGTATGGAATTTGGACTCAAGTTTTCCTGAGTCCAAGTTCAGCACATTAGCCACTGTATTACATAACTCCCCTTTACTATTTCCCCTACCACCCCACTAGTACAGGTCATCACTACAACCTGCCTGAGTTACTGTAACAAGAACACATCTTTGTATCTTCACTCTATCCACACCCCATCCTACCCATAAATCCATCAACTATGTTGGTGCCCAGTTAAATTTTACTAATGCACTGAAAAAAATCATGCTACTGAATTAATTGAAACTCTTATATGGTTTCCTTATAGCCCAGTCAAGTCAGACTCCCTTGCCTGGTATTCAATGCTCTATAAAATCTGATTGTGTCTTCTAGTTAGGAGTATAGATTTAGAGCTGGAAGGAACCTGGGAGGTCATCTAGTTTATCCACCTCATAGATGAGTAAGATTAAGTGACTTCCCCAAGGTCACAAAGATAACACATTTCCCTACAAAGCAGGACTCCACCCCCCATGCTCTAGTAAGTAAGATTTGTTGGACAACCCCATTCCCACCCCAAGTCCCATACTTTCCTACCTTTGTACTTTTGCTCTTTTTCTCTATTATTGGAATGTCTTCTCCCCCACCCCCCACCTCTGAGTAATGAGTTTCAAGACATTCTTTTAAGGTTAACTCAAATGCTCTCTCTACCTGGAAGCCTTCTCTTGTGCCTCATCACCACAAATACCTACAGCATTCTTCTGTCCCTCTCACATACTTAACATGTATTATTTTGTAGTGTGAAAGGTCATGGAATTTTGTCTGTTTCTTTTCTAAGTCTAGTAGGGTAAAGAAGTTTGGGTATTAATACCAATATGCTGGTGACCAATATGCTGGTCCTAGGGCTCCTGTTTAATTCCATTGCACAATGAGAACTTGAGATTGTGTGATCATGGTTGTGAGACTGGTATGTGGTAGGCATTTAAAACATACTTGGTGACTGATTAAATTTAAAGTAAAAATATCCCAGCAGGTCATGGGATCCTGCCATCTGAAAGAATGAGTGAATGAATAAATGAATGAAAAAGAGCTTACTATGTGCCAAACAATGAAGATACAAATAGAAAATCAGACATAGTTTCTTACTCCAAAGCAACTCTCATTCTAAGGAGGGGTTTTATGTTGTTCAGTCATTTGAGTCATGTCTTGATCCTCACCCCATTTGGGGATTTCTTGGCGAATATAATGGAGTGGTTTGCCAATGGAGTTAAGCACAATGAAAGTGACTGATACATTGATCAATCATTCACCTTAATAGACCTTAGACTAGTGTGGGAAAGTCCTTCAAACTATAAGATACTGCACAAGAATGGGGTTCAGAGAGACTGAGGGAATTTGGTCACTCTCAGAGGTCTTCCATATACTACCAAGTTGGTCAGAACTATATTAATTCCAGGAGGATGGCGCAAGGGTGGCATTCCAAAATACCCTTATGGAGCAAAGATAATTTTGAACTGTGGAAGAGAAAGACAATTTTAAGTTAGAGTCATCAGGCCATTGGTATCTAAAAGGGCAAGAATTGGGATAAGGGAAGTCTGGAGAAAACACTGGTTCTTTCCCCAACTTCCCCTGACTATGCCTATCTATCTTCTATTTCCTTACCCAAACATTTCCAGTAAAGCGAATTTGCCTCAATTACAAAGAGGCCAGGGGTTAACTAGAGATAGATATAAATGTAAAGTTAGGCAGAAAGCCAACCTCTGTTAGGAATTTCCCTAACTGGAGGTTCATATTGTAACTGACCACATAACTTTTTGTGATAAATTAGAGAGGAGGGAACCAAATAGCCCAAGTACCCAGCAAATCAGATGGCAATCCCTTGGAGTCTGGAGGGCCAAGTAGAAGGGAAAATGATAATTCTCAAGAAATTTCATTATACTGAAAGGATTGTAAATAGTGATAAATTGTTCATCCAAGTGATATGGACAGTCATTTGTACAGAGGGAGGGGTAACTGGAGGGCCAATGTCCAGCCAAGAGATGGAATGGGGAATTTGACTCTGGTGGTTCAGGTTGTGGGAGAAGAGTGCTTCACAATATTTGTTTAGCTAAACCTTTCAACATGTGAATGGACTCTGAGTGGTTTGGGATGGAATTGGAATGATTTGAAAGGAAGAAGGAAGACCCATACTCTTCCCCAGGGGCTTAAGGCAACCTGGGAAGAAGGGAAGAAGTGACAGAGAGGCAAACCTAAGAAGGACCACTTGGAATCTCATCTACTTGCCAGAAAACAAGCTCAGATATAATGGCCAAGGCATGGTTGTTGAGGGAAGGAAACTTTATGATACAGTGAGAATAGCTGGTCTGATGATGATGGTTTGCCCTATGGTTTCTAGATTCATTCAGCTATATCAGCTTCACCTTGTTGATATTTGTGTGGTGAGGCAACTATCATCCCAACTTTCTCTTTCCCTTTCTCCCTCCCTTCAGCCTACACAAATATTTTCTTCTTGGCAATTCAAGCATCATCTTCTCCATGAAGCCTCTTCTGATCCTTCTTCCCCCAACTTAAAAGTAGGGATTGCTTTACTTTTTTTGTCTTTGTGCTTTGCAATTTGCCACTGCATACAAAGATATGTAGTAGGTACTTAAATACTTTGATTGATGGATAGATATTTTATATGTGCCATGTACCCCTATTTTTAAGTTTCATATAGCAGGGACTTTATCTCTTTTGACCATTCTACTCCCCTACTCAACAAACTCCAATGACTCCCTATCATTTATGGAATTAAATCTACAGATTGCTTTACAGACAGACCCAAACTGAACTTTCCAGCTATATCATATTCTACTCCCCAATCACAGATAGATATGCTGCTGAGTGGATAGCATTGAACTTAAGAGTCAGAAATATCTGAGTTAGAATCACTTAATCTTTCACATCACCTCACTTTCCTCATCTGTAAAATGGGGATAATAATAATAGCACCTTGCTTACAGTTTGTTGTGAGGATATATGCCTTTGCAAACCTTAAAATGCTATGTAAATGCTAGCTATTATTATTATTATTATTATTATTATTATTTCCACCTACTTTACTAGGTCTAGCCAAACTATCCTACATTCTGTTCCTTATACATAAGATGCCATCTACCTCCACACTTTTATGTTGACTCACTTCCATACTCTTTGCCTCTGAATCTTAAGATCCCATTGCCTACCATGGCATCCTGAACATGAAAGACAATGTTGACTGATTTATTGATTCTAAATTTTATATCTCCTCTAGAGTTCAAGACAATGTTCTATATGCAGTAGTAACTTGCTAGTTTACTGAAATGAATTAAAGGACAAGAAGTTGATCATGACTGCCATAAAAAAAAAAACAACTTTACCCTCTTCATTCCCCTTCCATGTCAACCTTGGACTAGAAAGTTTTCTCTTCCATTCTCCTAAACCTATCTAAATGACATATTTGATTCATCTTCTTGCTATTTAGTCATTTTCAGTCATGTCTGACTCTTCATGAGAACATTTGAGGTTTTCTTCGCAAAGATATTGGAGTGATTTGCCATTTCTTTCTCCAGTTTATTTTACATATGAGGAAACCAAGGCACACAGAGTTAAGTGATTGCCCAAGATAGTAAGTTATTTGAGGTCAGATTTGAATACAGGAAGATTAGTCTTCTTGACTCTAGTCACTATGTCCTCTGTTGCTTGATTCATCTCAGCATCAGTCTAGAAAACATTGGAAAAAAAGAGCAGCAGCAGCCATAACAGACATATAAGTTATTCATTACCCCCCACTGAGTGACATGTCAGAATTGACACAATACTGGACTTGAATTCAGAAAGACCTGGTTCAAATTCTGCCTCTGACACTTAACCTGTGACCATGGGTAATAATACAACCTCTCTAAAACTCAGTTTCTTTATCTACAAAATAGATATAATAATCTGTCTTGCCAAGTGTGTTTGTGAGGCTTATAGTCTTATATGTAAAGAGCTTTTCCAGATTTAAATGGCTATACAAATTAAAGAGTCAAGACCAAATATTAAAGCAAGAGGGAGAGAGACCTTAGAGGAAATCTAGCCTGACCTCTTCATTTTACAGAGGAGGAAACTGGGCCCAAAGAAGTCAAATAAATTAGCCAAGGTTATGCATGTAGAAGTAGGAAAACAAAGAGTAGAATCCAGGTGCTTTTACTCCAAAGTAGCATTCTTTCCACTGTCCCCCATTTCCTCTCATCCATTGGTCATTATTACCATTATTATTGTCATTCATTCATTAATAACAGAACCCAGTAATAGATGCTATGAGAGATAAGAAGTTGAAGTGAGACACAGTCCCTACCCTCAGAGATCTGGGAAGACAACTAAACACGAATCTAAGCCTGAAATCCTTGACTTGGCTCAAGAAGCAGGAAATGAGCTATGATGGAAGAAAGCATTCAGCAGGCTGAGGGAGGGAGGGAAGGGGGGGAGAGAGAGGGAGGGAGGGAGACAGAGAGAAGAGAGAGAGAGAGAGAGAGAGAGAGAGAGAGAGAGAGAGAGAGAGAGCAAGCGCACATAAGAGCTCCATGACAAAGAATGCAAGGGGTGTTCCAACCATGCCATGCCAGGACATCTGGACTTGGGAGTTTCCTGGGGGAGAGGAGGAATCTGAGGCCCATCTGTGAGGTGGCTTTGTGAACCCCAGCCTCAGCAGAAGGGCAGCTTGGAAGGGCCAGGAAGAAGAGATCTCCTCATTCATTCTCACCCACTCACCACCCAACATGGAATCCCACAGCTGAATCATTATTATTCCTTGCCATGGTCTTTGGGAACAAACAGTGTAATTATGAAGGGGGAAGAAGTCGGGCAGCCCTGGGAACTCATCAGAAGGGATTTGTCGGGGTGGGGATGGAGAGGAAGATATAGTACTAAAGGAATCCGACTGACTGCTACTAGGGGACCCTCTCACAAAAGTCAACAGGCCATCTTAGGGCAAGTGAGTTTTCTAAATCTTGTACCACTTGTCCCCTTCACAAAGAGCTGAGTCTACAATTGCTCTGCCCTCCCAGAAAAACAACCTAAAGAATGGCATCGACCTCAGTAGCTTTGTAATTTTCAAAGTGCTGCCTCATCTACTGTCTCAAAGAGCAAGTACTGGGGCATAGCAGTCAGGTGCAATGCCCCAAAGGGGAACCCTCTGAAGTCTAGCCCCAAGTCCATCATTTGTTAGCTACATAAATTTGAACTAAGAACCTCTGAGCCTTAGCTTGCTCTTCCAAAAAGTAGATACAAAAGTATTGGCACAACTGACCTCATAGCATTACTATGACGGGAGTCCCTTATAAATCACAAAGTGCTATGTTTATGCAAGATATTACTCTTATGTTTAGACAACTAGGTGGTATAGGGAATGTAGTGCCAGGCCTTAAGTCAGGAAGACTCATCTTTCTGAATTCAAATCTAATCTCACAGATTCTTACTAACTGTGTGACCCTGGGCAAATTATTTAACTTGTTTATCATAATTTCCTCATCTGTAATATAGAGATGGAAATGAGAAACCATTCCAGCATTTTTGCCAAGAAAGCTCTAAATGGGATCACCAACAACTATTTTACACATTTTTCTAATGATAACAAAACTAAGGAACAGAAAAATCAAGTGACACTGATAGTTAGCGACAGAACCAGGAACTGAACCCAAGTCATCTAACTCCCAGAAGAGTTATTTCATTTTAAAAACTTAACTTACTTTTTTTTCACTTAACAAAAATCTATTTTCCTCCTCCTACAACCATCCTCAAAATAAAAACAAAGCCCTTTTCACAAGTATGCATAATCCAGCAAAATAAATTTCCACAATAATCATGTCTAAAAGTATTATTTCTCACTCCGTACCCCAAGTCTATAACCTCTTAGTCAGGAGGTAGATAATATGCTTTCCTCATTAGTTTTCTGGAATAATGGCTGAGAATGAAAATGAAGATCTATTTTTCACCACACAAACTAGTATGATCACTGACTGTCCAAGAACATAGAAAGTTCATTCTTAATTCTCTTTATTCTTTCCATTTGAAAAGTTTTTAAAAGAAGAACAAATCCTACTCCAGATGGTTCATTTGACTGACTGCAAAGTTGGACCTTCATCATACTATTGTAGACCATAAAAAGAACATATCTTACCAAGATATGATGGTAAGACATATGGATTTGGAGTCAGAGGACCATAATTCAAATCCAGGCTTTGATTCCTACTCCCTGTTGTATGCTCATGGTAAGTCACTTAATGTCACCTAAAATGTTGGACCTGATGGTCTCTAAGACCAAGTCTTTGGGCTCTAAATCAATCCATTGTCTCTATCCCCAGCAATGATTTCATGCGTTTCAATAATGTCACTGACATTTAAATTTACTACAAGTTCTACTTACACAATCTAATTTGACCTTCAGAACAACTCTATAAAGTGGATATTACTTTGATTCTTCCCAGTATTCTAGCCTTTGGTAATCTAGAGATCTCCAACCTGTTAGAACTAGGAGTTTGTATTTTAATTTTTTGACAAGATAACTAATGCTAGACCTCAAAGTACTAGGGGCAGTTACTCCTGTAGGGTTGGGGAAATTTGGTATAGTAGGGAGAAAACTAGGTAGGGAGAAAATTAGGCTACCTAATTAGGCTACAAGTTCTAAGAAGACTGCAAAGAGCAAAGAAATGCAGTGGCCAGGTCAGGAAGATCGAAAACATCAGAAATCAAGGGTTGGTGGTTTTAAAATCTATTACTCATGAATCCCCATCCATTAGGAGAACTTGGACTATTATAGATGTTTTTGACCCCATTGCTATGCCTATCTTTGCAAGAACACTCGCCTAACCAGTCAACATGGGGTCAGTAGTAAAACCCACATCCAATTCAGAGCATAAAATGAGTTATCCTAAGCAGATCACTTCTACTTTCTGGGTCTCTCTCTTTCTCCATTTTTTTAAATGACTGGACCTGTTTGAGCTGATGACAGGAGGTTAGCAGAGAGCTGCTCAGCTCCACCCAAGGAGAGATAAAATGGGATCCAGAATTTGGAAAATCAAAGATTTTCAATCAAGGGTGGCAGCTGGGGTGCACTAGATGGGAAAGTATATAGGAGAGAGCTCCATTCTCAAAAGGATCAGACAAGGACAAGAAAGAACTTGATTGTAGGAACACAAATAAAAAAACAAATTTAATCTAAATTTTATTGATAATCTTTTGTTTTTATATCACCTCCCCCTCCCCTCCCCAGTAAGCTAACCCTAGTAACAAAGATTTTAAAAGATATTTTTAAAAAGCAGTTCAGCAAAACCAACCAACACATCAGCTGTCTCTGGTAAATAAATGCAATCATTCCATACCCAGACTCTTCCCTTAATAGATGCTTAGTAAAATTGGAAGCAATATACAACATATTTTCCTATCCTAAAGTCTTGGTGTAGCAATTATATGGCAAGGACATCTGGTCAAAAGAAAAAAAAAAAGGAATGCTAACTCCTTTTGGGTGCTTAACAAATGCCTGCAGCTAGCTAGAGGCAAAGCTAGGCATAAGAATGGGTTCAAAACATTCATAACAGCCCAAGTCTTTCAAGAGATAGAAGTTCATGAGGAATAGATTTTGAAACTCCAATCCTTTAACGCTCTCCTAGAATTCTGGGGGCTAGCTACCCTCTGGAAAAAGAATTAATTGGATTTTTTTTTAAATTAAGTAAATACATTAAATCTCTCTTTCTCTTTTTCCTCCTGTGTGATCAATAGCCTTAAAAGATTTCTTCCATTCCCTATATATTTGTCATCAATGCATCAATGATTTATCACTAGACCAGTGGAGACTACATCATGCAAGGACAATGAATCACACCTCTATGTAATCATCAGCTCCAAGAGGTATCTTCACATTTCAGCAATCAGAAGAGAAATGTGGTAGGGAGAAAATTAGGCTATCTAGGGACCAAGTTCTAAGAACTTAGTCAAACCTCTCTGAAGACTGCAAAGAGCAAAGAAATGCAGTGACCAGGTCAGGAAGATCTAAAACATCAGAAATTAAATGCACTGCACACAGCAGCAGATGCTTCCTTCTCTGTTCTTTTGACTACATCATCTTCCATGGGTCCCATACCAACCCACTATAAACTCTGAGTATTCACTGAAGGCTCTGTCCTCTGGCTTTCCATTCTTCATTTTCTCTTTTCCTTTCTCTCAGCAATCTCATTGGTTTTCATGGATTGAATTATCTTTTCCATTCAGCTGACTTCCAGGTCTATACATTCAGTCTTTATCTCTCTTCTGATCTTCAGTCCTGCATATCCCCAAAACCACTCCTATTTCTCTTAAGAACAACAATAACCTTCCTCTCATCCAGATTAATAACCTTACCCACGACTCTTTATTCTCCCTCACGCTCCATAGCTAAACACTTGTCTCACTCTTAATATCCAAAGCTTATCAATTATATATCCATTCCCTTCTCTCTACTCTCTGAAGATTCCTCATCTGTCCAGTTTAAATCCTTCCCATTTACAATCCATGTGGCAACAAAGCTAACAGAGTGCCTAAGCACAGATATGACTGTCACTTCCCTGCTCAAGAAGCTTCACTGGCTCAAGTTTGCTCCTAGGATAAAATTGCCTCTTGAGCACTAGGCCTGGAATCAGAAAAACTCATCTTCCTGAGTTCATATCCGACCTCGGAACATTTACTACCATGTGTGACCCTGGGCAAGTACCTTAACCCTGTTCGTCTCATTTTCCTCATGTATCAAATGAGCCAGAGAAGGAAATGGCAAACCACTCCACTATCTTTGCCAAGAAAACCCCAAATGGGGTCACAGAGTCAGATACAAATGAAACAGTTGCTACTTTAATGAACAATTGCCACTTACTGTCCTTCACAATCAGGTTCCTATTTACCTATCTACATTTTCAGACTTATAAATTACTCTTCCACAATTTACCTTCCAGGGGGTAGCTAGATGCGCAACTAGGTGGCACAATGGACACAGCACCCCCCTCAAGTCAGGAGGACATGAGTTCAAATCCAACCTCAGACACTTAATAATTGCCTAGCCTTATGACCTTGGGCAAGTCACTCTTAACCCCATTGCCTTAAAAACTAAAAAAAAAAAAATTTACTTTAATTCACAATTTACCTTCCAACCAAATTGGTATGCTGCTTCTTATTCACCATATTCTATAACCCATCTCCATGAGGCCATTCCCAATCCCTCCCAGCTAGTTATACATATATTCTATGTTTACTTAGATGTGTACATGCCATTGAACAGGTAGAATATAAACTCCTTGAGGGCAGGGACTGTATGATTTTTGCCTTTTTTTCCCCCTCCAGGATCAAGCACAGTGCCTGGAATAGTGGAAGTATGGAATTCAACCACCACCATGTGCCAATCTCTGCCAAGGAGAGGGATGCAATATCTTCCGGTTGGATTACTTCAATTTATTCCATGAACAATAGAACCCTATTTTAAAGGGATGGAGGGTTTTGTTTTTTCGATCTTGAAATGAAAAACCATGAAACCTGACTATGAACTCTAGGAATTACTATCCTAGACAGTATTGCTGTTTCCCCTTCCATGTAAAAGAGACTATATCAAGATTGGGTTCCATGATTCTGGAAGGGGCAAGAAGAGAGGAGGAATGGAAAGGAGGAGTTCATTTTTATGTTGTTTGGTACTGGTACAGTAGTGCTATTTGCAGCACCATTCAGGAGAGAAAACAAAGCCATAGCAGAAGACAAAGGTTACAAAAATGAGGGAGCAATTCTGCATAAATGACTAGAACAGATTCAATATGGTAGCAGTGGCCATTCCTTGGAAATCAACACAAGGGTCATTGTTCCTATCGTCATCAAGTGCTTTTTCCATGGTTTTCTCTATTTCTCTGATCTTTTTCAATTTCTTATTTCTGTTTTTTCATATAAAAATTATAATAAATTACTATAATACATGATTATATAGAATTATTGTATAGATGTAACATATAATATAATATAATAAAATCAATATGTAATTAATAATTTTACTCAAAACTTTCTTGTGATGCATATCTGTATATTAATTGTGTGCAAGATATAAATGACTAGCTTAGTGTACAGAGAACAAGACTAGATCAGTGAATGAGACCACCAAACTAAGGGATGATCTGATTGTGACAGGATTTTGTGGTTTTGATTTTTATTAATAATTTTGTTAGCTCTAAATAGCACAGAGAGATGCCCCACATGAACCAGGATCATTTTACCTAAGCTAACTGTCACTGATGAACAAGAGTCAGGTGAATAGAATTTAGTTTCCTAGAAAGGGAGACCAGGAGCAGCTAGGTGGTACAGCGGATAGAGCACCGGCCCTGGAGTCAGAAGTACCTAAGTTCAAATACGGCCTCAGACGTTTAATAATTACCTAGCTGTGTGGCCTTGGGCAAGCCACTTAATCCCATTGCCTTGCAAAAAAAAGAAAGGGAGACCAACCTTGCTAGTTTAGAAGAGGGAAGGAAAGGGCATATCTCCTAGAACCATCTAGTCCAAGTTGAAGAAAAGGATGTGGTTTGAAAAAGATTTACCTGTTTGAACAAAGACCAAGGACTATTACCTTTAATTTTTTTAAATGTTGTCTTATTATGTAATTCTGCTATATCTCATACTATATGTTTCTTCCTTAAGGATATGATTTCTCTCACATCACATTCAACTTAGATCAATGCATACTATGGGAATGTTGTAAAGACTAGCAAACTGCCTTCTGTGGGGGTGGGGGAAGGGAAGTGAGATGGGGGGAATTGTAAAATTCATAATAAATAAAATCTTTCTAAAATTTAAAAAAACAAAAAGATTTACCTGTGTCACTTAATTAGTGGAAGTAGAGAAATTCAGAAGAATAAATATCTCTTATTTTGGGCTTCACTTCACAAGTGCTAAATAAATGCTTGTCAAATAAGTGATTTCACTAACCCCCAAAGTGTATTTCAACTAACAGAAAAAAACTCTCACTGACTCCAGAGCTCTTACTGGCATCTTCCACAATGAGGCCAAGGGCTCTAGTCTGTGAGGCACCAGCAGCAGTTACAGACACATGTGATAAGGCTGGAAACAGCATCAGAGATGTTTGGGATGGGGGTTCTGGGGCTATTTCAGTTCCAAGGTTCTCACCTTGTCCCTGGGAGTGTCTAACATATTTGATCCCCTGAAAACTCTGTGTGATCAAATTTGGGTAAATAGGAGAGATAGAAGCACATATCGCTCACCATATCAGGAAGAGGCAGTGTACCATCACTGGAGAGATTGAACTGGCCTTATCTCTGGGAAAAACTGAGTTAAAGTTTTGCTTCTGGAATATACTGGAATGTGACCTTGGATGAGTTGCTTAATCTTTCAGTACTCCAAGCAACTCTCTACAATAAATGGAAAAATATTTGTCTACTTTCTGCATTGCTAGAGGATTTTCCTATCCAAGATCTCCCCTCAGCAAGGAAGCACAGGCTTGGTGACTTGGGAGTGGGAAGTTAAGGAGAAGAATCCCCTCCCTTAAGGAATTTATAATCTTGCAGTATGCAGGACATTATAAACAGAGCAACTAACCAAGAGGCAGAAAACCTGGGTTTAGAATCCCAGCTTGGTTAATTACTACTTGTGTGATCTTGGGTAAATCACTTAATCTTTTAATCAACTTCCTTATCTGTAAAATGGGACTGTTAGGAGAGATTATTTTAATGTCCCTTCTCATCTCTAAATCCAATGATCCCATATCCTAAATTGCCTTGAAGACACTTTTACTTGGATATTCAACTGTCAGCTTAACATATAAATCATGCCCTCCTGCATGTCCAACTAAACACATTTCTCCCATAGTTTTTTTTTTTTAGGTTTTTGCAAGGCAAATGGGGTTAAGTGGCTTGCCCAAGGCCACACAGCTAGGTAATTATTAAGTGTCTGAGACCGGATTTGAACCCAGTTACTCCTGACTCCAGGGCTGGTGCTTTATCCACTGCCACCTAGCTGCCCCTCCCCTATAGTTCTTTAAGCTATCAGTGAATCCATCATCCTCCCAGTCATTCAGTTTCATGAATTCTGTGTGTGCATGTGTGTGAGTGTGTGTGTGTGTGTGTGTGTGTGTGTGTGTGTGTGTGAGAGAGAGAGAGAGAGAGAGAGAGAGAGAGAGAGAGAGAGAGAGAGAGAGAGGAGACAAGACTTTGGAAATTACAGACATGTAGGGGAAGATAGTTCTTCGCTAAGTCCTTGACTTCCAGCTTACTACCTAGAGACTTAAGGAATTTCTTGAGTGAGAGTCAAATCTCTCATTTTGAATGGAAATATCTCACTCCTTTTACGAGAATTAATTCACTCTATTTTCTAGTATGTGTGTTTTAATTTCTATAGCTGCCTCAATTTCTGTTTGCTGGAATAAATGGGTTTATGAATTAGGTTTACACTATTTATCTTTTGTGTAGCTAGTGGGAAGGAGTCAAGCTGTAAGAGTAAGCAAAGGGTTTGCAAACAAGAAGCAGCTTTTGTTTTGAAACACTAGCAATATTTACTAAGATAGAGTTCTAATCCAGTAACTCTCTAGGACATTGGGGAGAGTTACCTGTCTCAAAGTAATCTGGGTTTGCCTGTCCTTTCCCCTATTGCTATTTTGTTGGCTCTCCTCTTCTCAATGATAGTTCAACCCTCAAATCATATTTATCCAAGCATCTTCGCAAGTCTGCACATATGAACATATATAGTTTACTTAAGTGCGCGCACATGCACACACACACACACAATAAGTTTTGCCAATTTTGTCTTTTAAATGTTTGTCATGAATCGGTGAAGCCTGAATGAAGATTGAAGATATTTTTCTTTATTTTCTTTATTTTTCTTTTTTGTCTCTGTTTCCTTTCACAGAATGACTCACGTTGAAATGTGTTTTACAATGACAATGTCAAACTGCTTGCCTTGTCAATGGGGGTGGGGTGGGGAGCAGGAAGGAGGGAGAGAACTGGGAATTCAAAATTTGGAAAAATGTTTAAATTGGCTTGTTGGAGGGTTTTTTGGTTTTTTCAAGGCAATGGGGTTAAAGTGATTTGCCCAAGGTCACACAAACTAGTAAGTATCAAATGTCTGAGACTGGATTTGAACTCAGGTTCTCCTGACTCCAGAGTCAGTGCTTTATCCACTGTGCCACCTAGCCACTCCTCAAATTGTTTTTACATGTAATTGGGAAAAGATTACATCAAATTAAATGTCTTTTATGTCATCTCTTCTTTCTATTCTCTTCACCCTAATCTTAGCTCTAATTGCCTTAACTAGAACTACAGCTTCCTAACTGTTCTTGTTTCAATCTTTGCCCTTCTCCAATCCATCTGCCAAACTTGACCTTCTTTAAACACGTTTCATCATGTTATTCCTGATGGGGAAAGGAAAAAACTTCCTATGATGCCTTACTGTATATAGGATTAAATTCAAAATCTTTAATTACTTTCTTATTAAATAAAATTTTCTTTTTTATTAAGAACATTCTAATACACAAGGAATAGACAAGAGAAGGCATATGAACTGTTCTGTACAGTTTGTTTTTTAAGCATATATAAAATTTAACACGATAATAACATATAGCCCATCTTTCTTCTGTTCCCTTCTGAACTTTCCTTCTGCTCTTTCCTATGTATTTTTAAATGTTTCATTTACTTTCAGTTTGATTTTTGGGACTCGACACAATCTGGCCCATCCATTCTAGCTATAAAACCTCATTTAACTATTTTCCAAAAATTTCCTCCATTCCAGTCAGTCTGGTCTCTTGAGTGTGGGCTGAGAGAAGGAAGAAAGTGGTTATGGGCTAAAGTAATCCAAAAAAGACCACAGAAGAGCTACATCTTGATAAGTCCTTTAAAGTATGGCTAAGATCTGCAGAAGAGAAGAGAAGAGAAGGGGATTCTGGTTGGGAAAAATAGCGTGACCAAAGGCACAGACCTGTACCAAACATTTAGAGGATTATGAAGAGAAAGACCCAACTAGAATGTAAGAAGATTGCACTTAAGAGAAATAGAGAATAATGCTGGTTAGCTAGAACAAGGCCATATTATAAAAGGTTTTGAATGTTAGGCTGAGAAGTTTGGAATTAATAATGTAACAGGAGATATTATAGTATAGGGCAGGGGAGTGACATGATGCAAGAGATATTTAAGGCAGATCAGTCTAATGGTAGTGTGCAGTATGGATTAGAGAAAGAGAGAAAACAGGAAGACCAGAGAAAGAAGTTTTGGGGGCCTACAACCTTAGTGTAATCCTCAGCTCCTCACTTGCATTAACCACTGACAAACTGACAAGACAATTAGATGTAAGCTAATAAAGGCCAAAATAAGGAAGGTGGTTTCTTAGGAATAGAAAAAAAAAGGCAGGGGAGAAGGGGTGCAAAAAGTTGGGGACAGGTGATGAAGAGAAGAATCAAAGATGACTTTACCCAGTGTCTTCAGATAAATCCTGATTATAGAATCATGCAATTGTACAACCCTCCTATTGAGGTTCCCAAAGCACTAGGGTCAAGAAAAATTTCCACTCTTTTTTAGGGAACAACCACCTTGATGATGTCAAAATTTAAATGAAATAAAATTTAGCTCTTCTTGAAAAACTTTTGTTTCTTTAAATGATATCTTGGGGCGGCTAGGTGGCGTAGTGGATAAAGCACCAGGCCTGGAGTCAGGAGTACCTGGATTCAAATCCAGTCTCAGACACTTAATAATTACCTAGCTGTGTGGCCTTAGGCAAGCCACTTAACCCCGTTTGCCTTGCAAAAAAAAAATGATATCTTTTTGGGACAGCTAAGTGGTGTAATGGATAGACAACCAACCCTTGAAGGCCTGGGCTTCAGACACTTACTGGCTGTATAACTCTGGCTAAGTCATTTAATTCCAAATGCCTCTAAATGAATGAATAAATGGATGATGGCTAAATAAAAAACAAACAAATAAGTAAGTGACGTCTTCACGTCATTGCGGAATCTGCTTCCTGATCCTTCATCTGGAGGACAACAACCAGAAGAGATGAAAGTACAAACATGTGATATCAGAGAGCAAGGAGATCAGGAAGATGATTTATTCCAACCTCATTTTAAAGTGAAGAAGGTAAAGCCCACAGGAGTCTTTCCTAAACTGAACAACAATTTGAAGAAAAATATGGACCAGAACTCTAATCTTTAGTTAAAAAAAAAAAATCACCCAATCCTAGGAAATTCCTGTTAAGAAAGGAGCCCAGGGGCGGCTAGATGGCATAGTGGATAAAGCACCAGCCTTGGAGTCAGGAGTACCTGGGTTCAAATCCGGTCTCAGACACTTAATAATTACCTAGCTGTGTGACCTTGGGCAAGCCACTTAACCCCATTGCCTTGCAAAAAAAAAAAAAAAAAGGAGCCGAGCTGGACTTTAGAAAATCCTGGAAAGATCTGCATAAACTGATGCTGAGAGAAGTGAGCAGAATCAGAATTGTACACATTAACATTGTGTGATGATCAATTCTAAAGAATACATGATATATGAAAATACCATCCACATTCAGAAAAGCAATTATGGAGGTTGAATTATTTTCAGTTTTTAAAATTTGTATTATATTTTATGTTGTCCTCCTCTCTTATGGGTTCCCCCCCTTTTGTTCTGATTCTTCTTTCACAACATGATTAATATGGAAATAAGAGGCAGCTAGGTGGTAAAGTGGATAGATCACTGATCCTGAAGTCAAGAGGACCTGACACTTGACACTTACTAGCTGTGTGCCCTTGGGCAACTCACTTAACCCTGATTGTCTTACTTACATCACCTTGATTCATATCTAGCCATTGAACCCAGATGACTCTGGATGAGAAAGTGACACTGGTGACACTGCACAGCTCCCCCCCCCCCCACTCAAATTCAATTCTCATGCATATCATGGCACCACTTCCCTGATGTCATGGTTTTCTTTGAGAATGAAGGGCAAACAACAACAATAGTAAAATGTTTAATGTAAGAATATACGTGTAGATATAGATAGAGATAGAGATAGATGATATAGATATATTAGATTTCTTACTGTCAAAGGGAAGGAGAGGGAAGGAAGGGAGAAAAATATGGGATGTAAAACTACAAAAAATGAATGCTGAAAATTATATTTGCATGTAGCTAAAAATAAGTAAATAAATTTATTTTTAAAGAAACAAAAAGGGAGTCAATAGCATAGTGAGATTTTGCAAATGAGTTGACCCTTTTATGTATTACAGTAAAATCTTAACAAGAAAGGTAAATTGTAAAGCTGGGATAGCACTGGGGGACCTGATGTTGGAAGACACTTCCAGTGTAACAATCTTGCACAGGGGTACTCGGGGCAGTTTCCTGAAGGGCAACTCTGGGACTCTGTATGTCATATAGATAAAGTGATACCTGATAGGCTGAGAGAACTCTGAATACATGATGCCTCCTGCTTGCAGTGAGAGAAGCATAGAATAAGGGTTAAAGAGGGATGGGATCAGAGGTAAGGTATAGTTATCCCTTCCACATCATGATTTTGGTATGTTGCAGGTCAGCATAATAATGGGAATTTGGCGGGAATTTTGCAGAAGCCACAGACAATCCACAAAGGCTAGCAGATGACAGAAAAAAAAAACAAACTCAGAAATGCATAAAATAGATGTATAATATTGTATGATACCAAGAAAAAGAAGAAATCTGTGAAGCTGGAAGATTTCTCTGCTATGAATAGAGGGTAAAATTTTTTACATGAATTTTCCAGATTGTGGGGGCACTGCACCCCTAACATCCATGATATGTAAGAGATAACTGAATTAACTTTTGAACAATTAAAAGAAATCCCCTAAGTTTCAGGCACATGGGGAAAGCCAGATCCAATAGGTCCCTTAATTCCCAGTACCCACAGCCCCAGGAACTGCTATGAGCAGGCTTTTCCAGTGAGATTATTCTCTTCTTGGAGTTGAGATTTTATTTCATTTCCCAGATCAAAGAGTTACTATTGTATCTTCTACACTAATTGGCCAGACTTCTCCAATTTGTTTTTCTTCTTGCTTGGATAAATGTTTGCTTACAAACAGTGATAATCTTTTGTGCAGTTAAGTGTTTAGGGGCAGAGGAGGAAGAGAAAGATAACAATAAAGACCAGAGAGAGGGCTCCACTCACCTCTAGATATACAGAAGTCAAAGAGAGAAAAAACCCGAAGAGAAATCATGCAAGCTGCCCATGCCCTGATTACCGGGACTGGAGGTGAGGAGCAGTGGTGAGTCGGAGCTGAGCCTCACCTCTGCTAGCAAAGGATTAAGGTATGGAAGGCTCAGC
Organism: Macrotis lagotis; assembly: GCF_037893015.1. Taxonomy (NCBI): domain Eukaryota; kingdom Metazoa; phylum Chordata; class Mammalia; order Peramelemorphia; family Peramelidae; genus Macrotis; species Macrotis lagotis. Next base: position 222,555,535 of record NC_133659.1, on the reverse strand, counting down.
TCTGCCTCCTCATCTGTTGTCCCCTCACCACTTATCCCTGGCCCTAACCTCTACCTGCTAAAGGGTGTTACTTAAGTCTTTGTCACATGAAGTATATCTGGTTTTATTACACCAGAAAGTTACTCCCACCTTCCATTATGCATAGTGAGTGGGGTCTGACTTTTAGCTAACTTTTAGCCTAGTACCTATTCTTACTACATAAATGGTTTGTCTCAATTCTCAAAGACTGGATGGAAATGTGTTGGAAAATACCATCCATATCTAGAGAGAAAACTGTGGAATTTAAATGACCAAAAAGTTTACTATCTTCAATTTTTAAAAAAGTTATCTTACGTATTAAGTCATTTTTTCTCTCTAATTTTTTCCTTCCATTTATATTTGATTCATGATTAATATGAATCCATGTTTAGCATAATTATACATGTATAATATATAATATATAATATTATATAATATATTATATATAATATAATATATAATAACATATATATAATATTATATAATATATAATAATAAGCTTATGTTATATTGCTCGGTCAAGGGGAGGAGGGAAGAATGGGAGGGAGAGAGAGAAATGTAAAATTCAAAACCTTGCAAAAAATTTGACTGGTGAAAACTACCATTGCATATTGTTGGACAAATATATAAATAAAAATATCTAAAAATAAAAATAAAAAGCCTTACAAAGAAAAAAAGAACGATTTGTCTTAAGTCTGGGGAAGAAATTAGGACTAGGAAAGAGCAGACCTGTACCTATCTTTGGACACAAACACTCTAAGTACATAACTTGCTTCCAAAAAATTAATGCAATTTCAGACACATCAGATTAAAATTTCTTAATTTATGATCTGTAAATAAGGGATAGATTTCTGGGGATTCATGAAGCTGGATGGGAGAAAAGATGCATCTTTATTTTCACTAATCCTTGGTTTTCTTTTTAATTCTATATATTTAGCTTTAGGCATTAGAAAACATTCTGAGGAGTCCATAGATTAGACTACCACTTTCTTTTTTTTTTAGTTTTTGCAAGGCAATGAGGTTAAGTGACTTGCCCACGGTCACATAGCTAGGTAATTATTAGTGTTTGATTCTGGATTTGAACTCAGATCCTCCTGACTCCAGGGCTGGTACTCCATTCACTGTGCCATCAAAGCTACTTTCTAAGAAAGATCTGGAAAGGAAGATCCTGCTAAAGCTTGGTTCTGGATGGTGTAAAGGGATGCTCTTTCTCAGGAGGTGGGAACTTGCTGGACATAATGAAAAGCTAATGCCCATTAAAAGAATTTTATGAACCTCTAGCCCCTCCAGTGCATATGATCACATTTGTACTTATATCCTCTAATATCAGGCCTTTACATTGTATACCAAGAAGGCAGAAATGTGCAGGAAAAAGGATAGACCATTATTTACAATATAGGGAGGAACCCACCAGACACAGAGGAAGTGATGGGGAAGGAAAGACAAGAACAATTCTTGTTCCATGCTTACTCCACTTCAGTTTCTCCATTTACCTAAAAAGAGGATTTTATCTTTATTTTTTCCCCTTCACTTGCACTACTGGGTTAGAAGCAGCCATGAACTTCCAAAGAGAAGTGCTTGAGTTGTCAGTCTTCAAAGGGGGAAGGGAGAATTTATTGCTGTGTATAGGAATCTGCAGCAGCATAGGGATTAATGCTCTAATAATTATGTGTCCAAATCAGGTACCAGTAATCCCTGGGGAACAAAATCAGTGTCCTAGTGTAAGAGATTAGAACCTTCATGGAGTCATTTAACCACCTATTAAATACCACCACAGACTCAGATATAGGAATTTCGATAAAAATGATGATTATCCTAACTAGCAAGCATAGTGAGTGGGGTCTTCTTTCCGTATTTCCTCTGGTTTCTGGATGCAGGTGACCTTGAAAGACTTTTGTCACCTCCTTGCCTTCCGGTGGGGGGGGGAGCACTCAGAACAACAACTACTATGCATCCTATTTTGAAGTCACATCTCACCTAGCCCCTGATCCTTCTCTGTCTCTTGATACTTCTAAAGTGTCCCAAGTCCAGGAATCAATTATTACAGTTGCCTGAGTGAGGCTCAGAGCCAAAAAGATCTGTGTTAGCTAGTTTAAAAAAATTTTAAAGTGCTTGTCATCAAAGTGACAAAGAACTGACTGATGAAAGATGTGTCTCCCAGCACCAGAAAGACTTATTCCCTTCCCTCATGCACACCCCCACCTTTTACAATTCCTCTCCCTCGCTAACAGGAAACATTCCAAGATGACAGGAATTCCTGCTGGCTATCCCACCTGGCTTTACACAATCCACGCATTATCTAGTCTACAGTGAGTCTTGATGGGTGACCTTTTACTAAATATCAGCAGGAAATGTTGGAATAGCCACTTTGGGGGCTGAGAAGACTGCAGGTGCTTAATCACTCAGGTCTATGAAATCTATATTCAAGAATGAACCCCTCCTCCCCCAATCAACCCCCAGAATAGGTCTTGGGCATTGAGACTTCTCACCTTTTTTATTTGGTTTCTTAGGTACAGTTTTTTTTAAAATTTATGTTTTAAATAAAAGTTATTTCAAGTGAGGAGGAAGGATAGAGTAGGAGAGATTGGTTAAGGGGAAGGACAGATGGGCATGTGGTTGTCTCTATTTTAGATGATCATCATAGCTTCCAAGAAAAATGTTCACAGAAACTGAGAAATAGAAGAAAGGGAGGCAGAATTTGATCAGAAGCCAGTCTGACCTTTTGTTAGGTCAAAATAAATACCAAGAAAAATTATCTTGGTCTCTTTAAAATACTCTTTGAGTGACTTTCTAATTCTACCTTGTCATTGTCTTCTACTACTCCAAAAGATTCTAAATATGATCAGATGGGGGGGGCTACAATGAAAAGGCCCACTGGATATGAAGATCTAAGTGTGAATTTTGGATTAATATGCTTAATATCTAGATGACTCCTGCCAAATTACTTCCCTGTAATCTGGCTCAACTGCTGACTCTCCAGACTGCTTTCCCCTAGCAAGGTCTATCTTTCTTTTTTGCTTATATTTGTATTCCTATCTGTTTATCACAGGGTCTGGCACAAAGGAAGAGTTTAATAATCATTTATCTAATCTAATTTAATCTCCTCCTGGGTCTCAGTTTCCTCAACTGTAAAATGAAGGGGTCAGCCAAGATGATCTCTAAGGTACCTTACAGCTATAAATTCTATAATCCAAGAGATGCTAAACCTTTCCAATAGATATAAATCACAGTCTAGTCAGACCAAGAAGAAATGTACTAAGCCTTCATGAATTCCAGGGTTCGGTATTCCCTTTAATAGTAGTGTCCTTGGGCTCCTGTAGCTTCATTTAATATCTTCAGGAATATAGCACTGGTGGTAAACAGGATAGAAGAACTTTCACTAAGTCACAAAAGTACTTCATCATCACATGTTTCTTCTCACCCTGTCTCTTTTCACCCTGTCTGTCAAAAGAAAGGACAAGATAATGCCCTTATCATAACTCATAGAATGTCAGAACCCAAAGGAACCTCAGAGATCAAGTGCAGAGATTCTTAATCTGGAATTTGTGAGGTATTTTTTATGATATTTTGATAACTATTTCAATATAATTGGTTTCTATTATAATCCTAACTGGGAAAAGGTTTATCACCTTCACCAAATTGCCAAGAGTCCAATACAACCAAAAAAGATCTAAGACCCTCTGATCTAATCCAATTCATTCATTTCAAGCATGGATGGAGAATCTAAGGTTTGGGCAATCATTTGAATGGGACTCAAATTCCAGACTTCTGACTTCCAACCCATTGTTTCATTTGATCATATTTCCAACCTGAAACCTAGATATCTACAGAGAGAATTCCAAACACCTACCTGTGGTCACAAAGTCAGTAATTAAATATAGGAAAAAGAAAAAAGCCAGACCCCTTTACTCCATCCCAAATCCTTCTTTCTAGACATATTGTTTTGTAATGATGTGATTCAATCAAGTTTGAATCTTGATTATGACGCATAAAAGGAAAGTGTACTCAGAAATATTTTTTTCAGTAGTGACAATGGACACATACTACATCATTTACATTCCCCCCATCACTCAATTCCCTTCTTCAGGAAAAAAGGTAAACAACCTCAAGACAGCTGGTTAATATCATAAAGTCTGAGGGACTGAACAAAATCAGCATTTTATAAACAAATGTTTCCTCCTCACAGTCAAGAGATGAACCATGAATTCCTTTTAAAATTAATCCAGTTTAAAAGAGATAATGAGAAAGGTCAGAGAAGGGCCACCAGCATGGTAAAGGGCCTTGAGACCCTGCCATATGACAATGGAGATATTTAATATGGAGAAGACTCGGGGTCATGCAGAGGGATGATAAATGGTGGCTTCAAGTATTTCAGAGCTCCAGGGAAGAGAAACAGGCTTAATTGTAGAAATAAGGGCCTTCCCCAAAACAGGCTTAATTTTGTAGAACTAAGATCCATGAAAGGAATGTGTGCATGAGTTGTCTAGGCTCTTCATCTCACAACCTTAGGGCTGTAAGAGGTAGGTATCCATCCTTGGGCTCAGAAAATGCAGGAGTGGTCCTTGCTTAGAAAAGCTCTTATGAGACATTTAAAAGACTATCAGTCCTTAGGAACTACTGTAATAAACCAGAAAGAGTAAAAATGATTATAACATTCAGTAAAGATAGAGACATGAAAGGTCACAACTGAGCCCAGTTCCCCCAAGAAACATAAACAGGTCTGGTTCCATGATTCCCCCCACCCCCAAGTTTCTTCATTTCTCCTAATGAAAAGGTCTATCTATAGATAGACCTGCTCCCTTGCCCTTATAGGGACAAAATTATGATGACTGGCAAAGATTTTTTTTAAGGGCACAGTTGAAACAAAGATTGATAAAGCTAAAAGGAAACACCAATGAATTTTCCTCCTCCAGTCTAGGATTGCACAAGAATATAGACAAGAATCCTGTAACACCTCTTAGTTGAGAGTGTGCAAGCAAGTCATGAAGTCAGTTGAATATCTGGTAAACAGTCCCCAAAAATCCAGTGGTATCTTGGCCTTGATTTATTGGAGGTGAAACATGAGGCAAATCAGCTCACAATAGGCCCCTACACAAGGACCCAAGAAACGGGTAAAGGCAACTCAGGGATCTCTAAAGTCAGATCAATTTCCAATATACTATTGGAATCACAACAAATCTTTGCACAATGAGAGAGAAACAGGATGGAGATGCCCTGGCAGCCTGTGGAGGGGATCCTTCATGGAGGTCTAAATCTATGATGATCTCCAGTATTCCATGACCAAACTGGTAGATCAAGTAGACAGAGAAAACAGAGGAAACCAGAAACCAACACAGTCTTTGATATCTGATTGGATCCTATCAAAGTCATAACAATTTCCAGTTGCTGAATAAGCAAGGAGGAGGAACAGAGGCTCACAGATACACTGGGCCACCAGGACACAGAGGCAGAAGACAAGAATTAAGTCAGAGGATAAGACTTGTTTTCAGCTCAGGAGGAAGGAAGGAAAGGAAGAAGGGAGGAAGGGAGGAGGGAGAGGAAGGAAATAATAAACATTTATTGAGCATCTACTATATGCTAGTCATTGTGCTAAATGCTTTACAAATATTATCTCATTTATCCTCTGTTTCTGGGAGGTAGGTGCTATTATTATAATACTCATTTTACAATTGAAGAAAATGAGATAGAGGGAGGTTAGTGACTTACTACTGTTACATGCTTATTAGCAAGTTCAGATTGGAACTCAGACCTAGAGCTCTAATCCACTGTGCCAGTTCTCAGGTCTCTGCTATCTCAGTAAGAAGAGTCCTAAATGTCCCTATGAGAGATGGAACCATAAAACATTACAGTTAAAATGGCCTTTAGGGACCATTTAGTCTAACCTTCTGGTTTTATAGGGGAGGAAGTGGAGACTCATGGAGATGGAGATACTTCTTTAAAACTCCTCCAGGGAAGTGAGTGGCAGAGCCAGGAATAGAATCTGAACCTCCTGGCCCTTGGTCCAGTGTCCTTCCAATCGAATACCATTCATGCTTCTTATATTTATGCACAAGGAACACACACAAACCTGGGGAGAAAAAAAATCATGCACATCCCCATTGGTGGTGAGAAAACATTTGTGCTCCTCAAATGATTTTCATTTTCACACCATCATGTAACTTTCCCAAGTTGGTGCAAGAGTATATGTTGAAAGTGATCATCTGTGTATGAAGGCAGCTTGATCATAATCTTAGTTCACAAAATAAAGATCCACAGTGAGACACTTCATGGATGTGAGGACTCACAAAGTTGAAGTCAAACTCACTGCTTTGCCAAAGCTCCTCCTTCTCACAAGCACAAAGACAGCTCGGTAGCATAGTAGGATAGGGTGCTGGGCTTGGAATCAAGAAGACCTGAGATCAAACTTAAAACCTACTAGTTGGGTGAGTCTGAGCATCTGTCTGCCTCAGTTTCTTCAATTGTAAAATGAGGAGAATAACAATGCCAAACTCCCAAATCACTGTAAGGATCAAATGAGATAATATTTTTAAAGAGCTCATCACAGTGACTGGCACATAATAGGCACTATCTAAAGATTTATTCTATTTCCCCCAAAAGACTGAAATGCATCATGTACTTCCTCCCTCTCCTCCATTTAAAGCTAAGTGGCACAGTGTGAGGAGCACTGTGCTTGGAATCAGAAGACTCATCTTCTTGAGTTCAATTTGGCCTCAGATACTTACTAGCTGTATGACTCTGAGTAAATAACTTGACCCTGCCTGCCTCAGTTTCCTCATCTCTAAAAGGAGTTGGAAAAGGAAACAACTAACTCCAAAATCTTTGCCAAGAAAACCCCAAAACGGAGTCATAAACAACGGAAACAATTGAATAACAAGAACACTTATAATATTCTGTACCTTTCCAATGACCCAGCCCTGAGGATGATGATAATCTTCAATCTAACCTCACCCACCATGATGATGAATAATGATGTTGATGATGACCTTATCTCATACCATTAAAATTGTTTGCTCATTTTTCATTTTGTAAATGTTCAGCCTGGGTTCTTCCTCCATTGCTGGGTCCAATTTTTTAGACTGATGCAGAACTAACAACTCTGTCTTTTTCTTTCACTCTAGGTATGACTGATTCCATCATAGAAAGATTGTTTGTATTTTGTAGAGGGATCACCAAGGGCTAACACTTTACTAACACGTAACACTTTGTCATCTGTGATTATATCAATCTCAGATGTGACAGAATATAGGCCTGCCAACCAACAGAGTAGGAAAAGTAAACAGAGGGAGCAAGTCACAGAATCAGAGAGCTTGGTCTAAAACCCAAGGTTCCTGAAGATGACATGACTCTACTTTTATTGTTGAGTTAAGAGAGATTCTAGTATCTGGAATTTTTATTTAGTGCCAGCTTTCTATGACTCACCAGCTCAAACAAAGTAAGTCAAGTCACCTCCTTATGTCTTGGTTTCCATGGGATCATCTCCCTGGAAAACCAAAATGAGATCACATCAATGGAATGAGGCCAAATCTGTATAAACATCCAATGTTTCATAAGGTATGATAAGCACTAATCCTGCCTGGGGTAGGGTATAGAAGAAGTGAGACAATTAAAATCCTGCCTCCCTCCTTGAATTGTATAGCAGTAGCTACACAAACCACTAAGGAGAATTACAAAATAAGTAGTGTGGCTACCTATCAGGTCAGTTCAAAAACTCTATGCCTCAAATCAAGGAAGGGCATAGGACAGAATAGGGTATCCTGTCTCTTCATCACTCCCAAAGGGATGGGTAGCCAGAGATTTCTCTTTGTTTCTGAGTTTTAGACTGGAAATAAGAATGAAGATGGGTTCTCCCCAGCTGCTTGGGCAACAAAGTCAATTAGATGCATGACTCAGAAACCACCAGATTCAAACACACACACACACACACACACACACACACAACTATGTCCAAGATAATTGCACAAAGTACTCTATTGCTCCACAGAAGAAATCTTATGGAGTTTTAAAAAGAAGACCAATTTTCCAGCCATTCGCTGTCTGCTGGTCTCCTTGAATTGTTTGTTTTCTAAGAAACCAATGAAACAGAAATCCCACAGCCCTTCTTAGAACATAGAACTGGGACACTCTTCCACAAAGGGACAGAACTTACACATCTAAATATATCTTTCTCATCTCTCTTTCTCCATTTATTTTTCCCTCATCCCAACCTAGTCATTCCTTGGAACTATCTTCCCATCCATTTCAAGAATGCTCTTCCCAAGAGATGGTTGATATAATCACAGATGACAACGTGTTACGTGTTAGCAAAGTGTTAGCCCTTGGTGGTCCCTCTACAAAATACAAACAACCTTTCTATGATGGAATCAGCAATATCCAGAGTGACAGAAAAAGACAATTGTTAGCTCTGCATCAGTCTAAAAAAAATGGACCCAGCAATGGAGGAAGAATCCAGTCCCTAAAAAAGCAACTGGTCTGCACACCTTGCTTTAGTAGGACTACTCAACTAGTAAGAAGTACCCCCATCTAGCAGGAAACAGAGGCATGCATTCCTGATACAGAGAGACAGTCATTCAGAATAGTATTCAAGCATCTTCAAGGAGCAGAATTTCTGTCAGTAGAAAAGAGAGCTGGCCCCAGCAATCAAGAATCAAGAAGTCCAAACCTGAGACCCACCCAGGAGAGATGCCATGCCCAAAGGGAAACTTTTTGAGAACTCTACAAGGAAAAGAAAGGTGTATCAAGTCCTACACCAAAATTTGTTATGTGTGTGTGTGTGTATGTATACATCAACCAAGCAATCAATCTTTGTTATGTGTTTACTGTGCGATAGGCACTGTGATAAGTACTGGGGCCACCAAAAGAGGCAAAAGGAATTTGCCCTCAAGGAATTTACAATCTATTGGGGGTAACAACATGTACCCAAATATATTCAAAGTGAGTGATATACAGGATAAAGAGGAAATAATTAGTAAGGGGCAGGAAATGGAATTGAGGTGTTGGGGAAGGCTTCTGGTGAAGGTGGGATTTTTAATTGAATCTTAAAGAAAGCCAGGGAGTTGAGTAGGCAAGCTTAAAGAGGGAAGGCATTCCAGGTATGAGGGAAAGTCAAAGAAAATGCACAGAACTGAGAGACAAAGTCTTTTGTTTGTGGGACATTTGTTTGTGGGTCATTGTCACTGGATCAAAGAATACACTGACAAGTAAGGTATAAGAAGGCTGGAAGGGAAGAAAGGGGCTAGGTTATAAAGGATTTTGAATGCCAAATAGTGGATTTTTGTACTTGTTCCTGGATGCAATAGGAAGTCACTGGAGTATATTGAGGAGTTGATGGTGATATGCTGATCTGTACTTTAGGAAAATCACTTTAGTGGTTAGATGGAGGATGGATTGGAATGGGGAGAAACTTGAAGTAGGCAGACCCACCAACAGACAACTGTAATAATCAAGGGTAAAATGATAAGGGCCTATAGTTGTGTCAGTGTCAAAGGAAATTAGGGGATCTATTTGAGAAATCTTGTTAAAATGAAATTGGCAGGTTTTGGCAACAGCTTGGATATGAGGAGTGGGAGAGAATGAATAATACAGGAGGGCTCCTAAATTGTGAGGGACTGGGAGAATGTTGTTGCTCTTCGTAGTAATAAGAAAGGTCATTGGGGGAAGGAATTAGAGAGAAAGGTAATGAGTTATATTTTAGTAGGGTTATATTTTAGACATATTTTAGACATATTGAATTTAGTATGTCTATTGGACATCCAGTCTAGAATATCTGAATAGCATATAGAGATGCTAGACTGGAGAGACTGGGGCAGGAAAGATAGATTTGGGAATCATCAGCAGAGAGATGGTACATAAACTCATGGGAGCTGATAAAAATCACCAAATGAAATAGTATAAAGGGAGAAAAGAAGATAGCCCAGGACTACTTAAACTCTTAGGGACACCTAAGGTTTGAAAGCAAAATCTTGAGAAGGATTCAGGAAAGGAAATAGAGATAGAGTAGTCAGATAGGTAGGCAGAAAACCAAGAAATAATGGTGTCCTAGGAACCTAGACAGGATAGAGTATCATAAAGAAGAGTGTGATCAACAGTATCAAAGGCTGCTGTGAGGTCAAGGAGAATGGGAATTGAAAAGGGACCACTGCATTTGGCAGGTAAGAGATCATTACTAACCTTGGAGAGGGCAGTTTCAGAAGAATGATAAAATTAGAAGCCAGATTATAAGAGGTTAAGAAGAAAGTGATTGGAGAAAAAGTAGAGGTACCTATTGTAGAAGACCTTTTTGAGTTTAACTTCAAAGGGCAGAAGATATACACATACACACACAATACATATATATGTATGTATCTCTCTCCATATATATAAACATATATGGAATTTATGTAAATATATAATAAATATAAAATAGATATATATGTATATCTCTTCCTGTGGGCTCTGTATATTTGTGGAATAGTGCCCCAGGTTTAGGGTGGTTAGGTGGCAGAGTAGACACAGTGCTGGACCTAGAGTCAGTAAGACTCATCTTCTTGACTTCAAATATGGCCTCAGACACTTACTAATTGTGTGACTCTGGGCAAGTCACTTAACCCTATTTTTTTCAGTTTTCTCATCAGTAAAACAAGGTAGAGAAGGAAACAGCAAACCACAAACCACTTCAGTATCTTTATCAAGAAAACCCTAAACAAGTCCACAAAGAGATGAACATGACTGAAACAAATCAACAACAATATCCCAGATTTGTGTGGAAGACTATTTTGTTGCAATTGTCGTTACTATTGCATCTTAGTAAATTTTTTTTGTATCAACTGTATCTTTAATTTTATTATTACTATGAGGGGCTCATAATATATTTTTAGAAAAAGTGTATGCAAGTACAAGTTGGGAGAATATCCCCAGAAAGGATTTTTTTAATTTACAAAAAAGAACTCATTTTCTATTTTTGTCACTGTAATTCACCTGATCACAATGATTATTCCTGAAATGTACCGGCAAAGTAATAGTTTCCTGATATGCTGCACTACCACCACCAAATCTAAAACATCTCAGAATTTCTTCCTGACCTATTTTTTTCTTAGAGAATCCTAGGACATTTTTATGACAGTTGAGGAGGCAAATGGTTTCAGGTCTAGCTGGCAAATAGTATCCCCACCTTCCAAATTGAGATCATAGGAGACAATGCTCATGCCCAGGTAAAAGTTGTTGAACTAATATGACAAGGAAAATCTGCTATTGTCAGAGACCAAAAAGGAGAATGAAATATATATTAGTCCAGAGGACTGATAGCTTCTGTACTTGGTCTAAAGGGAGGACAGGTTATAGGAAAGGATAGAATTAAACCTGGTTAGCACTCAGTGAGTTTTGGAACAAGAGGAAATGATTTGAATCCCACCTTTTCCACTTACTACCAATGCATTCTAGTCAAATTACTTGTCTCTTCATGCCTAGTTTCAAAATCTATAAAATGAAGGTGTTGAACAAGATTATCTCTGAGGTCCTTTTTCATTTTAATTCCATAATCAAACAGGTCAAGAAATCTGGTGATTCAGAGCTGGAAGGGTAAGTGTAAGGGGGAAAGGTGACATAATGGGAAGGAGAAAGATTTCTTATATCATACCAAAAGAAGAGCTGGAGTTTTGTATGAGCTAACTGATCAATTATTTCAATATGTTGTCAGTCAATCAGCAAGCATATATTAAGTATCTATCACATGTCAGACACTGTCCTAGGTGCTAGAGATAAATAAAAAACTGAAACAGTCCCCTTTGTCCTGGAGTTTACAAGATAGGCACTTGAGCTGAAGTGTGATGGAAGAGGTGAAGGTGAGGGAGCAGGAAATTACAGGCAGAGGGGAAAGCTTGAAGAAAGGCACAGGAGGTAGGAATTCAGCACTCAGGGAATAGTAAGGAATCCAGCATGACTAGAATATAGTGCATGAAAGCTATCAATGTACAAAGTCTGAAAAGGTAGGTAGAGCTCAATTATAAACATTGACATTTAAATGCCAAACAGAGGAGTTTATATTTTATCCTACAGGCAATAGGACTTCTTGAGCATGGAAGTGCCATGGGTAGATCTGAGCTTTAGCAATAGCAATTTGGAGATTGTACAGAGAATGGGGGTAGGGAGGCCAATTAAGAAGAAAATAGTAAAGTCAAGAGCTAATGAGAACTTGGATTCTTGATGTGGGTTCTGTAAATGGAAAGAAGGGGACAGAGGTGAGAAATGATGTGATGGTAGACTTCTTCAAGCTTAACATGTCTGGATCCCTTTCTAGCATTTATCTTGAGACAACATTCCCTACCCCTCACCATCCTGGCCATCCTCCTCCTTCCTCGTAAAATGTGGTATTCCATATTGTACAGGCAACCCCCATCCACAACAATATCCTATATACAACAGAACACCCAAAAATATAGAGTAGCTAGAAGAACTCAACTTTTGTTCTCACTGATGCTATTTAGGATTTCTCTTCCCTCTCACCCTCTATGCCAGCCATTGTCTGGGTATCATCATCCAGACATAGCAATACAGTGGCTATTTCTCACCTTAGACCAGAACCAGCAAAGGACATAGTCAGCAGAGGGCAACAGTGTTTTAGATCTGCAATGAATCAAGGAAGGACAGAAGCCCTGGTCAGAGATTATAAACAATGGAAGCAGAAACAGAAGTCAATTATGGGACCCTCAGAAGGTAAGAAATGTAGGTTTATACCAGGAAGTGGTCGGCCCTAGTTCCCACCTTCTCAGTCTTACCCCCCGGAATTCCCTTTCTATAACCTCTCACTCATACTCACTCCCTACCCTATCATCTTCCATCCACTCCTACTCCTGGCCCCACTAGTACCTTGGATCTAGGGAATACATGTTTTCTCTTGTTTGAATGTTTGGTTGGTAAATCAATGGAAAGTCCTGGATCCCAATGTAGGATGAATTTTTTTTTTTTGGTGTTTTTGTCTTTAAATTCTCAGCCACAGACTCCCTGCCTCATACAGAGGAGATACTTAATGTTTACTGAATTAAATTTGCTGAATCTCAATTTGAAACTAAAGACAGAATGCTATGTACATGATAGCCAGGCTCCTAGCCTAACCCAGCCCCCAAGATCAATTTATTCCATATTAAGTTTGGATAGAAGGACAAGGGAATCTCAGTGTGTAGGAAGGAGAAGGGGGAAGAAATAAGTTTCTTCTATTATTCTCAATGTAAGACCAGACAGGCACATTTTCTAGGTACATAAAATTTCTCTTTTGAAACTTTTGTAGAAGTCTTGGCAAGTACACCTCTCCTACCTGCCAACACATCTCTTTTTTCTTTGTTCCACCATGCCTTCTTGCCACATTGAGCCCTTCACTTTAAGGCTGGAGGTTAAAATTTCTTTAAGCTTTTTTTGGGTCATGGAACTGTTAGAAAGTCTGGTAAAGCCTATGAACTCTTCAGAATGATATATTTAAACACACTGATAACAATAATTGGCAATTTAAGGGTTGTAAAGCACTTTCCTCTCATTTTGCCTTCACAACCCTGGGAAGCAGGTGCTATTATTACCACCTCCATTTTACAGATGAAAGAACTGAGGCAGACAGAGGCTAAGTTACTTGCCCAGGGTCACACAGCTAGTATTTAAGTTAGGATTTGAACTCAGATTTCAGTGACTCCAGGTCCAGCACTTTATCTACTATGCCATCTAGCTGCAATAAAAATCAAAATCAAAGAATTACAAAAGAAACCAAAGGTCAGTAAAGATAATTATTTTTTTTCCCAGTGCAAGTTCACAGGTCCGTTGAAACCTATTTATGGACCCCGTGATCCAGGTTAAGAACTTTACTCTTACCTATTATGGAAAATGTCATCCATATTCAGAAAAAAACAACAGCTATGGAGTCTGAATACAGAGAAAAGCATACTATGTTCACTTTTTAAATTTTATTTTATGGTTTTTTTTCCTTTCTCATAACTTTCCTCCCACCCTTAGTTCTAATTCCTCTTTCACAACATGACTAACATGGAAATATGCCAAACATGATTGTACATGTACACCTTAAATCAGACTGTTTGCTGCCATAAGGAGGGGGGAGAGAAGGGAGGGTGGTAGAAAAATGTGGAATTCAAAAGCCTGCAAAAGGATGAATGTTGAATCTCACACTTTACACCAAGATAAGATCAAAATGGGTACAGGATTTAGATATAAAAGACAATACTATAAGCAAACTAGGAGATCAAGGAATAGTTTACCTATCAGATCTATGGAAAGGGAAGCAGTTTTTTTATGACCAAGGAAGAGATGGAGAACATCATTAAAAACAAATATTAAATTAAAAAGCTTTTGCACAGACAAAACCACTGTAACCAAGATCAAAAGATATGTAGTAAAATTGGGAAACAATTTTTACAATTAGTGTTTCTGACAAAGAACTCATTTCCAAAATAGAGAACTGAATCAAATTTACAAAAAAACAAGCCATTCCCCAATTGACAAATGGTCAAAGGATATGCAGAGACAATTTACAGATGAGAAAATCAAAGCAATCCATAGTCATATGAAAAATTGCTCTAAATCTTTACTGATTAGAGAAATGTAAATTAAAGCATCTCTGAGGTACCACCTCACACATCTCAGACTGGCCAATATGACCAGAAAGGACAATGATCAATCTTGGAAGGGATGTGGGAAATCTGGGACACTAATACACTATTGGTGGAGCTGTGAACTGATCCAACCTTTCTGGAGAGCAATTTGGAATTATACCCAAAGGGCAAAAAAAAATGTGCATACCCTTTGATCCAGCAATACCACTACTGGGTCTATACCCTGAAGAGATTATGAAAAAGGGTAAAAACATCACTTGTACAAAAATATTCATAGCAGCCCTGTTTGTGGTGGCAAAGAACTGGAAACTGAGTGAATGTCCATCCATCAATTGGAGAATGACTGAACAAATTGTGGTACATATACACTATGGAACACTACTGTTCTATTAGAAACCAGGAGGGATGGGAATTCAGAGAAGCCTGGAAGGATTTGCATGAACTGATGCTGAGTGAGATGAGCAGAACCAGAAGAACATTGTACACTCTAACAGCAGCATGAGATTGATAATCTTAATGGACTTGCTCATTTCATCAGTGCAACAATCAGGGACAATTTTATGGTATCTGCAATGGAGAATACCATATGCATCCAGAGAAAGAATTGTGTTTAAACAGACTATTACCTTTAATTTAATAAAAGTTATCTTATGTAATTTTGCTATCTCTTATATTTTATTTTTTCCTTAAGGATATGATTTCCTCTCTCAACACATTCAATTTTGATCAATGTATAGCATGAAAACAATGTAGAGACTATAAGATTGCCTTCTGTGTGGGGTGGGGGGAGGGAAGTGAGATAAGGGGAAAAATTATAAAATTCAAAAAAAATTTTAAAAAGGATGAATGTTGAAAATTATCTCTGCATTTAATTGGAAGAAATAAAATAAAATAAAATAAAAGTTAAAAAAAGAACTTTATTCTTAGTAATACTACTCTGGACATTGTATTTCCTGGGAAAGACACTTGTGAAAAGTGGCAGGGAGGTAATATTCTTGGATAGGAAAACCAATATACTGGTGAATTATTTCTACTTTTCACAGTTTTGTCCCTTCCTTTTTTTCTGGACCTACAAAGTCACAAAGTTTCATGCTTTTCCCAAAATGTCTTCTAGGACACAATGCTGAAACATAGTGGTTGCTTAATAAATGTTTGTTGATCTTAATTGATCTAGTACTTCATAGAATTACAAATTTGGAGCTAGAAGGAAATTTAGAGGCCATCAAATCCAACTCTGATTTTTTTACAAATGGGGAAGCTGTGACCCAGAGAAGTCAAGCAGCTTGTTCAAAGAGGAGGGCATACATTTTATTCAGGTAAAAACAGATGCAGAATTTGAACCAAGGTCCTTGGATTGTAAAGCCTTCCAATTGTATTCTAGGGTCTTAATAGCTGGGGCAAATCACCTAGTCCCTTTGTGCCTCAATTTTCTCTTCTGTTCAATTGGAATATTACTATTAGCATCGTCTATTTTCAATTCAATTTATCAATCCTTAGTGTCACCTACTATTTGTAAGACTATGTGCCAAATGCTGAAAACTCAGAGACAAAATAGCTCTTGCCCCTTGGATCCCCAATCTTCTTTGTTTCTCAATCCCAAGGACATAGGGAAATGTCTCATACCATTGTATAAATTATTATTGAGCTCCTTCTGCATTTAGAATCTTTAGCCATGGGAGAAATCCTATATATTTTATTTTAACTTATTAAATATTGTTCTCTAAAGTTTGAGAAACATATCTAGTTGTTCCTTTCCATTGTCATCATGAATTCCAAGAAGGTATGTGCTCCCATTTCTCCTCTCACACCTTTCTTGATGGTCTGAACTAAGTTCAGAGACCATCTTCTTTAATTTCTCTTCCTTCTAAGAGATGAAACTGTCAGTGTCTTGCCTTTGGCAGAACAGGGACTTCCATAAGATGTTAAAATATCCTCTATCAATATGACACTTTTACTTTTGTGTTGATTCCATGATCTGGCATAGGGGTAAATAGAGAATAGAAATAGGCAGTCATTACAGTCTGTTTGAAGAAGGGAACATGTGTATGCCTAAAGGACTGCTTTAAATTTAATCTAGTGGCAGTACAAGGGATGTTTGAGATAGCAGAATGAAAAGTCAGCAATGCCAGTTAGCTGACTACTACAACAGTCCAGGTGAAAACAGTCATCATGAGTGATAGTAATTGGAATATTGAGAAAGAAATGAATCAGAGACAATTCAAAGGGGAAAAAAACCCCACCTTTAGTAATTGCTTAAATATGGGGAATGAAAGAGTAGAATGAGTCAAAGATGACTGCAAGCAACTTACTCAAAGTCTAGGTCCTATAGAAATCTTATTGTAGCCTGGAGAAGCCTAAGAACTTGTTCTCAAAATAAAGTTTTTAAATGTTTAAAATAAAATATATAGGATTAAAGAGAAAATTAATTACATTGAAATAGTTGTCAAAATACATATACTTTTAAAAACAAGTTCACAGACCCTTGAGTTAAGAACTCCCAGTCTAAGGAAAGCCAAGATAATTTGAAGGATTTGTAATTTCTTCCTGATCCCTGTAAGGCTCCAATTTTGGTCTTTCCAAGGTATCCATATGACAGACAAACAAGGTATCCATATGATAGACAAAAACCGATCCCTTTCCCAGGAAGAAGAGTTCTCTATGATTCACTAGTGCTACTATTCAATTCATTTTTTTTACACTGTTGATGTTTGTTTGAGTTGACATGCCCCAGGACCCAGAGAGACTATAAACCCCAAGAGGGGACAGACAGAAAGAATCTAAGTCCCATAAATATGGCAGCAAATACATAAATGACCACATGAGGAAGCCAAAGACCCTCAAGCAACTCCTAACTTCCTACCTGGTTAAGATAGTCCCTTGGGCCATATCCATAGCCATAAACTAGGAGTATAGGGAAGACACTGAGCTTCAACACCAATCTCCTAAACTATCTTCTCAATTTTTTTTTTGTGGCTTGCCCAAGGCCACACAGCTAGGTAATTATTAAGTGTCTGAGACCGGATTTGAACCCAGGTACTCCTGACTCCAGAGCCAATGCTCTATCTACTGTGCCACTTAGTCGCCCCTATCTTCTCAATTCTTTGACTCTTATCCCCAACCTCAAAACACTTTCTGGAATGGAGTAAGAAGGAAATGTATGCAAAATCATGAGAATCCCAAGACAATCTCTTTATCAAATCATCTTCCTCCTTCCCTCAAAGCTATTGAAAGTCAGTTTCCTTGGAAACCTTCCCAGACTAATTCAACCTGGCTGCATTCACTGCAGCAATTATCTCAGTTTTGGGTCAGAGGTAAAGGGTTAGAGGCTCAAATTCTGGAGAGGAAAGTAAGAAAGAACAATTAACAAATGCATTGATACTAATAAGATTGTGGTCCATATGTGTATAGCCTGTGAATTCTTAACACTTGTGATTTCTATCTTGATAATTATACTACACCACATTCTACAGGACACCAAAGAGTCAATTTGTTTAATGCTGATGGCAAACATATAATATCACCATGAGTACTACTGAGCAAATCCATTAATTCTGCTCTGTTTACACTTCTGCTTTTGAGATTTTTTTTAAATCGAGGCCCTTTAACTTGATCAGTAGTATTAGCAAGGGAGAGATTATTTGCTAAACTTTGTTTCCTCGAGTGGGAAGCAAGAATTTTTTAAAAAGTAAAAACACTTTCATTTGTTGTAAAACAAGTTAGTCAATAAGCATGTCAGCATACTAGGTACCAGGTACTGCTTTTGGCAATTCCAAAACAATGACAAAACAAAACCTCCTGCTTTCAAGAAATGTGCATTCTAGTAAGGAAAACAACATGTAAAGATCTTAATCTACAGATTTAGATATATGATGGGCAGGTGAGCAGCACAGTTGACATAGCACTGGGCCTGGAAAGTCACGAAGACTGATCATCCTGAGTCCAAATTTGATCTTAGACATTTCCTAGCTATGTCAACTTAGGTAAGTCATTTAACCCTGTTTGCCTCAATTTCCTCATCTCTAAATGACTCAGAGAAAGAAATAACAAACCACTCAAGTATCCTTGCAAAAAAATACTCCCCCCCCCCTAAAACCCAAATAGAGTCATGAAAAGTTGGACAGATTTCTTCCTTAAGGATATGAGTTCTCTCTCACCACATTCAACTTAGATCAATGCATACTATGGGAATGATGTAAAAACTAACAAACTACCTTCTGTGGGGGGGAAGCAAGATTGGGGGGGGGGGGAATTGTAAAACTCAAAACAAATCAAAACTTTCTAAAATTTTTTAAAAAAGAGATGGATAGGACCAAAAAAAACCCCAGCCAAAATGAAAACATATGATAAGAGAGTAAATGAAGATAATCTGAAATAAGAGTCATCAATTCCTAGGATCTCAAAAAGACCTGAAAAGGATGAGATTTGAGATGTCTTAAAGGGACAGAATATTCCAGGTTGGGGAGGAAGGGGAGTGGGCAGCCAGTACAAAAATATGGAAATGAAAGATATAATTTGAAGAACTTCAAGTAGGCCAATATAGCTAAGTCATAGAGTATATGGGGGGGGGGGGAGACAAAGTTTGAAAAAAGTAGGAAGGGTCCAGGGTATGAAGAAGTTATAAATACCAAACAATGGCATTTATATTTTATTATGGAGATAACTGCAAAGATTGGAGCTCCTGAAGCAGGGAAATGATATAATTAGAATGTACTTTAGAAAAATCAATTTGACAGCTTGGTGAAGGATGAATTAGAGTAGGGAGAAGCTAGAAGCAGAGACACCAATTTAAAAACAGTAGTTTGGCTAAGAAATGATGAAAGACTGAATTAAGATTGTGGCTTTATGAATGGAGAAACAGAGAGACTGTGGCTCAGCAGAGAGACTAGGGTTGGATATATAGATTACGGGATCATTTGCATAAGGTTAATGGAATCCAAGGAAGATGAGTAGATCACCAAGTAAGATAATATAAAGAGAGAAGAGAAAAGAAGCCCAGACAGGGACCTGGAGGGTCACTCAAGGCTAGAGAGTGTAATATGGATAAAGAAGCAAGGGAGCCTGAGGAGAGGTAGTCAGACAGATAGAGAACCAGGAGATGATATTCAAAAGGAAAAACTAAACAATAGCAACAAAGGTTGCAGGAAGGTCAAGAAAAATGAGCTTGAAAATCAGAATGTGAAGGTTTAAGAAGAAAGTGAGAGAAAAGAGCACAGAGGAACCAAATGTAGGTGACTTTCTCAAGGAGTTTAGCCACAATAGGGAAAAGATATGTGGTATGACAGCTTGCACAAATGGTCAGATCAAGTGAAGATTTTTTTTTAAGGATGGGGAGACATAAGCATGTTTGAAGGAAACAGAGAAAGAGTCAATAGGTAAGAGAAAGTAAAGATTAAAAAAGAGTGTCAAGAGTAATGGGGCGATTTGTTGGAGAAAAGGGGGAAGGGAATGAGATAAAGGGCTTACAAAGAAAAGTTTGCTTTTAGAAAAAGAAGGCTTACCTCTTTATCTGAGACCAGAATGAAGGAGGAGAGAATGGAAGAAGGTTTCCAAGACTTATGAAATGAAGAAGAGAAGATCT
This sequence comes from Macrotis lagotis, assembly GCF_037893015.1. Taxonomy (NCBI): domain Eukaryota; kingdom Metazoa; phylum Chordata; class Mammalia; order Peramelemorphia; family Peramelidae; genus Macrotis; species Macrotis lagotis. Next base: position 222,535,357 of record NC_133659.1, on the reverse strand, counting down.
TAGCACAAGTTCTTGCCTGTTAAATGTAAGTTTTTGAAAATAGAAAGGGAAACAGAAAAAATATGCACTTGACAATTTTTCCTCCATTTCAAGGTACTTTAGCTATGGCATCTTATATTTATAGTTGTAAAATGTCATAATTAGCTATGTAGTGGTATATGAGTTCCTTTTGGGGGCACATATTGTATATATATGTATATATATATACATAGATATATACAATATATATGTGTGTGTGTGTGTGTGTGTGTGTGTGTACATGTCCTCTCTCTCTCTCTCTCTCTCTCTCTCTCTCTCTCTCTCTCTCTCTTTCTCCCTCCCTCCCTCCCTCCCTCCCTCTCCTGCTTGCTGAAAACAGGGATCAGGGCTGTGGGTGAAAGTGCTGGAAAGAGGGGGTATTCTCCTATATCTTTAATCATTTAATTCCGATTATTTAATCAAAATTAGTAACTAATTGTCTAACTTAGGTGAGACAGCTAGAACACCATAATGGTCCTGATAATTTAATACCTTCCCTAAGAACTAATTATATGGTGCTTAACTCTTTGAAAATTAACTTAATTTTTTAAACTTTTATTGATACATTTTACATCATATTCCTTCTGTTTATACCCTCTACCATTCCTAACTCTACTCCAAAATAAAGCTAATTATAAGATGGGGCAAACCATTCCTGAGAACAATTTGGAATTATGCTAAAAAAAAGTGATTAAAAGAACATACCCTTGACCCAGAAATCTCCCTGCTAGGTAATTACTCAAGGAAGTCAACAATAAAAAAATAAAAGTCCTATATACATCAAATATTTATAGTGGCACTTCTTGTAGTAGAAAAGAATTAGAAACAAAATATATGTCCATCAATTGATGAATGACTAAATAAATTGTGGTACAAGAATATAAGGGAATATTAATGTTTTATAATAAATGATGAATATACGGTATACAGAGATACACAGGAAGATATACAGTATCTGAACTGAGACAAAGTGAATCATGCAGAACCAGAAAAGCAATACATAAAATAACCATGTAATGGGAGCCTCAACCCTATTGGTATGGGATTCTCATCACTGGTAGAGAATGACTGAGCCTCTGTGAGGACTGAAGTTAGTGAGAGAGATTTGAAAGAGAAGACATATACCATTCCAACCTTTCTGTAGATCCTAAAGGAAAATACACTGGGAGAGAAGTCAACATATAAAGGAACTGTCAATCTTTAACATGTTCCTATCCCCAGCTTGCTATATTAGAGACTTTGAAGAATTCCCCCTTGAATGGAATCTGGGGTGCTCTCTTTTTGGCTGAACTAGTTATCTCCCTCCCAAAGGGAAATTCAGTCACTCTGTGCACTTCCAGTCTAAACACTCATATAATCATCATCATAGCTAACTTATATGTCAGACACTGTGGCAAGTACTTTACAATTCTTATCTCATTTGATCCTCACATAAAATGTGAGATATTATTATTTCCATTTTATCAATGAGAAAACTGAGGCAGAGTGAAATAACTTGCCCAGGATCATAAAGCTAAAGTACCTGAGCATAGATCTGAACTTAGATCTTCTTCTTGAATACAGACCCAGTGCTCTATCTACTGTATCATCCATCTATCCCTATAATATCTTTGTACACACACACACACACACACACACACACACACACACACACACACAGACAAATATAGAAAGACAGATAGACAATGTGCAACATGGAAACAATGTAAAGACTGACAAATTGCTTTCTGTGGGGGGAGGGAAGTAAGATTGGGGGAAAACTGTAAAACCCAAAATAAAATCTTTAATCAAAAAAAAAGAAAGATAGATACATAGACAGATAGAGAGATAGAGAGATAGAGAGATAGAGAGATAGAGAGATAGATAGATAGATAGATAGATAGATAGATAGATAGATAGATAGATAGATAGAGTTTTTCTGATTTATGTTTGCTATCTCTTTGGAGAAATGGGCTTATTGTTGACTGTGGAACTGGCATTTGGTGGGAAAAGAATCAAGCTTTGAATACATAGCTTGGAACCCTCCTTTCCCATTAAGAGAAAGTGATCAGAAAGGGAGCCTGAACAAAAAAAAATGACCTCTCCTAGACTAATATTAAAGAAGCAAAAAAAAAAAAAAAAATGCTATCCCATTACCCCCTCTTTCTGAAGAAAACATAGTAGCCAGCCTCTGACCCCAGTAATGGTTTACCTCCTGGCAGATAACAAAGTCTCCCTAGGAGAAGGATAAAGGAAAAAGATCATAGAGATATATCTATGTATGTTTTCCCTTAGAATCACATCTAGATAAACCCTTGGGGGGGGTATATATAACCTATATGTGCCAAAAACTTCAGAACTTTAAATGATAAGAATATAAATGGAAAAAATAGCAATTATACAAATTGTTAGAACGAAACAAAAGCATTATGATGGAACACAACTTTATAATGAAAATGTAATTACCAAACTTGGTCTCAAAGAAGAGCTATATGAATGCACTTCAATCTCTTCTTTGCAAAGGTGGGGGGGGGGTGGCTAGGTGGTACAGTGGAGGGCGGCTAGGTGGCTCAATAGATAGAGCACCAGCCCTGGAGTCAGGAGTACCTCAGTTCAAATCCGACCTCAGATACTTAATAATTACTTAGCTGTGTGGCCTTGGGCAAGCCACTTAACTCCATTGCCTTGCAAAAAACTAAAAACAAAACAAAAGCAAAGGTGGGAAACTATGAATATTGAACACATTCTGTAATATCAAAATTAATATGTTGTTTAGTTTTGCTGTATTATGTTTTCTGAATCTTTTTATTTATTATAATGGATGGGTCTCTGGGAGGAGAAAGAGGTTTATGACTCCATAAGAAAGAAAAACTGCATTGCTATAATGAGTAATAAAGTTATTAGTAATAATATAAAATAAACTATTTTGGAAGCTAAATGTCAGTAAAATATTACCCAAAGTGCCATTCTTGTAAGGTAAATGCCTATGAAGCTCAGTCTTTCTAATCTTCCAAAAACCCTTCAGGAATACCCAGTAATCTTTCTCCTCATCCTGGCTTTGCTCAGGAAATTTTAAGGGAAAGTAGTGTCACTTAATTGCCAATAAATTCCAGCTGCTGACCACCAACTTCACACTCTCTTGCCCTCCACAGTCTGAAAGAGGTCCCAATTTTAGGAAGGGAATGCTGAAGAATAAGGACAAGTCAGGGGGCAAGAAAAGGAAGAAGTGTGAGAAAAATAAATATTAAGAGAATTAGAAAAGAAACAGCGAAGTACCACATCCCAGAAACTTAGTAAGAAAAAAAGTTTCAAGATGGACAGTCAGGTCAACAACAGCAGAAAGATAATGAAGAATGAGAATGTAGAAAAGACCACTGGATTTGGGAAGAAAAAGTTTTCATAAAAGCTGTCTTAGGAAAGTTGGTTGAAGGCTAAAGTTAGAAGCCATACTGGAATGAGTGAATGATGAAGTATGAAGAAATGAGAGATAATTGACAGCAAGTGTCAACTATCCTTTCCAAGAGCTTAGAAGCAAAAAAGAAAAAGTTGATTCATTTTGCTTAATTGTATTTATTTGCTACAACAGATGACAGCACAATTGCTAGGTACTGATAGACCAGAAAAAGAAAAAATACTTAAAAAATAGAATAAAAATTCTGAAGAAGTCACAAAACAAAGCAAACTCTCTGACCCTTTTATACCCTACCTCCTACCCCCCCCCAGTTCTCCATATTTGGGAAAGGTCCAGACTGGCCATTCTTTATTCTCTGCCCATCTCTAATTCTGTTTCTCCAGTCACCACTGCCTTTACTACCACCACTACTTTTATAATGTAAAGAAAAAGAAGTCTCTTTTTTGCTTATATTAGAATCTCCAGCATTAGTAGTTGACATGTAATGAGTGCTAAATAAAAGTTTATTGGCCTGCCAGCCTAAAACAAGGAGTTCAGTTCCATTTACAATCTTCCTTTTTATTGTTTTGTTGTTTTGGATAATGATACATTCACAAGTAGAAGCAGGACCCCTAAGCCTGACTTAGTTATGCTTCTAGAGAGATTGTTACTACTACAAAAACCTGTTAGTAAGGGGCAGCTAGATGGCGCAGTGGATAGAGCACTGGCCCTCGAGTCAGGACTACCTGGGTTCAAATCCGGCCTCGGACACTTAATAATTACCTAGCTGTGTGACCTTGGGCAAGCCACTTAAACCCCAATGCCTTGCAAAAACCTAAAAAAAAAAAAAACCTGTTAGTAGACTAGGTACTGTTAACCTTGAAGAAATTATATGAAATATGGGACAGAATGCTGTCCTCACATAAAACATTTGAAAACAAGACCAACCTGTAATACTTGTTCCTATTGGGCACTGAGACCTGCTAACTTTGCCTTAATCAATCTCCTAACTTCATACTAACCCCCATTATCTTTCAACTTGACAGTATTCTTAATTCAGGTTTTGTCTTTTCAACCAATATTCAGCCTTATAAATTGGTCAACCATACTTTTTGTTTTTATTTAGGTTTTTGCAAGGCAAACGGGGGTTAAGTGGCTTGCCCAAGGCCACACAGCTAGGTAATTATTAAGTGTCCGAGACCGGATTTGAACCCAGGTACTCCTGACTACAGGGCCAGTGCTCTATCCACTGCGCCACCTAGTCGCCCCCTCAACCATACTTTTTTTGAGGTACAGACATGACCCTATTTGTGTGGTCATTGTGGAATTTTCCCCTTACATAAAACATATGTAAAGCACTTTGCAAACTTTAAAGTGTTATGTAAATACTATCTACTATTATTGTTGCTATTATTCTTTAGTAATAAAAAATGTCTTGGCTAAGCCAGAAAAATGTGAAGTGATAAATTAATTCTTTAACAATTCATATGTTATATCTTTGGTGGAGCATTGCATTAACTTTGGCTGCAGTATCTCCTTTCAATGACACTCCTGGGCTCCAGCCTAAGTTACAGAGATTTCTTAAAATCTCAAAAAAAGGTAGCTAGATGTTACAATGGATAGATCACTGGCCTTGGAGTTAGAATGAGAGGAGTTTGAATCCAACTTCAGTCATTTACTAGTTGTGTGACCTTGGGCAAGTCACTTAATCCTGATTGCCTAAAATTCAGGGCCATCCATCTCCAGGCATTCTGATTCATATCTGACCACTGGACCCAGATGGCTGTAGAGGAGAAAGTGAGGTTGGTGGCTCAGCACAGCCACGCCCTCCCTCAAATCCAATCCATGTGCTTCTCATGGCATCACTTCCCTGGTGTCAGGGTCTTCTTTAAGAATGAAGGATAAGGGGCTGCTAGGTGGCGCAGTGGATAGAGCACTGGCCCTGGAGTCAGGAGTACCTGAGTTCAAATCCGGCCTCGGACACTTAATAATTACCTAGCTGTGTGGCCTTGGGCAAGCCACTTAAACCCCGTTTGCCTTGCAAAAACCTAAAACAAACAAACAAAAAGAATGAAGGACAAAAAAATATATTATAAAGTAAAGGTTTGAAGCTGTCTGAACTGAAAGAAAAAACAAACTAAAAGGTAGTTTTTCTTTTTTTTTCATTTTTGCAAGGCAATGGGGTTAAGTGGCTTGCCCAAGGCCACACAACTAGGTAATTATTATTGTCTAAGGCCACATTTGAACTCAGATACTCCTGACTCCAGGGCCGGTGCTCTATCCACTGTGCCACCTAGCCGCCCCAAAAGGTAGGTTTTTTTTTTTTTTTAACACACTCTTCTGAAACAAATCCAGAAAACAGATGAGTGAATAATTTTTCTCTATCTCTATGCAGGCTACTTAGGAGATTACCTGAGAATTTGAGTAGTTGCTTTCCCCTTTTTAAACCCCCAGTGGTTCTCTCTCATAATCCCCTAGTTAGGGAGAGATTTCTTATTATATTTTCCAAGAACTTGTTTCTTTCTTCTGGTCTTGATAACTGGTTTTATTAGCCATGTTGCCTGTTGGTTAGCTTTGATTTTTAACTCAGTCAGTATCTATTTTGTGCTATACATGTACTATCCACCTATCTCTACCATGCCTCTTGTCTTACCTAATTTCCAGAATAAAAAATGTCTTCTGAGCTTGACTACTTTTAGGGAAGAAAGTGTTTTTAAAATGATTTGTAGCAAAAAAACTTCAAAGCTATTTCCTCTGAATGGCTATAATAGTACTGATAAATTAGCTAAGACAACGAATGGAAAGTGATCTAGCAAAATTCACCTGTTGGGGAATGGGGGGGGAAGCACTTCAACAAAGTTCTGTAACCACAACACCACCACTACAACATCATTAACAACAACACTGAGTTTACATGAGTGCTGGGATTGTATCAAAGTCAAAATTATGATGGACCCTACAAAGGTTGCCCACCTACTATATAACAAAGAGCTTTAATTTTTTCTCTTTTAGGTCTATATGATTCACCTTTAAGTTAGAAGGAATAAAATAACTATAGTCAGTTTTAAAAGAAAATGGGAATTTTCCTAATTTAACCAAAGATTGTTTCCCCTGACCTGGTCAATCAAAGGAAAGGGAGATATCATGCAAATTATAATGAGGGAAAATTCTGAATTTATTTGCTTTTTATCACAGATTATGTTGAAAGTCAAGAAATACAAATATTTGTAAACAACCTTATTATTTTAAACTCTTTCACCGTGATTATGAGATGCAAGAGTTCCTTCAAACCCTATGCTGACTTAATTTATTATTTTTTTCCTTTGGTTTTTGCAAGGCAATGTTTGCCCAATGTCACACAGCTAGGTAATTATAAAGTGTCTGAGGCCAGATTTACACTCAGATACTCCTGACTCCAGGGCCAGTGCTTTATTCATTGTGCTACCTAGCTGCCCCTTAATTTATTATTTTTTTTTAGGTTTTTGCAAGGCAAATGGGGTTAAGTGGCTTGCCCAAGGCCACACAGCTAGGTAATTATTAAGTGTCTAAGACCAGATTTGAACCCAGGTACTCCTGACTCCAAGGCAGGTGCTTTATCCACTACGCCACCTAGCCTCCCCTTAATTTATTATTAAAAGCAATTAAATTCTCTCTCCTAGAGACTAAGGCTATCAAAAAACAACAAGAAAAAAAAATAAGAAAAAAGAAAAGATCCCATATACACTGAAACTGCTTATAGCTACACTTTTTTTCTTACACTCTGGAGAGGGGCTAAACAACCTGAAATTTCAAAATTAATGCTACTTTTTTATTGGGGAAAGTCTCAGCTACTCATAGAAGCTACTCTGAAGAAAGAGACTTGACTGAGCTTAACTGTTTGGCAAATAAAGAATTCTGTATAGATGTAATAATATTTTATATAAAAACATAGAAATAAACAGGTAAAGAAAACATTCATTCAAAACATAGAAAGTATGCTAAATAGAAGACAAACAAAAACAATCAGGAAAAGAAAACCTAGAACAAATAAGAAAAGGAAACACAAGAAATATGATTTAGCAGCAAAAAGTTCAAGCTTAAGAAATCAACAAAAAAAAGAAAAAAGAAAAAAAGAAATTAATAACAAAGTGCTAAAGGGAAATAGTATAGATGCCACAGGAAATAAAGAGACTTAAACTGAATTTTGCCTAAATTTTAAGACATTTGTAAGCTAATGGAAATTCAGAAAACTGAATTTAGAAAAAAGAAGAGACAAATAAAAGTTTCTATCTCTCATAAACTTTGGAGGATAGGAGAGATGGTCTTTGAAAAGCAATTTCTTTCTCTACAAGTTAGAGGGATAGGAAGGATTTGAAAAGGATTTTCACTTTAACCTTGAAGATGGCAATAACTCATGTCCAAAGCTCATGATACGAGAAAGTTTATCAAAGTGAAAAAGATAGCTCAACTTTCAAATTAATATAAAAATAAATTTATTCAAGCAACTAAACAGAGCTCCTATAAAGTAATGCTTTACATATATTTGTAGGATATGTGGAAGCTCAACTGCAGAAAAGCAGAATTCTGCTAGAATTAATAAAATATTATTGGATAACACCTTCTTAGGTTTGGTGGTTCTCTATTTATAAACAGTTGCCAAAGGCATCAATTTTACAAGACAAATTGTAAAGGATATCTATACAAAACAAAGTTGATTCAACAATGTTTCTCTGCCCAAATCAGTAGCTGAAATAGAATATTAATAAAATAATATCTGGGCTGAAACAAAACTAAATGGCTAGGGGCGGCTAGGTGGTGCAGTGGATAAAGCAATGGCCTTGGAGTCAGGAGTACCTAGGTTCAAATCCAGTCTCAGATTTAATAATTACCTAGCGGTGTGGCCTTGGGCAAGCCACTTAACCCCATGTGCCTTGCAAAAACCTAAAAACCAAAACAAAACACTAACTGGTTAGATGGTTCAGGAAAACTGAATTTATTTCCCAATGAAATTTTTCTTTCACTGAATTTTAATGGACAGGTGATTTTTTTGATCTCTCTAAGGAGCTGATATCGTTGTTTTTAATTATATAAAGACATTAATGAAATGAGCCTTCTATAAACAGGTTCAAATTGCCCTGTCCAAAGAACTAGAAGAAGTCTGACTGCCTAAGCAGCTTGGCAATGGGGTTTAGGTAAAAGTCCAGGGACATTAGACTTCATAGGGCCCTGTTCCAGTGACCCATAGCAGACTTCCCTCACTATCCGGACCACAGTGATATATCAAGATCTTCCTAAATGAATATGCCTCACACTATTATACTGTCCCCTTCCTAAAGGGCCAAGAGTCTAACCATTGCCTCTGCCTGCGACATTTGAATTCTCTGGTAAAGGACACCAAAAGACAAGTCCAGAGGTGAATGGACATCAACTGGAGAGGAAGAATCAACTGTTACTCCAGGGCACAGAGGAAATACAGTTACCTCCTAATTGCAAATTACTTAGATAATACATTTGTCACTTTCATTCACCAAATTGTCAAAGGCCTAAGATTTGACTTACTGATGAGTCTATTAGTAAGACTTCTGCATAGTGATGGGGTATGAGAGGGCATGGGGAAGGGAAACCTATTATGTTCCATATTCCCCACCACAAACATTACACAGGTTAAACAGGAAGGAAAGGAGGTCTGAATCTTAATAGGACAGCATGGTTGTACTTGTATACTCCACTCTTTAGGCAAGTTGCCTGCAAAAACAGTTAGTAAAATGCATAAGAATCCCCATCAAGGTGAGGATCTGTCCTGCCAGGTGTGTAACTAGTTAAGTTTTGGAAGTTTGGAGGGCAGATTTTGGGAGGCATCACTACCTTACTTACCTGTGCTTATCCTAGTTCTCCTCCAAGCAATTGAGAGTGTGTGTGGTTCACCTCTCCACAAAAAAGAAAGGTCTGCTTCATCACGATCCTTGAATTCTATAAGGTTTTACTGTCCAAAGCTAAGAAAATTCACTGCCTCATAATCATAGATTGGAAAAAAAGGTTCTATCATACAGAATGATTTTCTTTGTGCCCCACAAGTACAGAAATCAAGGGGTACAGAAGCAGGCCTTGATGGTGTTTCTAGAGAGACTGACATCATTTCATATGTCTGTGGGCTGACTAAGTATTAACAAAATAAAAAAAAAAACTATGGAGAAATGTGTTTCTATGGGAAAGAATTTTGTCCCCAGGCAAGAACAATGGAAAGATAGTCAACTTGGCATTACTTTTTCTACAATGCTCCAATAATAATTCAATCAGTGTAACCCACAAATCATCTTTATCACCCTTCTAATGTCATACTAACCTCCATTCATATTTTAACTCTATACCACCCCTAATTTATTCTTTGTATTTTTAAGTCAGTTGTATGACATAAATTGGCCAACCATAGCATACTTTGGAGGAGAATCACACTTTAATCAATCTCCTTTGTTCTATCCCCCATTCATCTTTCAGTTCTGTATCACCCCTAATTTAGTCTTTGTCTTCTCAACTTGATTATACGACTATATGGCCAGCCATACCACACTTGTAAGAAAAACAAAGATGTGAGTCCTGCTTGCATGTCCACGGTCAGAGTCACCACATTATACATGATAAAATTGCCTTGCTTAAGCCAGAAAAATTCAGAGTACTATTCTTCAACATATATTTGATGATTATTAAGTTCACAAATACACTTTTTAAAAGAAAAGAGAAGAGAAGAGAATGAAACTGTTAGAAATGCAAAGAAGAGTTGTGAGAATGAAGTCTTGGTGGAAGTTAGAAGGGATAGGATCTAAAATCCTTTTCTAGACACCACATTTCTGAGGATGAAAAAATGTAAATCCATGAAAGAGCTCATATCTCACATTCTTAACCTTCTCTAAAAAGATGAAGTCCAGGTTTTCAGTAAAGGAGGAGAAAGGGTTTAAGGTGAAATGAAATGAAATGTCTGAGAGAAATCTGCAAAAAAAGAATAAAAGAATATGTCCAGCAGCATAAGATCATTCAATAAATATTTACCCAATTAAAGTTGGGGCTAAATTTTAAAAGTTCACTCATCCAATAGAAACATTAAAGATGAGTTGAATAGAGAAGAGCAGAATGGGATTAAGCTAGAGATATGTTTGGCAGAACAATGAGGAGATGATTAGTGCAAGCTAAGTCACTGAAGGAAAATTCACATGAGTAAGATCACAAATCTATTGAAATATGTATTTTCTCCTCAACTAATTTCTAAATTACTTGAGGAGACATACTATAGTAGCATGGTACAGACAAAAGGACACTGAATTTGGAGTCCAAGAACCTGTGTTCAAATCTTGTCTCAACCTCTTACTACTTATGTAGTAAAAGTCACTTGGAAGGAAAGACCTACTATATATAATGAAAGATATTCATAGCAGCAATTTTTTGTAGTGACAAAGAACTGAAAATTATGAGGGTTATTATAATCAATTAGCAAGAGACTAAACAAGATGTGGTATACGATTGTGATGGAATACTACTGAAGAAGGGGATGGTTTCAGAAAAACTTAAGAATTCTTATATGAATTGATATAAAGTGAAGTGAACAGAAACAGAATAACATAATATATAATAATAGCAATATTGTAGCAATGATCAACTCTGAAAGATTTAGATACTCTGATAATACAATGATCCAAACAGTTCCAGAGAATTCAAAAAGCTATTCACTTTCAGAGAGAGAACTGATGAACTCTGAGTGCATATTGAAGCATAATTTTTCACTTTATTTTTTTACTCTACCCCCCACCCACCCACACAATATAACTAATGTAGAAATATGCTTTGCAAGACTATACTTGTATAATTGATATTGCTTGCTTTCTCAATGGATGGGGAGAGGCTGGAGGGAAGAGATAATTTAGAACACAAAATTAAAAAAAAACGTACTTCACTTTTTTAACACTCTCTTATTTATAAAAATAAAGGGGTTGAATTCCATAACCTCTAAGGACACTTCCAGTGTTAAATATATGTTTATATATCAGGCATCTTTCTATCTTCCTATATAGCAAAAAGAACATACATAAGGGATAGAGAAGTAGCCTTAGAGGCAGGTTTCAAGTTTAGCCTCTGAAACTTACTAGCTTGATAATCAAAGGCAAATCACTCAACTCCTCATGATTCAAACAATTCTCTAAGACTCTTATGTGTCATAAGAGTGGCTAATTTTCAATGATGGAGGGAGTTTCCATACCCAGTCGTTCCCTACACTAACAAAATCATGGATTTAGATTGGGTAAGAAAAAGGCAAAAAGCTTTACATATATTAAGTGATCAAAAACATTTGTTTTTTTAAAGAACTTCTTATAACTATTAAAATCTATAAAACCAATTAAATTTACTTTTAAACTATTTACATTTAAACTAATCTAAATGTACTTTTCAAACATCCCCTTCTAGGTCTTCATCCTCACTGACTTTTCCGTGTGTGTGTGTGTGTACACACTATTGCTCTGATGAGGCATTTTTCATCATATATTATTTCATTAAAATCCTTCAAATTTTTTATATTCATAATATTTGTTAGTCTTAACATATCATATTACTAAAACATATCAATGTATCAAAATTTTATTTCACTACTCCTGATTACTTTCGGAATTTATTTACCATTTTAAGATGGTACGGTGTATGGAGCATCAGGCCTGGAGTCAAGAAGACCTAAATTCAAATTCAACCTCAGAAACTTTCTGTTTAATCCTTGTGTAATTTTCTTTGTAATCCTTGACAAACCAATTTAATCCCTGTTTGCCTCAGTTTCCTTATCTATAAATGGGAATAATAATAGCACCTACTTCACAGGGCTATAAGGATCAAATAATATAATAATTGCAAAGTGTTTAGCACAGTTTTTTGAATGTATTGAGTGCCATATAAATGTTGGCTATCATTACTATTGTTATTATTATTGTTAATCTAACTATTCTATGTACTGAAGTTTGTTGTGGAGGATTTTCTTTCTGGAGTCAATCTATTGATTCTTTTGATTAGCACTTTTGCTTTCTGTATTTAAAAGTTCTGGACAAAAAAATACAAAGATGAGGAAGAAGAGAAAGAAAACCAAGGAGGAGGAGAAATAGTGTTGTTGCCTGTAGTTTCCCTTGGGGGCTAGACCTTAAAGACTTAGGCTCCTTACACTCAATAAAATTCAGTTTTACCAGCTTTATTCTACACACCAAGTGATTTCTGGGGTATAGAACTGGACCCAGATAGATACTCAACCCTCTACTTCAGAAAGGCCTAGTCACATACTCACTCTGGTATACTGCCCTAGATGCCTCTATTCCTTAGTTCTCTGAGTACTGTTGCAACATAGAATACTACCAATCCCACAGCATTCAGAAGTGGGGAAGGAAAGAGCTGAGTTTTGTTGCAAGCCTGGGCAGCAATTTATGTGGTCCTGTGTAGTAAGCAGTGAGTGGAAAGGAGAGAGGAGCTGAATGAGCATGTTAGGGGTTAGAGATTGACTTCATCAAATTTTTACCTCCTGAGGGTTCCTTGTGTCCTAGACTATGGAGATAGTTGGGATTGTTTTATTTCTGGTGCATAATTCCTATTTTGGAGAAATCTGCAAGTTCATGAAGACAGGAGAAAATATTTAGTCCTCCATGACCAAATGTGATCCAGAAGTCTGAAATAACAGCTCAGGCATGAAATGACAAGGGCTTGGAACTATTCTGGTACTTGAACAAATTCTGGTATTTGAATATAATGTAGTATTATTGTGCCACTAAAAACAACAAATGTGGGAATTCAGAGAAACTAAAGAAAGACCTTTAAGAACTGATACAGAATTAAAGAAGCAGAACCACAAATAAATTAAATGATGACTATAATAAAGTATACTGAAAAGAGCAATGAAATGAAAATCGGTACTATATAACCATATTGACCAATACTGGATACTAGAAGAGATGAGGAAATGCACTTCCTTCCTTTCATTAGTGAGCTGAGAGACTATGTGCTCAAAATTATTCATGGGCTGTTAGATCCAACTGCGGTACTGAGTAGTTTTGCTTAACTGTTTTTCTTCGTTATGAGAGAGGGCTCATTAGTTAAAGGTGGTATGTGTTGATTGGAGAAAGAGAGCAGCACAAAAATGACTATGATAAAAAAACAAAAATCATTTTAATAAAGCAAAAAATAAAGGACAGGAGAGCTAGGTGGCACAGTGAATAGAGCACCAGCCCTGAGGAGAACCTCAGACACTTAATAATTACAGAGCTGAGTGACCTTGGACAAGTCACTTAATCCCATTGCTTTACAAAAAAAACTAAAAAAAGAAGGAAGAAATGAAGGATAGAAGGAGAGATAGTGTGAAAAAAGGACTGTAAACTTCAGTACTCAAATACACATGCAAGTGAGAAGAAAGGAACCTGAGAAGATTCAGACACTTCCTCACAATGACTGGAAGAATGGTGATTCTATTAAGAAAAAGGAACACTCAGGAAGAGGAGGCAGCTTTTTGATGGGAAGGAATGCACTCCCTCCCTCCAAACTTTTGGGAGGACCCAAAGGTCACCTTGTCACTCTCAACCCTTTCTTTCTACTCTAAATAACAGCTTCTAAAAACAGAAAATCTGCTTCTGTTTCCTCCTCCTTTCTCCCCATCTGTACATCCAAAGGTTCCACATTCAAAACAGCATTTTCCCCAAAACGATTAACCCAAGCAACTGGCTTTACAGAGCAAAAGCTACAAGCCTTCTTTGATGCTAAAATGCTTAACCATCTCGCTCCCTTTCTATCTTCATAGTATGACATAAAGTGACTAATTGCTCTTTGCTAGGTTCCTCAGAGGGACTTGGAAAAAAGAATAGATTCTCCTCATTTGTTAAGCTGAAGGAAGGAGACCTGAAAGGAAGCCTGAGTCAGAGCTAAGATAAGCAGTTGGAGTTTTTGTTTGCTTGTTTCCTAGTCCTTTGTCACTGCCCCTTTGTTCCCCAACTCTGATCTATATGAAATTACAAGAACATAAGGGGACATGGAAACACACACAAACAAACATACTTACACACAATATAGATATTGTGGCAAATCAGAAAGAACCCCGATTTTAAAGTCAGAAAACAAGTGTTTGAGTCCTATCCCCAATAGTTATTAGCTACATGATACTGAACAAGTCATTTAACTCCTTTGTGTTTGATGCTCCTCATTTGTAAAAAATAACAGAGAGACTCATGGATGGATAATCATCAGTCAATAAGCATTTATGAAATTCCTACTATGTGCTGGGATATGGGCTAAGCACTGGGGATACAAAGAAAAGCAAAAGATTGTCCCTGACCTTGTAGAGTTTACAATCTAAAAGTCAACATTTAGTAAGGGCTTAAATCATATGATGTACCATAACATAACAATAACAAAAATTCCTTTTAATCCAAGTATTCTAGAAATATAAATGATTGCTCTTATGTACATCAGAAAATAAAAGAAGGCATGAGAGAAAAAATGCAGGGGAAAGGTTGAAATAAGGTAGGAAAAAAAGGTAAAAATGAGGAAAGGGGTTCCCCAGAAAGGAACTGGCTTACAAAAGGAGACAGAAGCAGCCTCCCTGATCTATTCATTCACCTACACACCTGGTAAGTCATCCTAAGAAATATGCTTCTTGGTTATGCCAGTCCACACTTCCAAAAGATGTGGCACTGAGAGTTTGGGAGAACTTACAGATGTAAAAATCAAGATGCCATTGAGAAAATCTGGCTTTCTAGATGTAGAGAAGTTGCTGCAGGGATATCTAAGTAATGGCGATGTAACTCTCCAGGCAGGAAGATAACAAGTAACACAAATGCCTGTATCCTGCAGGCCCTTCTTATTTTCCATCCTTAGTTGTCCATGCATACTGGCATCTCACTGATAGAACAGTTCTGGTATAATATGAAACTCCTCATGTCTGTTTTTCCATTCACAATAAGGAAAGCAATTTTATTAGGTTATACATTATAAATTCTGTGCTGAGTCAGGAAGACCTGAGTTCAAATCCTGCCTCTGAGACTTAACCACTTTACCCTCAGATTCAGGATTGTCATCTATAAAATGAGGAGGCTGGACTCAATGACCTCTAAGGTTCTCTTCAATTCCAAATCTATTATCCTGTGAGTCAGGAGGTCTGAATTTGACTCCCAGGTCAGTACTTCCTAGTTGTTTAAATATTAGGCCAATCATTTAATTTCTCTAAGCCTAAAGTCCTTCACCTATTAAATGAATATAAATAATACTTTCACCATCTATTTCAGGTGGTCAGACTCAGCACCTTAAAGAAGAAGGGGGAAGGAGAGGTGTCCCAAAGGCAGATACAACTAGAGTAAAGAATTTATTTATAAAAGAGACCTCTACCAACCCCTAAGAGAAGGTTCAAGGGGACTGTTCTCAATTGGTTATTTTAAAGGTTGGGGGGAGGAGATTGTCTCACCTTTGTGAAGAATGCTGGCTATTTCTGTACTTCCCTAAGTACAACTCCTAAGAACAAATAAGGTCAGTTTGTAGGCTCGGCTAGAACTAAAAACCACACTGTGGTTTAGTTTAGACAAACAGGACCAGGTCCAGGCTGGCACATATCTCTGACATATCCTTTATCGATAGCCATGTAAATTATCAGTTGTGAACACTTAGGTCCCACCCCTATGTGACCCCGAACAAGGCAATTAATCTCTCTGTAGCACCAATCTCCAATGGCAAAGGACATTTCTTCACCCACAATTTCCCTATATCGCTGAGGTCACAGGTCCCATCCCTATCCCTAGCTCTCAACTCCCTGTAGCATGAGCTATTTCAGTCTTCCTTAAATACAAGAATGGACCAGTAAGTAATACACAGGATTCTTGTAAATGTGAATTTTTCTCATGAGCTAAAGAACTGCAGTGTAGGGGAAAAGTGGTTAGAGTTTGGGACTTAAGAGTCAGGAGAACCTGAACTCAAAACCCACTTGATATTTAGTAATTGTAAAATCCTAAACAAGTCACAACTTCTCACATGCCTCAATCAACTCCTAGACTTATGTATACACATAAGATATATATAACCAGATAATGGGAAAGCATTCTTATGTCTAAACCGCAGCTTCTTTCCAACACAGGCATGGAGGTGCCCTCTGGATGTTCTCTTGGAAGGTCCCATCCAGGTCTTCCATGCTGTGGAGAAGTATCTTTAACAGAGCACCTAGGAAAGAGCAAGTAAGCTCTCTTCTCTAGCATTCTTTCTCAGTTTCCTCTGCCTATAGTACTGGGACTCAGAAGATCTGGAGAAACTTGACAATGACATTCAAATTATATAATTAATTCTGAATAATCTGGTTTTCCTCCTCTACCAAAAACATATATATGTGTGTGTATATATATCTATATAAAATCATGTTAATTATAATCCCTATAATTAATGTTGAATAATTTGGTATTTCTACTATACCATATATGTGCATCTATAATCAGGTTAAGTATAATGCTTATAATTAATGCTAAATAATCTGGTATTTCTCCTCTACAAAAAACATATATATATGTGTGTGTGTGTGTGTGTGTGTGTGTGTATGTATATACATATATATGCACACATACCTATAATCACATGTCGACTATAATGTCTATAATAAATGCTGTAATTTGATGTTTCTCCTATATCACATATATGCATCTATAATCATATGTAAATATAATGCCTATAATTAATACTGAATAATTTGATGTTTCTCCTCTACCATACCAATTTGGAGACATATTCCTCCCTGGAACTGGGCACACAAACTTATCTCCTGGCCCCCCATCTCCCAGGGATCCCACACAATATCCCAGGTAATAGCAAGAGTGGTTGTAGGGGATAGAAGGTGCTCTACATATCCTAATTTCATCTTCAACAACTCCTTGAAACAGATTCTATTGTTATTCCTATTTTACAGATGAGGAAACTAAGACTTAGTCCCAATCTTTAAAGCCTAACAACTCAAACTGATGCCCTTGGCAATGAACTGAGTCTCCTAGATATCATATCTAAGATGCTACCCACAGAACATCAGAGTTGAATGGGACCTTAGAGGAGAGTATCCAGAGGGATCAACAAGGATGAGGAATCATGTCAGGCAAAGCCTAGAAAAGACTCAAGATCAGGAGTAATTACAGTTGTCTTCAAGTTAGGTAGAAGAGGGATGAGATTTGCTTGGTCTCAGAGGGAGGAATAATGAGCTATGAGTGAAAGTTACCAAAAGGCAGCTCTTGGTTCCCCTAACAATCAGAACTACTCAAAAATGAATATCTCTGAAAGTATCAAGTATACTACCACTCGATTAAAACAGTCCTTGGAGTTTGATATTGCATGGTTATTATCATCATCCTGATTCTACAGTTAGGGAACTAAAATTTTAGGAGTGAAGTGACTCAATGTCAATGGTCAAACAGCAAGTAGGTGACAGATATGGCATTCAAATCATTTCTCCTGATTCCAAATTTGGCATCCCTTCTACCCCACCATAGTGCTTCTAAGGAAAGAGGGTTAGTTTTGAGCTAAATTGTTTGTGCAGGTCCACCCTTTTCTATTTCTCCAGGGGAGAAAGTGAGTTTATGAAGATTTCTCTCCATGGAAAATCAGAGAAAAAGAAAAAGGACAGCACAACTAAATGGAGAATTAACTTCGAGTAATACCCTCTCTCTCACACACCCCAAATGCCCTTCAGAGGCAACCCTTCAAATCTTTCCATCTAACACTCACCACCAATGTTTCTTCTGATTTTTGCAAAGTTCTAAATAGCCAATCATACTATGTAAATAAGAAACTATGAAGTCTAAGCCTATTTACAGAGTGTAGTGTTATAATCAAAATTAACCTGTGACAAAATTAATCTGACACATTTTATAATGGGACAGTTGTTACTTATACTGCACAGTATTTGGGCATAAATGATTAAGTTGCAAAGTGGATAAAGTATTAGGCCTGGAGTCAGAAAAACCTGTGTTCTGAAATTTATTGACTGTGTAACACTGGGCAAATCACTCAAGCTCTATTTACTTTAGTTTCCTCATCTGTAAAATAGGGGTAATAATAATAGCACCTTCCTCTTAGGGTTGTAGTGAGGATCAGATGAAATAATATTTGTAAGGTATTTAGCATAGTATCTGATACAAAGCAAGTGCTATATAAATGTTAGCTATTCTTGTTGCTATTATCATTATAACTTTTTATTTAACTTGGGTATCAAACCAATTAGGTGGCACAATGGATACAGCACCAGCCTTGGAGTCAGGAGAGCCTGATTCCAAATCTAGTCTCAGATACTCGACACTTACTAACTGTGTGACCTTGGGCAAGTCACTTAATTTTGACTGTCTCATATTCAGGGTCATCTCTAGTCGACCTGATTCATATCTGGTCACTGGACCCAGATGGCTCTGGAGGAGAAAGTGAGATTGGTGACTTAGCATAGCACTCCTACTCAAATCCAATTCATGTGCTTGTCATGGCATTACCTCCTTAATGTCAGGGTCTTCTTCGAGAACAAAGGACAAATATCATCATCATAACTTTAGAGGAGAAGAGGAAGGAGAAAAGCTATCTCAGGATGGAGTGAGACTTAAAAGAAGACTGAATGACCATGACTAGCTATAGACATTATAGGAAGGATTCCTCTCCAGGTGTAGGCTGAATTATATGGCCTTCAAAGTTCTTTCTGGCACTGAGATGCTAAAGAAAGCGGGAAGGGACTCTGGGACCCTTCTAGAGATATCTTGATTAGTATTTGAATTCAACATGCTTTTATTATGCAGCTACTAAATAAAAATAAACGTGAAAGGAAGTTCAGTGATTATCCCAACATGTCATACAACATTCTTATATGACTTTTCTCATAGCAATAACAATCCATATCCTGATGGATATTTACTTTTATTGGTGAGGTGTTATTTAATGTATAACAAAAATAATAAGAATAACAAAAGCCCTCATAGGAGGGTAGCCAGAGAAGTCAACAAGGATAGGGAATCAAAACATCATGTGAGACAAAGTCTGGAGAAGAGAAGATTCCAGGACAGAGTGAGTTGTTTGTAAATTCCAATGAGGTGGTTTTGCCAATACAAAGGTAGGTGCTAGAGAAATAATGTGGTGTCTTTTTTAAGTTTTCCTCAATAATTACAAATGTCCATTTATGTTCTGATCTCCTACTTTGGGTTAGGATAGGAAGAGATCATTACTTTTAAAGTAAGATGCATAAAAACAAAAATTCACAACTAACAGAGCATTCAATTACCATGTGAATAGTGGCTCCAGAAATCTCCTGATAGATTTTCTCTGGGCCCCAGGTATGAAATGCCACATTCCACTTCCCCAACACTTACTAGGATTTGTTACTCAACTAGCTGGGACTTGCAACCTATGTCCACAGTTAAATAACTTTCACATCCAAATTTCACTAGTTACCTGAGGATAACTATACTTCAACTCTATGCTTAGTTTGAAGGATCCAGAGAAAAACAAGACTTTCCATGACTTCAAAGAGCTTACATTCTACTAAGAAATACAACATGTACATATATAAGGAAATACAAGATATACTCAAATGGATTTGTGCTTTCATCAAATCAAGAGTGCTCTCTAATCATGTACATCACAATTAAGCAAAAATCTATATCTACCCCTAAATTCACTACTGAGAAGTTTATCCAGTGGGCTAGAGGTCCTTCTTACTTTCTCCTGCCAGTGAGAGGGGATCAGTGGAGTCCTACTGCCTTCTTCTTCCTTGTTACTACACGATCAGTTCATATTCTCTTCCCATCATACATTAAAATTCCTTGGATTTACAATTATTTTTTGGATTTCCTCATTGATTACATGCTTCCCCTGCTCATACCTTACCATTGCCTTCTGGGTGATGCTCATTTGGTGTGTGTGTGTGTGTGTGTGTGTGTGTGAAAGGGGTTAAGTGACTTGCCGAAGGTCACACAACTAGCAAGTATCAAATGTCTGAGACTGGATCTGAATTCAGGTCCTCTGTCTCCAGGGCCAGTGTTCTATCTACTGTATCACCTAATTGTACTCTGTGATATTCATTTTTAACTCTTGAAGGCAATTAGTTGTATTTCACATCATGCTACTATACAGCAACACTTTTGATGTCAGTATTAAAAAGATTGACCTTTTGCTTTCATCAGAAGTCTAGGGTCATCAAAGGAACTTTGAAATTTCACCAAAGAAATCTATTCCACTATCCTCCTTTTATTCCACTATGGGTCTGTAATATTTTCCCAACATATAAACTGATGGACAAACTTTATTGGGTCTCCTTTTAAATGCATATTGAAATCTGGGCAAAAGATGTGCATTTTCATCCATTTGATCTTTTCTATTTGGATGGACAGGTTAAATCCTTTGAGAAATTAAAGATCTCTTCCAGGAGGCTCTGCAACTTTCTAAGGATTGGCATAATCAGCAGAAGACTATCCTAAAATTAGAACTTAACACCCAGTGAACCTCTCTTCAAACTTGTAAATATATAAGATATATATACAAAATAAAAGAAATTTCTGGAAGCACAACTTTGCCACCATCACCAATGGGAAGTCAGGAAAGCCCTTTCATAGGAAGTGGTGCTTGAGCTAAGAAGGAAAGAAAGTTGGGGATTCCAAGAGATTAGGAAAATGAGCATTCCAGGGTGGGGCAAAGGCCCAGAGGCAAAAAATGGATCAAAGACAGGTCCCTTGACTCCAAATCCACTATATTTTCCACTAGAGCACTTAGATTTTTGACTAAAGGTATGATCTATGGGAAAGTCATCTTCACACCCTTCTTTTCCACTCAAACAAAACTCCCCCACCCCTATACTTTCTTTTTTTTTAGGTTTTTTTTCTTTTTTTGCAAGGCAAACAGAGTTAAGTGGCTTGCCCAAGGCCACACAACTAGGTAATTATTAAGTGTCTGAGACTGGATTTGAACCCAGGTACTCCTGACTCCAAGGACAGTGCTTTATCCACTACGCCACCTAGCCACCCCACCCCTATACTTTCTAAAATTTTATCAATTAGAGATTAATTTGGATTGGTTTCTTCAAGTAGCTTTCCTTCCCCAGAGCTTCATATGGCATTTTGTGTGTACCTCTCTACTTAAAAAATACTTTATTACTTTGATAAGTAGATATCCCTCCTAGACTGTGACCTCTATAAGAGCTGGTAATATTCAGTCTTTCTATGGTCTTCAAAGCATAGCACAAAACTACCCAAAGAATTCTGGAAAATAACTACTGAATTCATTCAACAAAAATTTATTAGTCCTACTTGGTGAAAAGCAAGTAAACATTTATGAGAGTGAGGGGGGTAGGGGAACTCTGTTGTTCACACTTTAGCACTTTCCTCTTAACACCCAGATGAGATGTAAGCACTGAGGAATTTGGGAAGGGAGAAAAAGAAATATTCTAGAGTAGAGGGGTTCAGAGCTATCTAGAGCATTACAGAAGCAGGTTTAGGGGGCAGCCAGTAGGCATATCAGAAAAGCTAAGAGGGTATAGCACAATCACTGCTTTGTCCAATGAGGGAAGGGGAAAGGGGGTGCCAGGAGATGGGAGAGCAGTGGTGGCAGAGAAGACATACTTTGAGTGACAATGAAAATTGCTCAGAGCCAGTGAAGTAGGAGGTGGGAGGAACTAGTCTGTTAAATGAGTTAGCTTTTCCAACAGAAATTCATGAAATATTTCTCTACATGGAGCCCACGATAATGTGGGAAAAAAATTTACAGAAAGTATTTTTTTGAATGCAGGTGAAGCTTAATTAATTCCCAAGTATTTATTAGGTACCCACTATAAGCCAGGCACTGGACTTACATTTAAGGAAGAAGAGATGTGATTGCCCCTTCATACCTTCAGTCAATATTCACACACACACACACACACACACACACACACACACAGTAGAGGCACTGAGAGCTGCCAAAAAGAGGAAATTTATTTCTCCTATTTCTCCTCTCTTCCCTTATTCCAACCAACAACAGTGTTTAGAAGGAAGGCAACTAGGTGGCTTAGTGGATAGAATGCTGGTACTGGAGTCAGGAAGTATTGGGTTCTAATGTGACTTCTGATACCTACTAGCTGTGTGACACTGGCCAAGACACTTAAACCTCTATGCTAAGCACTTTACAAATATCTCCCACTAGTGATGATGATAAAGTTTTCTGTCCCTTGTTGTTTGTGCTCTCAGAAATTCCTTTGAATTTTTTTTGTATATATCAAATTTATACAAGTTTGAAGTGGGTTTCGCTGTGAATCTTAGGTTCCTATTTGCTTAAACATGGGAGAAGGAAATGACAAATCACCCCACTGTTTGTCAAGAAAACCCCACGGTATGGTTCTTGGGATCTCAAAGAGTTGGATGGGATTGTACAACAACAACTGTAGGTGAGGTAAGTAAGACTGAATCAATCAGGGAGCAAATACACACCCCAGGCTGGCTTTAAGGCATCTTCAAGAAGAGGGAGCTCTGGCAACTGAGAATCTGAGATGCCAAGAGTAGACTCAGACTAAGCTGACTGTTAAATTTTCAAAGGGAGCATTTACACTGATTGTCTAGACTTAAGAAAATAATGGAGAAAATGTAGGTTAAACTTCAAAGTGTGCTATGCATACATTTCTATTCCAGAGAGGCAGTTGTTAAACATTTACTGGGAGCCCACCAGGAAGTAACACTGCATCCAAGGAGGGCTGCATTGAGGACACACCAAAGCAAAAATAGTCTTTTGGGCCCTGCAATATGAGCTGCCACTCATGGATCTTATCCATGTACCTCATTCCCATTATACTCAAAGTCTGAGTGCACTCTTTCCATAGATTCTGTTGTGCATTTGTGTGAGACTATGCTCCAGGTTTATTGGGGGGAATGTTTTTGTCCCTACTGCTTTTACTACACAGATTTATCTTGATAAATCCAAAGAGCTCAATCAAAATCAAAGAGATCTTTGATAAATCAAAGAGCATCTACTAATTGCTAATGAGAAACACAGGGATGGGCATTCTTATATGCAGACCCACAAGGTCCTTCCTTGAACCTGAGTTAGCAGCTGCCCTCTGAGGACTCAAACTTCAAGATCAGCAACCAAGTTGAAGAATTAGCTCTGAGGGATGGTTATATTTAGCATTGCTCTGTCTCTACTCCCTGCAGTACATGACATGTTATCCACTTTTAGAACCCTCTGGAGTATTACAAAGGAATTCCAGACCTTTCTATGAGAAATATAGGGGTGTTTGGGTTCCACAAGAATGTGAAGGGAGAATTGTTAGTTTACATTACAAAGACTGGGGTCCGCCTGTATTGTTGCCTATGGTTAGGTACTGAGTAAGTTATTATATATGTTATAAAGAGTTATTAGCCTCAATCTTCTCAAAACCTGAGATTAGGTCAGGTCTGCCCCACCAAGTTCTGAGTTAAATAGGGTCTGTGTCCTCCTTTGTACATGCTCAAGGAGGTAGCTGTTCTTGTTCATTAGTATAATAAGCAGGGTGGGGAAAATTATATCAATTAGATTGTGACCCCAGCCAATGATTGGCACTAAGGGACAGGAACAAAGCCTTTGAAAGTGCATATAACACCTAGTAGTTCTGCATTCCTGGTCCCCTCTCCCCTTGAGAGAGGTGTCCCATTTATGAAGATGTCTTAATAAAAAAATTTAGTCACTCTGGACTAAGTATTCATGAACCATTTATAACATTTCCATCTATTCTAAAGCTGAATTTGCTTTAATGTGATGTCTTTCCCATTACGCAGGGAGCTAGGTGGCATAGTGAATAGAGTTCTGGGCCTAGAGTCAAGAGGACTCATCTTCCCAAAGTCAAATTTGGCTCAGATACTTATTAACTGTGTGACCCTGGGGATGTCACTTTACCCTGTTTGCCTCAGTTCTTCATCTATAAAAATGAGCTGAAGATGGAAATGGCAAACTGCTCTAGTATTTTTGCCAAAAAAAAAACACCAAATGGAGACACAAAAAGTCAACTGAACAACAAAAGTGTGAAGATCCTTGAGCAGAACTGTCTCAATTTTTCTCTCTGTATTCTCTGGGCTTGACATATTCATCCAAAGAGTGAATCATATCTTTTATACAATCTTCTCCCCTTTTTCTTCATTTCTCCCTTCTTATTCTATTATCATTCATTCTTAAGTTATGATTCAGGTCTGCCTGTTGTATTCACAAACATGGCTCTGTTCTTCCAGAGGTGTGCCAGAGCCAGCCTGGCCTCCCTTCAGTCATGAAAATGACAGTGTAAGCATTTAACAACAATAAGCATTTATTAGCACTGCCTATGTTACCATCATTATGTTAAGCACTTTACTCAGGATAACTCTGGGAAATAGGTGTCATTTTACATTTACATTTTACAACTAAGGAAATTGAGGCAGTCAGCTTAAGTGACCTTACAAAATTATACAGTATCTGAGGCTGGATTTGAACTTGTCTTTTTGACTCCAGATGCAACATAAACTGGGGTGTGAAACTCTAGTAATTATTTATACTTCAGAAATCAGCAAACTACAAATTAGGGCTTCATTTATTGTTTTGTTGATTGTTTAAACTTAGAAAGACAAGAAGAAAAAAAATGAATTTTGCAAATTCATTAAAAGTGTGTTGAGTCACTATAGGAGAACCACTCATGAAATATTCATCAGGACCCCTCTGGCCCTTTGCCCCAAGGACAAAAGAATTTCCCATCTGGTTTGATCATTTGTATCCCTCCCCTTTACAACTCTCAGTTTCTGGGATCTTCCCGTATGGAGCAATCAATCAATGAACAAGCACCAACTATGTGCTGAATTTTGAGTAACAAAGACAGAAAAAAATATATATAAGAAACAATTCCTGTCCTTGAAGCGATTACACATGTTGAAACAACTTACAGGTAAACATATAGGTAAACATATATAATACAAAAAATTAGTAGTTTGTTGAAGTAAAAGTACAAAATAAGTTGTATCAAATTTAAGTAAAAATACAAAATAAATATAGTTTAACTACCAGGTACTTAGGAGTTTGGAAAGGGTGGGGGAAATCAGGAAAGAATTCCTGTAGAAGGCAATGCTTCAGGTGAGTCAACAAGAGCACCCCACTTTGGTCCTTGCAGGGTGGAGGACCAAAGAAAGGAAAGGAGGAAGTTTGGGGATCACAATCATGATGCAGCATATCACCAGGGCTAACAAAAGGCAAGCTGCCAACTTCAGAACAATCAATTTTTTCACCCAGGCAAGGAATCCCCTTCCCCCAATTCAGCTACCTCTGCCATCAGGTATGAAAATTGTCATCTAGCTGGTCAATGAGATCCCAAGTGTCTTTTCTGGATTTATCACCACTCCCTCCAGGGCAAACAGAAACCTACTTCTTTTCTCTTTAAAGTTAGGGCCCTGTGATCTGCTGGGACATGTTTTAGTTACCAGTAGTCCCTCAGTGCCTCTGTAAGCAAAGATATTTAAGAGGAATGTAGGGAAGTTAGGTCTCTTAGGTGGGTACAGGTATTAAACTTGCCCCATGCCCAATCTTCTTAGCCAAACCAAACTCAAGAGTATTAAAAAAAAACAAAACTAAGCTGAAGTCACTCACAGTCTCCTGACTTCCCATGTGGACAAACGGTGCCAGAGAGGAAGACTGTAAAGGAAGGGCCTCTTATGTAACCAAAAGCAGAGCAGTTCTGCAAAGAGCAGTCTATTTTTATAGGAATAATCAAGTAAATCATGAAACAAAGAAGCCTGAGTGCACACAATCCCAGAACTGAGTAACAGAGCTGTGTGTGTGCTTAGTCACCCAAGCCCAACAGTGGACAGAATACTGTTTCCAAGCCTTGACAAAGACAGGGAAGGAAAGGAGAGGTATCCTAAAAGCAGAGACTGAGAGGTAATCTAGTTGAACTCTTTCCTTTTACAGATGGAGAAAATGAGATCCAGAGAGGCTAAATAATTGAGTATTCACAGACACATAGATATGAAGGAGCAAATACAGAATTTGAACCCAGATTCCTTATTTGCTGACAACTCATCTTCTTGTATCAGAATATAGACTGCTTCTTGCTGGCCTGCTCTCTAGTCTGGTCCAAAGGGGCAACCTAGAAAGGTACCTATCAGACACTTAATAAATGCTTATCAAACTGAATCAATACAAATAAACTTGAGTTGGGTTCTAAAGAATAGGCAGGAATTTAACAAAGAAAAAAGTCTAAGGGAATTCAGAGTAAAAAAGGGAGTCTGGATATCCAGGGATTGAGAATAGCAAGAGCAAAGGCAGGGAACAAGAAGGGAGTTTTGGAGAAGGGTAAACAATTAGTCTAATTTGGCTGAAGGAGAGAGGCATGGAGAGGACTAATATAAGAGAAAGTTGGAAAGCACCACAGTATGTCAGTCAAGGGACTTGGAATGCTACCAGTTAGGCCATAGGGAGTCACTGAAGAGTTTTAAGCACAGTAATAATTTGACAGAAATGAGAAAAATGATCCTGGTAGAAACATGAAAGATTGGAAAGGGACAGTGGAGATAGGAAGACCTGTTAGAACGTTTATATCTGGATGGATACCAAGGAAGCCCTATGATAAAATGTTGGTGGTGGGAAGAGAGCTGTTGTGAAGGTAGGATGACTAATTTATTGAATATGACAAAGAAGAAAGGGCAGACCAAGGTTTTGCTATGAGTGAACAAGTGGAATGGCTATATACATTTGAAACAGTGAAGTCAGAAAGGGGGGGGGGCACATTTAGAAAAGATTAACTGTAAAACTATAACTTACCTATCTGCACTCCACTGGTGCTCCCAAATTCCTCACATTTTATCAAAATAGATCTTTGTACTCTAAATTACTGAGCACATGATGTATTGTTAGTGACTCACCTCAAAGGGCACAAGATATAGCAGTGTGGTAACAGTCATTATTCTTAAGGACAATTTATAAAGAGGAAAACTTCCCTGACCCTACTAGAAATTCTCCTGTATGCTGGTACCCAAAGTGACCAGATGAGAAAGCAGGGAACCTCTTGTCTGAGGATGTCTTGAGCAGTTAGTTCTGTTACAGCAGCAGCTCACATACATAAGATAAGACCTACAAGACAATCTAAAAAGACAGACACCTTCCTCCAGACCAGTAATTCCTTACAGAAGAATGCCTTAACCTTCCCTTATGCTCCTTTCTCTCCCCAAATTTCACTAACAAAGATTCCCACATTAAAATTTACACATCTTTGCTGGCTCCAGGTCCATTTACCTACAAATATTCTGTATTAACATGAAAGTGGAAACTTTTTTTCCCCACTGATACAGGTCATAGATACATAGAATCAACCCACTTAATTACAGGGCAGAAGTGGTCTTTTGAAGCTAATGGGGAAGCAATAAAGGTAAGGGTAAATACTGCAATCAACCCAATTATATGGAAATCATTTTGATACTTAAAGTCAGGGCAACTCTGCACTCACTGAAGCCAGTTTCCCAAGCACCTGCAACAAGCCCCTAGGTTGTTTTGCCTTTCAGGCCCATCCAACCTCTGATCAAACACCCCAGCTGTGCAAGCACAGGCTCTATTCCTTAAATAGGAACACCCAGACAGAAAGAGGCACACAAAAGGGCCTGAGCAGAGGCCCTCGTGAGTAACAAAGAAGGAGTCCTTTAAGTTAACAGAATGGGGGAAGAAATGAAGTAACCAGCTGACATCTGGCTCTGATTCTATGACTCTGAATAACTGAAGACAGTACAAGTTTCCTTCATCTCCCAAGGCCAGGTCCAAAATGAAAGTTTTGCAGTAAGACTGGGATCACAGATCACAAGGCGGGGAAAAGGGGAGGGGGACAAGAACTGGACTGGTGCATCCAAGTTTCCAACCAAGGTGACATCCTCTACTCCTGACTCTCTCATCCTTCCCTCTCCATATCCCAGTCCTTTGCATTTCACCTTTATATCATCTCTCATATCCACCCCTTTCTTTCCTGTGCCACACAAGCTATTGTAGGACCTCATCGTCTCACATCTGGACCACTGCAATAGCCTGCTGGATCTGCCTGCCACTAGTCTCACTCCAGTTTAGACCATTCTCCCCTCAATTAGCAAATATATCTTTCTAAAGCACAGGTCAAATTATATCACCTATGTCATTCAAATCACATTCAATAAACTCCTGTGTCTTCAAATTATCTCCAGGATCCAATATGAAAATCTCTCTTTGACTTTCAAAGCCCTTTGGAACCTGGTTCCCCTCCCCACCCAACACACACTTTCCTAGTTTTTTTCTTAGCTTAAACTCCCTTCTATATACCCAGCGATACAGGTTTTGAACAAAACATTCCAACTCCTGATCCATACATTTTCACTAGCTGGTTCCCATACTTGAAATCTTCCCCCTGGCTCCCTTCAAGATTCGACTAAACTCATACCTTCAATAAGGTTATTTGTTGGTCACTGACAGCTACTACCTTTCCTATGCGATATTCTCCAGATTATCACACACACACACATATCTTGTTTGAACATAGTTGCATATATGTTGCCTCTCTGATTAGATTGTGAACTCCTCAAGGACAGGGTGTTTTTGCCTTTCTTTGGACCCTTAGCACAGTGGCCAGCACACAGTAGGCATGCTTATGGACTTGCTTGTGGCTTTAAAAATTCATTGATTAATTTGTTTTCAAGTGTCCATTCAACTGAAGTTATTGAACATCGGTCAAAGTACTTGGATGAGAAAGGAGTACTGCTTAAATTCTTTGGAGCTCTGGAGAAAGTTAAGCTTGCAAAGAAAATCAAGGGCAAAGACCTGGTTAAATCAAGAAGAGATAAGTAAAGCCTTGCCTATTGTCCCAGAGATGGCACAAAAAGAGGGCAAAAGTTTAAGTAGCCTACCTAACCTCTGGGCCTGAAGCTTCCTCAGCAG
The DNA here is from genome assembly GCF_037893015.1 of Macrotis lagotis. NCBI lineage: Eukaryota > Metazoa > Chordata > Mammalia > Peramelemorphia > Peramelidae > Macrotis > Macrotis lagotis. The sequence goes on along the minus strand of NC_133659.1, from coordinate 222,506,094 downwards.
CATATACAGAGGGGAGTAATGCCAAAGATATCTCCTTACATATCATCTAGTTCAATTACCCCCCCCATTTTATTTTTTTTTACTTTAAATCTTTAGTGTTTTACGTCACCTTGATTTTTAAATCTATCCAGTGGGTCATCCCCTACTCCCACCCCTAAAAATAAACAAAAACAAGAATTGAAAAGAAAAAAAAGCTTAAGCAAGAATAATCAATCAACACACCAAACAATACTGCTAGTACATACAATATTTCTAATCCAAAGTCCCTCCTTTAATAGGTGAAGAAATTAAACCCTAGGCAAATAGCCCTAAGAACTCATTTTATGGTAGCAGAGGTGATATATAAACTGTGGTCCTCTGACTTCAAATCTAGCCCTCTTTCTATTGCATTCTTGACCTTTTTCACCATGCCAGGTTCTGCTTAACATGAATTTTACTTCTCTTCTGTACCTGGGCCCAGAGAGTTCTGTTGAATGAGGTAATGATATGAACCTCAATCATCTTCACATCTGGACTTAAAATAGGCAAAACTATCTGATTTAATAGAGAGATCCTATCTATCATAGAACATTTCATATTTATCCCATTTTATTGTCATCTTTTGATCTTAGTGGAAAAATACGCAGAAATCTAGGAGAGGGATATATGGGAAAGCAGCTTTGGGAACTTATTCACTTTCCAGGGAAGACAGAGAATGATGGATTCTGATAGTGCCAGGAAGGGTCACTGGCCATAATTTGTCCTAACTTACAAGTCTTCTTATACTTTAAATATATTTTCTGAGAAATCTGTAATCTGCTTATTTGCTAGTTCTCAAACAGAACACTCCATCTCTCATCTCTTAAGCCTTTGCATCGGCTGTGCCACATGACTGGATTTTTCTCCCTCCTCACCTCAGGATTCCTTCTAGTCTTACTGCACAAATCCCATTTTCTGCAGGAGACCTTTTCTCACTCATCTCCTCAGCTGTTAATGACTGAGCTTCTCCATTGGGATCTAAGTTTTTTGAGGGAGGAACTGTTTTCACATTTCTTTGAATCCCCATCTTAGCCAAAGGGCTTTCATATACTGAAGACTTAATAAATACTTTTGTATTTTATCTGCAGGAACAAGAGATCAAGGATTACATGAGAAGTTAAAATAGAAAAGAAAGAAAAAAAGGGTTTAGGAGTACTAGACTTCAAACTATATGACAAAGCAGGTATCCGCAAAATTATCTGGTACTGACTAAAGTCTATTGGTGAAACAGATTACAGACAATATGGAAGTAAACAAACATAGTAGAATAAATTATGCAATAAACACAAAGACCCCAACAATTGGGATAAAGACTTGCTGGGATAAAAACTACTGGAAAACTTGCAAAAACAATCTGGAAGAAAAGAACTTTAGAGCAACATCTCACCCATATACCACATAATGGACATATGATATAAAATTAAAAGATGATACCATCAATAAATTAGAGGTGCAAAGAAAGAGACACCTTTCCCAGAAACAGCAGCCAAATAAGTTAACTGAAGATAAAACAGACCATTTTGATTACAGAAAATTGAAAAAAATCCACACAAATAAATTTAATGAAATTAAAATTAAAAGAATTAAATGGAAAAAAATTTGCCTCAAGCTTCTCTGATACATGTCTGAGATTCAAAATATATGAAGGACTGGTTAATAAATGCATTTTGACCATATAATTCTCAAGGGAAAAAATTCAAGATATTAACAAACAGATGAAAAAATTCTCAGGATCATTAATGGTAAGAGAAATGCAAATTAAAGCACCTCTGAAGTTCTACCTGATCAGGAGAATGACAACTGTTAAAGAGGCACAGTGGGAGAACAAGTATATTAATGAACTAAAGTGGAACTGGGTTTGGTCCAATAACTCTGGAAAGCAACTTAGAATGATACCCATACAGTTACTAAATTATGCATACCCTCTGGCCCAGAGATATCACTACTAGGAAAAATCTCACAAAAAGATCAAAGGAAAAAGAAAAAACCTCATATATGCAAAAATAATCAAAGCACCATTTTTTAAAACAACGAAGATCTTAAAACCAAATGAATATTCATCAGATAGGATGTGGTTGAGCAAATAAGGTATATATACAAAAGTAATGAAATATTACTAAGACCAAAAAAAAGACAGGAAAGATTAAAATTAGAAATCTGGCAAAATTTGTATAAACTAATGCAAAGTGAGAAGAGCCAAACCAGGAAATGGAAGACAGGCGGTAGATGGAGGGTGAGGGATGGCAACATAAAGAAAAGAAAAAAGAAAAGCATTTTAAATGCATAGAAGAAAACTGAGGGAGATTCTGAGGGAGACAAGTAAATAATTTTGAAACAAATGTTAAATTTATTATATATGCATAAGCAAATCGATACAAACTATACATAATAGAGATTCAGAATGTGTTTAGTGCAGTTTTAAGTAAACAATTATAACTGAACTAAGACTTTTGGGACACCCTGTATAATTCCCTTCTGGGGAAATTCTGGAAATATTCATGCTTGCTGATGTTTGTTAAAATCAGAATAACAAAGTCAGGTCTGTGTCTTAAAAAAAATATTAATTTGATAGCTGTAAAGAGAATGGATTTTGGAAGGGGAGAAACTAGAAACAAGGAGACCAATTCTGAAGCTACTCCAGGAAGTGATATGGGCCTAAAGTAGGATAAGGGTCATACAATTGCACAAAAGGAGAGAGATAAAAAAGATGTAGAAATGCAATCAATAAAACTTGACAACTAATTAGGGAGCAATGGAGTAGCTGAGAGAAGAAAAAATTAAATATGACTCTGAAAATATAAATCTATGTGACCAATCAATAAGCAATTATTAAGTGCTTACTATATACCAATAAGGGCAAAGCACTTGAAGAAAAAGGAAAAGAAAAGGTTGGGGGAGGGGGAGAATAGTCCCTACCCTCAAAGAGCTACATTCTAATGAAAAAGGTAAGAGGACCATGCATATAAAACAGAATAAAGTTTTCCCTTCCACATCATGACTTTGTCCAGTGTTGGTCCATATGAGGTTTAATATAAAAAAATTAAATAGGAATTTTGGGGGAGTTTTGCAGAAACTGCAGGTGATGTGTGATGTCAGCAAATACCGAGAAAAGGTTTAGAAAGACAGATATGTATAAAACACATGTATACCTTTGTATCATAGCAACCCAAATTTTACAATAAAATACTGTAAACACCACATAAGAGAAAAAAAAGAAAAAATTCAGACTTCTCTAGTATGAAAGGAGGGCCAAGAAATTTTATGAAGATTTTCCGGACTGTAGGGTGCTGTACCCCTAACCACTGTGATGTGGAAGAGATAATTATATACAAAACAAAACATATAATAGAAATACTGAGTTAACCCTAGAGAATCATAAGAAAAGGACATATGGGAGAGATGGTGCACAACAAGGAATTGTAAGTTTTGACAACAGATTAGATATGAGAAGTGTGTGAGAGGAAGGAGCCAAGAATATCTCTAATATTTCAAACTTAAGTAACTAGAAGGAATGGTAGTACCCTAAAACAGGAATGGGGAAGTTGGGAGGTGGAGAGAATGCAGAAAACGATAATGAATTCCATTTTGTATAAGTTGAGTTTGAAATGCCTGCAGGTCATCCAATTTGAAATGTCTAACAGGTAGCTGGAGATGTGGGACTGGTGCTCAGGAGAGAGAGATTAATACTGGATAAATAGATCTGGGAATCATATGTAGAGTCTACATAGAGGTGATAATTAGACTCATGGGAGCTGATGAGATCACCAGGTGAGATAGTATAACAGAAAAAAGAGAAGAGAGACCAGCACAGAAATGGAAGGACACACAATCTGTGGACACGACATGGATGAAAATCAGCAAAAAGGACAAGAAGAGATAAGATAGGTGGGAAGAAAATAAAGAGAAAGGAGACTCTTTAATCCATCAAGGAAAGTACTCAAGAGAAGAAGTTGGTAAACAGTGGCAAATGCTCCAGAGAGGTCAAGAAGGATGAGAATTTAAAAGAGGAGGTTAGATGTAGGATTAAGAAAAGATGATAACTCTGAAGAAAGCAGTTTCAGTTGAATGAGGTCAGAAAGACTGCAGAGAGTTTGGAAAAGAGTTGAGAGCACAGAGAGTGGAGGCATCAATTATAGATGGCTTTTTTTTAAAAAAAAGCTTAGCTGAGGAGGGGAAGAAAGGCAGCAATTGATAGCTGCTCAGCATAAGTTCTAGTGAGGTTATTTTAAGGATGGAAGAAACTTAGATTTGTTTATAGGCAACAAGGAAGGATCCTGTAGATAAAAGAAAAGAAAAGAAAGGAAGGAAGGAAGGAAGGAAGGAAGGAAGGAAGGAAGGAAGAAAAAAGAAAGAAAGAAAGAAAGAAAGAGAGAGAGAGAGTTGGAAAAGGAAATGATAAACTACCCCAGATTCTTTGCTAAGAAAACTCTAAATTGGATCACAAAGAGTTAAACATGGCTGAAAAAAATGACTGAACAACAAACATCTAGCTATGATCTCTTTTCTAGGCTCTAGGCCTATAATACCAAGTGCCTATTAAACAAACTGTGTGCCCTGTGTGCATCTCAACCTCCATATGTCTAATTATCCACACTATAAACTCCTTCACTGGCACAGATAATTGAGAGTTGAGAATAATGAGAATATATAAAAAAAGAATATAACCTCAAGGATTCTAACCATCTAAAATAAACATATAACAAATGAAAAATCAAAACATTTTGGTAAAACAAATACATTCAAATAAGTATTGCTCCCTTAAAAGTACTCTTTGGTAAGCAGGGCACTTATTTCAACATGATGCTACAAATATTTCCAATATTCCTAGAACTCCTTTGATCCTTTATGCTTCTCTTCTAAACTTAACTGGTGGTTCAGCTAAGGCTGGTCTTGAATACTGCCCTTTCTAGGAATATGGATTACCTTGGCTCAATTCAAATTAGTCAATGTTTACTATCTACTATGGTTAAGGCACTGCCAAACCAACTGAAGACAAAGGTAAAATAAGACAAAATATCTTTTTTTTTTTTTTGGAGATTGGGTCTCCCTATCTCATCCACAGCACTGCCTTCTGACTTGGGTTTGTTAACCTCCTACTATCTAGAACCTTCCCATTCTCAAGTGCTCACTATATTGGTGATGTACCTAATGTGGACATTCAAATGGCTTCACCCACCTGTATTCCCTGTGGCACAGATTTCAGGAGTGGGTCACCAATTTCTTTTTTTTTTTTTTAGGTTTTTTGTAAGGCAAATGGGATTAAGTGGCTTGCCCAAGGCCACACAGCTAGGTAATTATTAAGTGTCTGAGACTGGATTTGAACCCAGGTACTCCTGACTCTAGGGCTGGCCAGTGCTTTATCCACTACACCACCTAGCCGCCCCTGGATCACCAATTTTTCCCTTTAAGTCAATCAATTAAACCAATCTATCATTTCAGCATCACTATAAATTTAATACTTCAAACGTTATACTTGCTAAATAACAAATTTTTTCTCCCTTTAAGTCGATCAAATCAACAGTTATTTATTAAACATCTATTAAACACCAGGTGTTGGGGGGGAGGAGGGATATAAAGACAAACACTGGTCTTTGAGCTTGAGTTTACATTCTATTGAGGGAGAATCATAAACATACGCATAAATAAGTTGCAGGTTAAGTATCAGCAGATAGGAAAATTGGGAAAGCCCTCAAACTGAAGTTAGTACTTGAGCCAAGTACTTAAGTAAAAGCTAGGAATTGATTCTAAGAGGTAGGGCTGAGAGAGCAGCCCAGTCTAGACATGGGGTAACTATCTATACAAAGAAACAGACATGAGGACTAGATATCATGTGTGTAGAACAGTTAGAAGGCTAGTTACAGAGTGTGTGATGGGGAATAATATCCAATAAGCCTGGAAAAGTAGATGGGATCCAGGTTATATAGGGCTTTAAAACACCAGGAGTTTGTATCTGATTAGGGAGATATAACTAAAAGGCCCTTTAGCATACTGAAAATTGACACAGTCAATCCTGTGCTTAAGAAAAATCACCTAATAGATTCATTCTCATTCACTTTTCTCCTACAATCACAGACCACCTATATTCCACTCTTCTGGCTCTGCCTTCTTCACTTTGTATTATTACATTAATGTCTCTCTATATCTCTTTGTATTCTATGTGTTTGCCCATCTCCACTGCTTTTGGTTAATTGCTTTAATTTCATTAAATTAATTTATCACATTTTGTTTGTTCCTTTGCAGTTGAACAAACAAGGTTTAAGGACTGCTTTGTTTTTTGCTTTTTTTAAGGACTGCATCATGATGCCATGAAAATTTCTAAACAATTAGCTCTATTTTGTTCTTGATATCACAATAAGGGTGCAGGCCTAACAAATTTATAATTGGATCAAAAAGTATGTTGATTTTGTATCCTTGCCAGAGTTCTGCCAGATTACTTTCCAGAAAGTCTCTACAAGCCTCTATAAGCCTGCAATTCTACCAGTAATGCACAAGGCAAACGTATTTCAACAAAAGCCTTCTAAATCAGAGTTTCATGTAAGAGTTAGTTTACATTCATTTACTTATTTTTACCAATTTTATGGATGTTTGGTGGAACCTCAAAGTTGATTTAATTTGCTTTTGCATTAGTAGTGTTGAGCATTTTTTGAGTGATTATTACTAACAATTTGTTTCCTCTTTTCAAATTGTCTACTTATGCTTTTTTTTTCCTTAATCTGGGTTTTTTGGTTGTTTCAAGGGATAGCTCACTGGGGAAGAGTGAAGATAGGGTATATTTGGAATAAAACAGATATAAAAACAATGGATAATAATTATTTTTTTTAAAAAAGAAAACTGTCTATTCATTTCCTTTGATAATTTATCTGCTGGGAAATGAGAGTTATCACTGTAACTTTTTTTAATTTCATCATAAATTTTGGATGTCAAAATTTTTCATTTACCTTTGTCATATTTTCTCAGGATATTTTTCTTTTAATTATCTTTTTTTTAGTTTCACAGAAGTATTATTTTAATTAAAATGCAATAGATATATGCTGCACATCTCTATCTAACTTGTTCCTAGATAATTCCTTCAATTTATTCAATGGAAATTAATCTCCCCTCCACCACTATACAAATATGTCATTACATTTTCTTCCTTCTTTTATAGATTTTCTTCATTACTATGTTTGTTCTTAAACTTTACTGTTTGAACCCAAGCACTAGACTTGTTCTTCTTCATGCTGTGGACATATTTTTTATGCCTTCTTTGTTGTCATTAGCATTTTTCAGAAACTTCAGTTCACTTCAGGCTTGCATCTTCCTAACATAATTCTTAAAAGGACCACACCAGTCATTTTACACAGACCCAGTATATCATGCACCTAAAAGTCTACCTACTCCTACATATTTCTCACCACTTATATCAGGCAGGGCAGCTAAGTGGTACAGTGGATAGAGCACTGGGCTTGAAGTCTAGAAGACTAGTTTGAATTTGGCCACAGACACTTGACCCTTACTAGCTATGTGACCTTGGGCAAGTCATTTAACCTTGATTGCCTTGCATCCAAGGCCATCTTCAGTGGTTCTGATTCATATCTGGCTACTGAACTCAGATGGTTCTGAAGGAGAAAGTGAGGCTGGTAACTTAGCATAGTACCCCCTCACTCAAATCCAGTTCATGTGCTTGTCATGGCATCACCTCCTTGATGTCATAGTCTTTGAAAAAGAAGGACAAACATCATCATGTGTTAGGCAGCTATTATCTTACTGGTCAGGATAAATACTAACTACAACTAATGGAAGGCATTTAAGCAAGGAGACAATCAAAGGAATTTCACAAGCAAATTAAGCAGATTGCCTTTTTTTTCTTAATGGTCATTTTAGTTAAGGGGAAGAAGACAAGGGTGGGGCAAAGAAGGCAAGTCAAAGGGGCGAATTAGCTAAACCTATCTTCCTATACCTCCACCTTCACCTCTCTTTCACAGGAGGGAGTTCTCCTGAGAAGCCAAGTACCTTTTCCACTCCCAATTACCCATACCCATTCACTCAAAGCCATTCCGTAAATACTACTATGCATGGAGATGAAGCCAGATTCATGGCAGAGGTTGTCTACTTCCAATTCTCAGGTAGTAGATACCAACAGTCTGTAACTGGTCACTTAGCAGTTGGGGAAAAAAGTAGCTCCCACCTAGGCTGATTATATTGACAATTTTGAATCAAAATGAAGCCTTCAGGAAATCTTAAAGAACAGAGATTATCTCACTTTTCTATTTATATCTCAGTTGCTTTACCCACAGCAAGTAGTTAATAAATGTTTAGGAACTTTGTAAAGTTAAAATTTCAAAGTCCAACATATAGACCAAATTATGTCTAGTAATTTCTGAGATAAGAGAATTGAATTCCTCATACCTCAATCCATCTTTCTTCCATACTCCACCTATGTCACTAACAATCCCGCTTCCTTATATTCAGTATTTAATCTTCATAGCCTATTCTCTGTCTGTACTTTCACGTCCAGTGTGCTCCCTAATTTGTGTTCTCTTTTTTAAATGATCTTGCTCTTCACTTGAGCTATCCAATTCTAACCTACAAAATGCATAAAATATTTGAGAATAAATCAACAAGCCACACTCAATATCCATACAGATCCAATTGCAAAATATTCTTTAAAAAAATGAAAAAGCATGTTAAAAGAACTGAAGGAATATATTTAGTGCTCATGGCTAGGCTGTGACAATATAACACAAAATAACAATAATACTAAAGTATGTTTACATGGTGCTATATGAATCAAATTATCAAAAGTACTCTTTACAGAACTCAATAAAATAATAACAAAATGCATGTGGACAAACAAATGCTCTAGAAAATCATGGGAAATTCAAAGAATGCCTCAAAGAATCTCAGAAATAGAAGGGTTCTAATTCATATCTGGACAAAAAAACTATTACCTCTACAGCATACCCAACAAGTAGTCACATAATCTTCCCTTGAAGATATTCAATGGGAGAGAAACTTCTACCCTTTGAGGTTACCCATTTAGGACAGCTCTGTTATAAAAATTTTGCCTTTTATCAAGTCTATTTTTGAATCCTTGCAATTTACTTCCCATTTCTAAAGTTTTCCCCCTGTAAAGGAAAAGCAAGCCTAAACTCTCTTCCACATGAAAGTCTTTCAAATATTTAGGGAGAGCTATTATGCCCCACTAAATTCTCTCCACATTAAACATCCCTTCTTCCTTCTATGACATAAACTCAAGACCCTTCAATCTGGTGTATCCTTCCTCTGGAAGTTCTCCAGGTGATCACTGGGGGAAAAAAAAAAGTAGATAAGAGCATAGGAATAAATATAACATTTCTTAATATAGCATCTATTGAAAAAAACAAGAGTTAGCATTTTTATAATGGAAAAAAGGGTCCTTTCCATTAAGGCTGAAGCAAAGCAAGGGCACTCATGGCTACCACTGTTATTTGATTAATGCTCACTTTAGCAATAAGATAAGAAAAATAAATCGAAAGAATAAGCCTAATAAAAGAGGAAACAAAGTATCACTTTTTTGTGATATTATCACAAATTTAGAGAAACCTTAGAGAGTCAACAAAAATTTAAGTGCAGTTAATTAGAAATTTTGGTAAACAGGATATAAAACCTACAAAAATCATCTATCTGCCTTTCTGCAAATTACCTACTAAACATAGAAGGAAGAGGTAGCATGAAGCCCATTACAAGACCCAGACCAAGGAGATACTATGGCAATAGAAGTCTGAAATAGTTACTAAAGCATTCCATAAATAGAAAGTTATAGTCCATCTAAAATTGCTATAAACTATAAAGAAAACTAGTATACCTACAAAGACACATAAGGATTGCATGAGTACGAGGTGCTAGGTGGCACAGTGGACAGAGCACCAGCTTTGGAATCAGAAGTACCTGAGTTCAAATCCCACCTCAGACACTTAATAATTACCTAGCTGTGTGGCCTTGGGCAAGCTACTTAACCCCACTGCCTTGCAAAACTAAAAAAAAAAATTACTTGAGTATGCCTAAAAACATTTAAAAACAGAACTAAATAATTGAGAAGAATCAATTGTTTATGTTTAGACCCTGTTAATATGATAAAATTGACAATAATACCTGAAATAATTTACCTATTGAATACCACACCAATCAAGCAAATAAGAATTATTTTATAGAATAAAACAGGAACAAAATTCACTTGGAGGAACAAAAGAATTAAGAATGTCAAGGGAGGTTGATAGAACAAAGAGGAGGAAGGAGAGAAAATGGCGTCCACGGACTATAGTACCTACAGTCAAGCTGCAGCCCAGCAGGGCTACAGTGCTTATGCAGCCCAGCCAGCTCAAGGATATGCACAGACCACCCAGGCATATGGGCAACAAAGTTATGGAACCTATGGGCAGCCCACTGATGTCAGCTATACACAGGCTCAGACAACTGCAACTTATGGGCAGACTGCATATTCAACCTCTTATGGACAGCCTCCAACAGGTTATACTACACCAACTGCACCTCAAGCTTACAGTGCAAGGCTATGGAACAGGGGCTTACAACAACACCACTGCTACAGTCACAACCACCCAGGCATCCTATGCAGCCCAGTCTGCATATGGCACCCAGCCTGCTTATCCCACTTATGGGCAGCAGCCAGCCACCGCCGCACCTGCGAGACCCCAGGATGGTAGCAAGCCCACTGACACTAGTCAACCTCAATCTAGTACAGCAGGCTACAGCCAGCCCAGCCTAGGATATGGACAGAGCAACTACAGTTACCCACAGGTGCCTGGCAGCTACCCCATGCAGCCAGTCACTGCACCTCCATCCTATCCTCCAACCTATTCCTCTACCCAGTCAACTAGTTACGATCAGAGCAGTTACTCCCAGCAGAATACCTACGGGCAGCAGAGCAGCTATGGACAGCAGAGTAGCCATGGTCAACAGAGCAGCTATGGGCAGCAGCCCCCCACTAGTTATCCCCCCCAAACTGGATCCTACAGCCAGGCTCCAAGTCAATATAGCCAACAGAGCAGCAGCTACAGGCAGCAGAGTGCATTCCGGCAGGACCATCCCAGTAGCATGGGTGTATATGGGCAGGAGTCTGGAGGCTTTTCCGGACCTGGAGAAAACCGGAGCATGAGTGGCCCTGATGACCGGGGCAGGGGAAGAGGGGGATTTGATTGTGGAGGCATGAGCAGAGGTGGGCAGGGAGGAGGAGGAGGAGGAGGACGCAGTGGAATGGGCAGCACTGGAGAGCGAGGTGGCTTCAATAAGCCTGGTAGACCTATGGAAGAAGGACCAGACCTTGACTTAGGCCCACCTGTAGATCCAGATGAAGACTCGGATAACAGTGCAATTTATGTACAGGGACTGAATGAAAATGTGACTGTTGACGAGCTGGCAGACTTTTTCAAACAGTGTGGTGTTGTCAAGATGAACAAAAGGACTGGGCAGCCGATGATAAACATTTACTTAGACAAGGAAACCGGAAAGCCAAAGTATCCTATGATGACGACCCACCTACTGCAAAGGCTGCAGTAGAATGGTTTGATGGGAAAGACTTCCAAGGGAGCAAACTCAAAGTATCTCTTGCTCGAAAGAAACCTCCAATGACCAGGCATAGGGATGCCTCCCCCTCTCCGAGGAGGTCCCGGAGGACCAGGGGGACCAGGAGGTCCCATGAATTGCATGGGAGGCAGAGGAGGAGACAGGGGAGGTTTTCCACCAAAGAGGACCCGGGGTTCCCGAGGAAACCCTTCAGGGGGAGGGAATGTTCAGCACAGAGCAGGGGACTGGCAGTGCCCAAATCCAGGCTGTGGAAACCAGAAATTTGCCTGGAGAACAGAGTGTAATCAGTGTAAGGCCCCAAAGCCGGAGGGATTTCTTCCACCACCCTTTCCACCTCCAGGTGGTGACCGTGGCCAAGGTGGCCCTGGTGGCATGAGGGGTGGGAGAGGCGGCCTCATGGACCGTGGAGGTCCCAGCGGTATGTTCAGGAGGTCGAGGTGGAGATTGAGGTGGCTTTCGGGGAGGTCGAGGCATGGTGGAGGAAGAAGAGGAGGACCTGAAGGTCCCCCTGGACCTCTCATGGAGCAAATGGGAGGCAGAAGAGGAGGCTGTGGAGGACCCGGAAAGATGGATAAAGGCGAGCACCGTCAGGAGCTTAGAGACCGGCCCTACTAGATGCAGAAAACCCGCAGAGCTGCATTTACTACCAGATTTATTTTTTAAACCAGAAAATGTTTTAAATTTATAATTCCATATTTATAATGTTGGCCACAACATTATGATTATTCCTTGTCTGTACTTTAGTATTTTTCACCATTTGTGGAGAAACATTAAAACAAGTTAAATGGTAGTTTCTTTTCCTTCTTTTAAGATGGTTGTTTAATGAAGACTAATAAACCAATGAGAAACCATTGTTGTTAGCATGCTCAAATATCATTGTGTGGAGACCCAGGAGGAGAACTAACTGTAACAATGTTGATGGTTGTGATGTTTTTTTTAAAATAAAATTCCAAATGTTTATAAACCTAAAAAAAAAGAATGTCAAGGGAACTAATAAAAAAGTAGAAAGAGAAGCTTAGCAGTAGCAGATATCAAACTTTACTACAAAGCAGTAATCATCGAAGCTATATGGTACTATTTAAAAAAAATAGAACAATGGAACAATGGGATAGAGGGATCAAAGGAATCTGTCACATTAGTTACAAAATATTCAGAACCAAAGTGTCAATAATATTTAATAAACCCTAACACCCTAACAACTTAGGTAAGGACTTATTATTCCACAAAAATTAATGAAAAAATTTGAAAGGGTGGCAAAAATTATGTTTAGACTAATATCTGATATAATATACTATGATAAACTCCAAATGGATTCATGACTTACAAATAAAAGGTCATATTCTCTTCTTTTCTTTTTTAGGTGATTGCAAGGCAATGGAGGGTTAAGTGACTTGCCCAAGGCCACACAGCTAGGTAATTATTAAGTGTCTGAGGTCACATTTGAACTCAGGTCCTCCTGATTCTAGGGCCAGTCTCCATCCACTGCACCACCTAGCTGCACCCATATTCTCAAATTAGAAGAACAGGGAAGGAAATAAATTATGTAGCTGTGAACAGGGGAAGAATTCTTAACCAAAAAAGGGATAAAGAAGATCACAAGACATAAAATGGGCAATTTTGAATATATACATTTGGAAAGTTCTACACAAACCTAGTCAAAAGAGTAGTTTCTCCCAAAGAGTCACTAATTCTCACAGCAGGCATGAGAAGAGTGGTCCCAGAATACAATGGTCCTGAAGTATACTGGTAGGAAATATATATGATATAGTAACAACTCAACTATGATAATGCAAGGTCCCAATGTCCTTGTTCTCTTTTCAGAGTCCTGACAAAGTCCCCCACTGGATGTGGGGTCTCTACTGGACTGATTGCTCAGCTGAGCTCCCAGGGTTTGTTCTTTTCTTGCTTGCCTCTCAATTTCCAGAGTTAGCTCTGCTTTGAGGAGCTGGTAACCAGTTCTCATTTCAGCAGCTAGAGGCCACACCCCTCAGAGCTGCTTTTGTCTAATGATTGCTTTCCTCTATCCAGGTCGGTCTGGGATGTGTCTCTGCTTCTACTGGTTGAGGGCTTCCCCTCAAGAGGCACCAATGGAAGGGGTGCAATTCCCTCTCATAGTCTAGATTCTCCTTTAACAGATGGTTTGAACTAAAGAACTGGTTGCATAGCTTTTTAAAGGTTTGGCTTTTTTACAGGCCTTCGGGACTCATTTTTAGCCCACCCAATTTGAAACTATTCCTCTACTTTCATTCAAGATAGTTATCAGTCAGTTAACTAGTTAACAGACATTTATTAAGTGCTTACCTTGCCTCCAAAACTATGCTAAAGGATGGAATGTGAAGATGTTCACATTTTATAAAGAGATTGTATTAGCACCTCATTGTAAATAAAGTGCTTTGTTAAGCTTGGCATTTGGTACACCAATAAAATATTTGTTGAATGCATCTTTTAAAATAAAAAAAATCCTTTTTTAAAAAATAAGATTTTTTTTAAAACTCACACATTATTGATACTGAGGTCACAATCCACTAAAATCACCATACTTTTCCCAAATGAACTACTTTCTAGCAATATTTTATCCACCTTGTAGCTCTAAAGCTGACTCTTTTAAACCCAAGGACAAGCTCTCCATGCATTCCTCAATGATTTTCCTATTTAGTTGTGATCTCCTCCTAAATCCTTATAAAGTCTCCTGTTTTATGCTTCTGTAATTTTTCCTTTTTTTTCCAGATCTATGACTTCTTCAATAGCTCTCAGGAAGAAACTTCCTCTTGTCATATGTTCTCTTCAACTGAGTTGCTTGGGCAATGAGGGATTAAGTGATTAACTAGGGTCATACTGCCAGGATGTGTCAGAGGTGAGATCTGAACCCAGATCTACCTCTCAGGTTGGCTTTCTAGCCATTATACCAGTGGTTCCTATTTTGAGACTTAAGAAACCCTTGGAGATTTTTCTCTGGTTCATAGGGTTCAGGGTAAAAATTCTTTAATGGTGCCTTAAGCAGTAAATAATTGCAGAATATTAAAAGTAGTGCACTAAAAATTACCCTGGGGTTTCCCAAAACATTTTATTGCTTTTGAAAGAGATGAAGGGGGAAAAAAAAGTTTTGGAAAACTGCACTGTATCATCCACCTTCCTCTACTACTCTTACTCAATATGGTTTATTTTAGATATTTCTATTGGTGTCTTAGCCTATTTGACTATAAACACTAAAAAGGGAGGAACCATGACTTAACTAAACTTTGTATCTACCATAACACTCTGCATATAACTTATGCTTCATAAAGGCTTAGACTACTAAATACTCTCCACTCAACTTAATTTGCTGATTAGAACATAAACAAATTAATTTAAGTCTCTAGCCTTGTGGCTATTCTTACTTGGCTTATGGCCAGAAACACTGATCACTCTCTCAGCAGGGGTCTGTTAACATCTAGGGCAGAAGTTAGAAATAGTATCATTGAAAAGGATCTCTTCCCCTACTCCCACCAAAACTACACACAACTATTCCTTTGTTGCACATTCTATTCTCAACACCAGGAACCTCCACTGTGGAAATAGCAGACTGACTCTGAAGAAGCAAGGCCAACAAACTCCAACAACACTCCTAACAATATCACAATTACTAACACTGGGTTTTATTGTCATGCAAACACATAGAGTAACAATAACTATAACCACTTTGCATTATGAAACCTCCCCCCAACCCTTCTTCCTCTCTATCTACCACATCCAGAATAATGTTCAGGACTTTTCCCATTCATTATTTATTGACAAGAGTGAAGGTATTTCATTTGTCATACAAAAGAAGGTCCATAATGACACAAATAGTTTCATTTCATATAGTTTCACACAATCATTACCACAAAACAAAGACAAAATAATACCACGTGTAGCAGAAAGAGCATTATAGTCAGGAGACATGACTTCAAATCCTGACTCTGCTACTAGATGCTTATGTGACCTTGGACAGTACAGTGTGATACAGTGGAGAGAATACTGGTTTCAAAGTCAGAATCCCAGTGCCACTTGAGTCACTATTTCTATCACCTGGAGCAAGTCATTTAACCACTCTAGGAGTTGTTTTCTCATCTATAAAATGAGATGATCCCTAAGATTACTTCCTGCTCTAAATTTATGCACTTTCCTGAGCCTGTTTTCTCATCTGCAAAAATCAGATGGTTTTTAAGCTTCAGGCTCTAAACCAAAAAGGGTACAATGGGGTAAAGACCTGCATAATAGACCTAGAGTCATAAAAACCTAGGTTCAAATCCTGTCTTTAATACTCACTTTGCTGTGTGACCATAGGCAATAACCTCTCTAAGCCTCAGTTTTCAATCTTTAAAGGGAGAGCAAAAATATAGTCCCTTCCTTACAAATTTGTTGTAAAGTATGAATAAGGCAGCACATTAAAAAAAACCCACAAAATTTTGCAAACTCCACAGTGCAATATTAATATCAACTATTATAATTCCAAGATACTAAATAATTGCAGACACCTGAGGTGAAGTTCAAGAAGGGGGGGAGATAATTTACTCCTCCTCCCCCACCCAAGTCTCTTGCACATTCAGTAGAATCTGAGACCTTTTTAAAATTTTTTATTTACAAAATTCTTTACTTTTGTTTGGCTTGTGGACATGTTAGAATTCCTTCTAAGCATGACTTTGTTGGCCAACTAGGATAGACAAAGTTAGAGAAAGATATACTAAGGCAGCAGTATTCTACAAAAGGATCCTGGATTTTGGAGCAAGATCCCTACAAACCTAATTATTTTTAAGTACACAAACTACTAAGTGAGAAGCATCGGCCACCTATCTGCTTTGCACTCTAACTATAAAGCCAACAGAAACATGCTCACATGACATCAGAAAAATAGGAGATGAACTGGAAGCAGCCCCAGAGATCAGTAGAGGCAGCTTGGCTCTCAGTTCCTCCTCCTCGACTTCCTTGGGACCTCCATATTCTAAAGAAACAACTAAAAGCCAGCAGCAACCTCTGTTCAGGTAAGCAATGTACTTTTGGAGGGGGGGATGGGAAGGGAGACAAGAAAAGAGATGGCAGGAGATCAGAACCTGAGGAGGAACTTCTCTCTGCTCAGTCACTCTCACGCACCCAACCACCCAAACCCAGTGTGATGCAAACAGGATTTCAGCTCAGGAAGGAACTCATGCAACTTGGGCCAGCATTTCTGCTGAGTTAAGAGTGTGGCCAGTACAAACAGAATTAAAAACAATAATACTTTATTTCTGTATATCATCATTCTGGGACTTTAGGGAATGAGAGAATCTCAGAGTTAGAATCAACCTTAAAGGTCAGCTAGTTCTATCTCCC
Organism: Macrotis lagotis; assembly: GCF_037893015.1. Lineage (NCBI taxonomy): Eukaryota > Metazoa > Chordata > Mammalia > Peramelemorphia > Peramelidae > Macrotis > Macrotis lagotis. Next base: position 222,489,186 of record NC_133659.1, on the reverse strand, counting down.
ATAACCCATGCAGGATATTATCTTATGTAATTCTCACAACAACCCTCAGGGATAGGGGATCTTATAATTGCCATTCTACATTTGAGGAAACTGAGGCATACAGAGGTCAAGTAACTTGCCTAGGATCTTACAGCTAGAAATTGTCTAGGATCATATTTGAACTCAAGTCTTCCTGAGTCCAGGTCCAGTGTTCTGGGCCTTTGTACCACCCAAATGCCTCTAGTACAACATCCCTAACACAACAGTCATCTTCCTCTTAAACATTTCCAGTTTAGAGAAGCTCAATACTTCAAAAACAGCCAATATTGTTATTGGATAAATATGATCATTAGAATTTTTTTATATTAAGTTTTTTTTTTATCTAGGCAGCTAGATGGCATGGTGGCTAGAACATGGAACTTGGAATAAGGAAGATAATAAGAGCTAGAATACTGTCTCAGATATTTGCTAGCTATGTGAGCCTACACAAGTCATTTAACTTCTCAATACCTCAGTTCCCTCACCTTTAAAATGAGATTAATAATAGAACCTAACTCACACAGTTGACATGAGGATTAAATGAGATAATATAAAGTCCTACATAAATGCTAGTATCATTATTATTATTATTATTATTATTATTATTATTATTATTATTATTATTATACTGAGGCAAAATCTGCCTTCCATCTCCATATTTTAGGTCTGTTCCTGGGGATCACACAGAATATAAGAATAATTCACGTGTACATAGCACTTTAAGGATTTGCAAACATTTTACATATACTTTCTCATTTGATCTTCTCAAAATCCATGTGAGTAACTTATATTGTCCCTATTTCACAATGAGGAAACTGAGGTTAATCGTGGTTAAGTGACCTGCCCATAATCACATATCTAGTAAGTGGCAGACCTAAATTTGAATCCTTCTTCTATAGATAGCTCTTCAAAAATCTGAAGACAAGTATTCATGTTCCTTCTAAGTCTCTTTTGAGTAAATGTCTCCTAAGTCCCTCAACCAGCTCTTCAGATGAACTAGTTCTCCAATCTCTTCACTGATTTGTCAATATTCCTTTAAAAATGTGGTCCCTACTGCATCCCAGGCTATCATCAGGTGTCCTGATTTTTGTCTTGCCACTAGCCTTTGAGAGAGGATGATGACTTTATGCAACTGTCTCATTTAAATCCAATTAATGTGCAAAGTCAAGACATCATCCCATGATGTAATTGGTTCACTTCAAAAATGAAGAACAAACAACCATGCTCAAAACTGGATGCAACATTCCAGATGTTATCTCCCTAAGTCCTGGTACAGTGAGACCATTACACCTTCTTTGTCCTGGATAGAATGCTTCTTCTTCTTAACACAGACTGTTTGCAGTAGCTTTTTTATTTTTGCAAGTTCATGGTATCATTAGGCTGCAGACCATTAAACCTCCCAAATATTTTTTTTTCATGAACCTCATCTACAGGGAGCAAAAAGTCATTCCCTCCTACTACACAGATGGCACACTGAAAATGTAACAAAATGAGAAAAGCGATAGAAAATCAAGGAAGAAAACCCTAGAATCTGAGTTTCTAGATTGGGAAGTTTCTTGTGGTTTAGTTATAACAGAAATCCCACTGATATGGCACAGAGAAGTTTTTCCTCTACACCTTGATGAATCAGGAGAGTGTTCTGGGAATGGAAGATGGGGGGGGGCAGGGTATCGCTTCAAAATTCTGTTTGAGAAGCCAGAATTCAAGTAGATTTCTCTAATAATCTCACTCATTCATAAATCAAACTGATACAGAGGGCTTTTAGTTACCCTAAACATCTGTCTAGCTAATATCCTTTTTCCATAACATTTCCTACTCTCAACCAACCTAGTCAAAGGGGATAGAAGGAAAGAGTCTCAAGACTATCAATGAAAACCTAAGAACCAAAGCTAGGTATTAAAAAAATCAACAATGCAATGGTACAGAGATACGATGTTGGCATGTGATAGATGCCAGTTTTTGTGGAATGTGCAATTATGCCACCCTAGAGAGTTAAATTATGAGAAATTAACACATTAGCTTTGAACCAGCTGGGAAGTATCCTGGCAAAGGAACTGGGAGACAGCAGCCTAAAATAAAAGAACATTTTTCCCTCCCAGTATATTATCATTCAAAGGAACAACCTTTGTGAACATCCTCACCATCTTCACTATCACCAAAATTATACACAGATCAACTGCTACCAAAGGGGCAGTTAAGCCCCCAAATGAGAGGAACTGCATCATTTTCCATCCCAAGGCCCTCCTCATGGAACCTACTTCTAGTATGACCGCCCCCCTCCCCCAGAAGCCATGGAGGGGGAAATTCAGTAGAGCACTACCTGGTAGAAACTCAACCTGGTTAACTGCTTTGGCATATGCTGCAATCCTAGCCTCCTCAGCAATCACTGCTGTGGAAGACCTAGGCAAGAAAGTTCTCATATACATGTTCCCCCTCCCCCCAAGTTCTTGCATCTATCAAATGGTTCAACATCTGAAACATATGATTTTATTTATAGAAATGATCAAAGAAGATTCATTACCATACACACTGCTGGACTTTTCTGTTAGCTCTGTAAGTAAACTCTCCCATGTGTGTTATCTCCCCTTATCAGAATGGCAGCTCCCTGAGAGTATTTGCTTCTCTATTTGCATCCCAATGCTTAGTACTATGTACAAGGTAAGCAGTTCATTAACAAATGGTTATACACTAATAAATGCTTTTCCTTTCTTCCTTTCTTTTTTACCACTCACAAGTTTAGTAAAAAAAAAAAAACCCATCATTTTCAACTAGTAAAAGATGAACAGAAGAGGAGATGGGCCAATCACAGCAGCATAGGAAGTAGTAACAGATGAACAACCTGAGTGTTACACTGGGAACCTCAAAATAGGAACAGAACCAGAGGACTGCCCTATAGCATAAATTTCTATGGAGGAATTTATAAAAGGACAAGGGATAAGAACCCCATGGGTTGAGAAAGTATAGGATTACAGATCAGAACCTCATAACATTTAGATGTGGGAGGAGTCTTAACCCAACCCCTTCCTTTTGCAGAGGCCCAGGGAGGTCTCATACACATATTCCCCATGTGTATGCCAAAGGTCGTGCAGGTAGGAAATAGCCAAGGAAGGAATTGAATCCTCTGAATCCAAAGAAAACATTCTTTTCATTGTACCACACTAAGCTGATAAGCCTAATATAATGAGATGCTTCAATGTGAGAAATTTTTGATATACCATGTGTAGGGAATGGAGTCTCATAAAGAGACCTCCTTTATGGACTTACAGAAAAGGAGACAAACTTATGTCCTCCATCCCACAATGGATGATCTTCCCTCTAAAGCATATTCCCATCCCATGCTCCACTATACTTCCCCTAAATCTTTGCTCTCACCTTCTCATTTTGCCTCCAAGTCTTACCATTTTCCTGCTTGTCTTTGTGGGAACAGCACAGAAAGGCATTGTGTTGTAATGTACTGTCCCTTTAAGGTTTGTTCCTGAGTTTAGCTTGCTCAGAATTCTAAGAAAAACACAGTAGACAGTTTCTGGGAGTTACACTCTGAGAGTTTTTAGCCAAGCAGTTGCTGAGTTTTGAATATGATAAGCTATTATAAACTAGGGAGATAAAGGCAACAAAATTGGAATGATTATACGACAAATGTACTTTATCTGATTATGGTCTGCCCCCAAAAAAAGAGAAGAAAAGGGAGAAAGAGAGTTAAGGACAGATTTCAGAACTGAGTCAGCCAGGGCTGAAGCTGCAAATAATGGATTCTATAGTTCGTTCTGAGAAAAAAAGAAATCCAGTGTAGAAAAGGAACAGATTGGAAGCAGAGAATAAGAGAAATCACTGAGAAGATAGACTAGGTTGGCAGAGATGTGTGATATCTAATACAGAGTGGATAATAATAATAATAATAGTTACTAATTAAAGTGTTTCTGTCATCTCATTTGATCATCACAACTGCCCTCTGAGGAAACTCAGTTTAGAGGGATTAAGAGTTGCTCAGGGTCATACAGCTAACAAGTCTATAAGGAAGAATTTGAACTCATGTTCCTGAACTCAAAGTCCAGCATTTTATTTATGCATTGTGCCACTTAGCTGCCTCTACTCAACAGTAGAAGTATCTATGCAATAAAAGAAGTTAAATTCATTGAACTCTTATAGATAATTGCTGAAACAGTAAGAGGATACCTAAGGTTAAAATCCCAGAGTTGTAAGCAACTCTGAGCACAACAGTCTTCCTCATTCATGAGCCTCCTTGACAGATTTTTGTAAATGTGCACCCATTCTTCCTCATAGTTACTGAAAGCACTGGTGCAAGAATGAACTCTGACTTATTTGTTATTTACGTTTGATTTAATATCAGGACCAATAATACAATTATTGTTTTACTTCATTGTTAAGTGAATGATTTTGTTTAAAATCTAAAACATCATTATTGTGAATATCTGAACAGGTCAAAAAATGCATTAGAATATATGAAGTCATGATGGTAAGTAGATGGAGTAAATTTCCCTTTAACAAGGTAGTCCCTACTGCCCTAAAATAATGTGAATGGTATGTATAACCCATATCAGATTGCTTGCCATCTTGGGGAAGGGGAAAGAAAAATTTGGAACTCAAACTCATATAAAAATGAATGTTGACAACTATCTTTACATGTAATTGGTGGGAAAAACCTATTTATTTCAAAAAAAGATAATCTGAGTGGTACTATCATTCTTCAATGGAAAAATAGATCTCTCAGTGTGAGAGTAGGCTAGAGTGAACAAGTCAATCAAGCACTAGAGTAAGTAGGTATCCACATGCCCAGATAAGAAGGCTGAGGTTCTACAATGTGGGTAGTAATCCCACATACTATATTTATATTGGAACACACACACACACACACACATACACACACATATATATATATATATATATGTATGTGTGTGTGTGTGTGTGTGTGTGTGTGTATATACACATGCAGTGCTTCATAGGCACTCAATTACCACACCAAATCTTCTGAAATTGCTGTTCTATTTAAGATGAATTCAAAAAAAAAAAAGAAAAGAAAAGAAAAAAGGGGTGGCTAGGTGGCACAGTGGATAAAGCACCGGCCCTGGAGTCAGGTGTACCTGGGTTCAAATCCGGTCTCAGACACTTAATAATTACCTAGCCGTGTGGCCTTGGGCAAGCCACTTAACCCCATTTGCCTTGCAAAAAAAAAAAAACCTAAAAAAAATAAAATGAATTCATTGGAACCTTCCATTTAAGAAGAAGGTATAAAAGGTTACAGGTTCTATGAAATATATTCCAGAAATGATCTTAAAATAACACCAGACCAAATAATAATCCCTAAATCCAAAGAAAAATTACAATATATGCATTCATCCAGGACAAGAATGCAACCTCCAAAGAACACAAACAGCTAAATGTCTGCAGGATCACTCCACCAGAAATCTAGTAAAAGTACAAGTTAGCAAGCAGGAAGAGCTCAGAGGTACCTGAAGCTGTAGGGAAGTGGAGAGGGGTGGCAGGAAACACAGAGTCAGCTGCATGAGGCAAAGAAATTTGCAGAATTCTGACTGCAAATCTGAGGAGTGAACAGGCAGCATTCTGAATAGGAGGATAAATAACTTACAACAGAACAGAAAATGTTACCCAAGTTACGGCCTCCCTACAAATTAGGATGGAGCAACTATAACTCAATGATTCTATGAGACAAGAAATATTAAAACAAAAAGATTGAAAAATAAAAGAAAATATGTGTCTATCAAAAAACTGATCTTGACATTGTTGGTGGAGCTGTGAACTCATCCAACCTTTCTGGAGAGAAATTTGGAACTATACCCAAAGAGCAACAAAAATGTGCATACCCTTTGATCCAGCAATACAGAGATGATGAAAAAAGGGTAAAAACATCACTTGTACAAAAATATTCATAGCAGCCCTGTTTGTGGTGGCAAAGAATTGGACATTAAGTGAATGCCCTTCAATTGGGGAATGGCTTAGCAAACTGTGGTATATGTATGTCATGGAACACTATTGTTCTATTAGAAACCAGGAGGGATGGGAATTCAGGGAAGCCTGGAGGGATTTGCATGAACTGATGCTGAGTGAGATGAGCAAAACCAGAAAAACACTGTACACCCTAACAGCAACATGGGGGCAATGATCAACCTTGATGGAGTTGCTCATTCTATCAGTGCAACAATCAGGGACAATCTGGGGCTGTCTGCAATGCAGAGTATCATCTGTATCCAGAGAAACAACTGTGGAGTTTGAACAAAGACCAAGGACTATTACCCTAAATTTAGGAAAAAAAACTGATATCTTATTGCCTGATCTTTCTATCTCTTATACCTTATGTTTCTTCCTTAAGGATATGATTTCTCTCTCATCACACTCAATTTGGATCAATGTATTCCATGGAAACAATGTAAAGACTGACAAATTGCCTTCTGTGGGGAGGGGAGGAAAGTAAGATTAGGGGAGAAATTGTAAAACTCAAAATAAATAAAATATTTAATAAAAAAATAAAAAACTGATCTTGAAAGCAAGTCATGAAGAGATATCAGAAAAACTAAAAATGAAAAACTAATCAAACAATATCATAAGTGAAATCTTCCCAATTCTAGAGGGCATGAAAATAATAGAATTTATCAGTTATTTTCTGAAGGAAAACCCAAAATGAAAATTCTCAGAAATATTGCAGAAAGAAATTTAGAGCTTCTAATGAGAAAATTAAAAAAAAAAAACCATTGCAACCAATCACAAAGGAACCACAATCAGAATCACATAAGATTTAGAAGTCATGGTCATAAAGGAGAGAAAATTCTGGAATTTTATTTTCCAAAAGACAAAAGATAGAGGTTTATAACCCAAAATAGAAGTCTGTAATGGTTTTGAGGTCTTTCAAGTATTCCTTATTAAAAGACCAAAACACAGCAGAGACTCTGAATAAATATATAAATTATTAGAAAGTCCTAAACAATCACGAAGCACTTATATTCCAATGAGTGAAAAGAGATCAGGACTCTAATGTTTTTAAGATTTAATAAGAGAATCTAGTGGTAGTTTTGTCCTGCTTTGATGATCTTGAGAGAAAATAAAAGGAAAGGGGAAAGGAATAGTTGTTGTAGAAATGCAAACTCAACTACTAGGGACAGAAGGAAGGTTTGGGGTTCAGGGAAGGAAAGCTAGAGAAGGAAGCAAAACAATTCGACCTTAGAGTATTGATCATGGAGAGGGACTTAATGGGAAGAAAAGGATAAGATCCAGTGAATAGGGTCTGGGAAAGAGTAGGGACATTGATTTGAAGCAGATTACTTCAATTATAGATCAGCAGTACTGATCACATTTCTCTTAACAATTTTTATAATAGATGTTGGGGATGAAGAGAGGAAAAAAAATAAGATATACTGGGAGTAAATATACAATTTACAATCATAATCATGACCACGAATGGGATAAATGCACTTGCAGAATGAAAGACAGCAAAGAGAATCCAACAATATGTTTAAAAACACAAATACATATAGATCCTCACATATGAAACAAAGATTCACAGAGTTAAAATGAAAGGCTGAAAAAATTTATATTTTAAAAAGCTTCGGGATGGCAATCATGATCATGAACAAGTAACAGAGGGCGGCTAGGTGGCGTAGTAGATAAAGCACTGGCCTTGGAGTCAGGAGTACCTGGGTTCAAATCCGGGCTCAGACACTTAATAATTACCTAGCTGTGTGGCCTTGGGCAAGCCATTTAACCCCATTTGCCTTGCAAGAAAAAAAAAACCCTAAAAAAAAAAAAACCAAGTAACAGAAAATAATTGACAAAAGAAATAAAAAACAGAAAGTTCAGTATGCTGTGAAACCATATTAAAAACTTCTTTTATAGTATCTCTAGAAATATTAAGAAGTAAATTTTTTTCTAGGCTAAAAACCCTTTCCAAATTTGGTCAGGTAAAACAAGAACAAAAGACCTTCCTTAAGGAAATCATTAATGATGGAATCCAAAATTCATGAAAAAGTTACCTTCTGTTAAGTAAAAATCTTTGCCTTCCCTAGCCCTTAACTTTTTTGGCCAAAGGTCCAGCTAAGGAAAGTGCCCTTTTTGAATCAAAAAAGGATAAAAATATTGATACCAGTGAGGAGAGTCTTCCAATCGAAAGGAGAGATCAATCAATACTTTGAATCAGTTCTACTTGAATATTAAGTAATATATTGAAAGATTAATTCAACTACATTTAATCTAAACTTCTTTTCAGTTCAGGAATTATAAATGTTAACCATTAATTTCTTTGGAGTATAGAGATATCAAAGTGAATAAAGGGACTATGCCAATTTGGGCATTTCTTAGTTGGAAATGCTTAGATTTACAATAATGTTAAATGTTTTTGGCAGACTTCCATTAAAAAAAGAGTATAAGTTTAATATTTTTTCTTTGAAAATGGTTAAAAGATACTATAAGAAATGAAATAATATCAATACTTAATATTTAGATTAAGCATAATAATATCTAAATACTTAAAGGAAAAGTTTATCAAATTATAGGAAGAAATAAATAACTATAGAAATAGTTGGAGATCTCAATATACCCTTTTCAGATCTGGAAACATCTCACAAAAAGGTAAACAGGAAAAAAATTAACAATCTGAATAATTTTAGAAAAGCTTAAAACAAACAGAATGTGAAAAGTGTATGTATCTACAAATATACATATATATATATATATCACTATATTTACATCTATGTTTTCATACAGACATGTAGATAGATATTTCTCACAGAGGGATGGCACCTTTATAAAAAACTAACATGTACTAAATCATGTACTAAAACCCAAAAACTTCAAAAGGAATACAGGAAAAACAAAGATATTAACTTTATCCCAAAATTATATTCAATAAATACCACTGAAATGCATTAAAATTTAAATTGATGAAATAATTTAAACTTAAATAAGGAATCAAAAATAAATTATAGGTCTATAAAACTTAAGGTGATCATTTTATCCTTAAAAAGACAAAGGCAAGACAAAACATAAAATTTTTGAAAACACAAATATATCATTTTTAAAATTTTAAAAAATAAGTATATGGGAAAATATTTCAGTAAATACTTTTATCAACAAAGAAGAAAAAGATGGATCACTAAATTGGAAGTGGAAATAAAAATTCAAGAAAAGTCACAAATTAAAGCACCTAAGTTAAACACAAAAATGTAAATTCTGAAATCATATGAGACTAAAAAACTGAAAGCAAAAAAAAAACCACCACTGAATTGATAAGGAAAGGTAGGATCTATTGTTTTAGAAAAAACTATTAAAATAGTCAAATTGTCAATATGATTTTTGAAAAACTAGCTAGGCAAACCAAATAACCAAAATCAAAAGTGAAAAAGTCACAATAAATTAAGAGAAAATAAATGAAATTATTAGAAACGATTTTGCTCAATTACATACTAGGAAAACAGAGATTGAAGAATAATGACAAAATTACAAATATAATCATAATAAATAAAAATGTTAAATAATTTAATTGTGGGGGGGAATGTAAGTCATAAAGAATTCCTAAAGAATGGATAGGAGACCAGATTAAGATGGATTTATAAGGGAATCTAGCAAATATTCAAAAAAATTAATTCCAATATGAAATCATTTGTTTGAAGAGATCAAAGACAAAAGGGATCCTAACAAATTCTTTCAACGTCACAAATATGTCTTTGATACCCAAACCAGGCAGAGAAAAAGCAGAGAAAGAAACCATAGAACAATTATATCCCTAATGAATATTGATGGAAAAATATTAGTAAAATATTAGAAATTGGCCATAGTACTATGACTAGATTGAAATGTGGGGATGGTTCATTATTATGACAACTGAACATCATAGACCTTATTAACAACAAAAATCAATAAAAATCATGTGATTATGTCAACAGATTCAGAAAAGACTTTTGATATACTATGACACCTCTTTATGTTAATTAAAAATCTTAGTAATGAAGTGACCTTTGCAGTAATATGATAAATGGTATGAGTCAAAGATTGAGTCAGAATTATATCTAACAGAAAAACATTAGAATTCTTTACAATATAAGATCAAGGATAAAAGCAAGGATATACCATCATTTGATAGTTTTAGAAATGCTAGCTATAGCAATTAAAAAATGAGACAATAAAGACAAAGAGTAAGCAAAATTCTTGTTTTTGTGATAAGATGATTTACTTAGAGAATCCTATAGATTCAACTAAAACATTCAATGAAATATTAACTTCAGCAAAGCAGCAGAATAAATAAATTGTTGATCTTTTTTTACGTAAGTTGTGTCAAAAGTCTTTGTGTAGTTTTAAGCTAATGAAGTTTTACACTCAGACTTTAGGGACAAACCATATGACCAATAAACCCAAGGAAAAAGAGAAGGAAATTGATATTTCATTCAAATTAACTACAAAATGTGGTCCTGGGGAGTCAGCCTGCCAAGACAAGGACCAAAACTATAAAGTACAACTATAACACATTCTATTTCTGAAACTAAAGGAGACCTAGCCAATTAAATATTCATTACTCCCAATTGTGATATGCCAATACAATAAAAATAACAAGACAATATAAATTAATTTACTAATCCAATGCCATGCTATACTAGAGCTACTTTTTTTTAAAGCAGAAAAAAAAACCAAAATTCATCTAGAAGAACAAAATATCAACAATTTCTAGAGAAAAGTGGGAAGGAATGGGACCTACCAGCATCAGAATTCAAATTGTTCTATAAATAGCATTCACCAGGATTATATAGTACTGGTTTTTCCAAAAAAAAAAAGGAAATCTGATTATTGATGAGGCAGATTAGATATACAAGATAAATAATAATGTAGTATTCCAGAAGCCAAAAGGCTGGAGGGTGATACTTACTATCAGGCAAAACCTGCAAGGAAAATTATATCATATGCAAGGAAAATTATATCATATATCAGAATAAACTTCAAAAAATACATGACCTACATATAAAAGGTCAACTCAGAAAGATCATTTATGCAACTGTAGATGGTAGAAGGGTTTATGATTCAAAACAAATAGAGGGGACCATGGGAGATAGAGTAAGTTTGAACACATAAAATTGAAAACCTTTTACACAAACAAAATCAGTTCACCTAAGATTAAAAGGAAAATGGTTATGGAATGGAAAAAAACAAAATGGAAAAAAATCTTCACAGCAAGATATGATATCCAAATAAAGACAACTAATTTTTTTTAAAAAAGAACCAAAGTCATTCCCCAATAAAAAGGAGTAATTCTCTAGGGATGAATTCTAAGCTATGAACAATTATAGGAAAAAATTTTCTAAATCACTGAAAATAATAGAAATGTCCATAATATCTCTTGAGGTTCTATTTTACATTAATCAGTTTCGCAAAATTGACCAAAAAAGAAAGGCAACTGTTGAAGGATTTGTGGAGGGTCCTTGCAATAATGTATCATTGATGGAATTGTGATATATAAAGCTATTTTGGAAAAGTTTATAATTATATCTAAAAAGTCACTAAAGTGTATGTGTGTGTGTGTGTGTGTGTGTGTGTGTGTGTGTGTGTGTGTATACCTTAGAGAAATAAATATCACTGTGAGAACTATAATATTTTTTTGTTGTAGCAAAGAACTGGAAACTAAGCAGGTACCAATCATTTTATATGAATGTAATGAATGGAAAGATTACTATATTATATGAAATAATGGAACTAATAAATTCAGAGGAAATTGAGAAGACTTAAATGATCTTATGAAAGATGAAGTGAGCTGTACTAAAGGGGAAATTTATATAATTACAACATTATAAAGAAAAGTCTGAAAGACGCAAGAACTCTGATCAATATAAGGACCAATCCTGACTTCAGAGCATGACTAATATAATTCATGTTACCCTCCTTCTGTCAGAAAGGTGATGGACTAGCAGTACAGAATTAAATAAACATTTTTATTAAGGCCAATATGCGTGTATTTGTTTTGCTTAACTAAACCTTTTCACAAGAGAAATATTTTTTTAATTGAGAAGGAATAATTACAGAGAGACGAGAATCAGTGATGCCTCCTCCCCAAAGAACAAAAGTGTCATTGAAGAATTTAAATATATATATATATATATATATGTGTGTGTATATATATATATATATATATATATATATATATAGAGAGAGAGAGAGAGAGAGAGAGAGAGAGAGAGAGAGCTGGGCAGCTAGGTGGTGCAGTGGAAAGAGCACTAGCCCTGTAGTCAGGAGTACCCAAGTTCAAATCCGGCCTCAGACACTTAATAATTACCTAGCTGTGTGGCCTTGGGCAAGCCACTTAATCCCACTGCTTTGCAAAAAAAAAATAAAAATAAAAATAAAAAAAAAAATATATATATATACATACAGAGAGAGAGAGAGAGAGAGAGAGAGAGAGCAGAGTTCTCAGGAAAACAGACAAGAAAGTTTTAAAATTACCGTGGGTTACATAAACCTCTGTGTGTGCATTTAATATATGTATATATATGCATACATGTATACATACACATATAAAACAAAGCTATATGTTGTAGAAATTTATAATTTTATATATAATTTTATTTTTCTGGTCTTTATGGTGAAAATTATTCCTATTTTAGTTTATTTTATAAATAATTTAATGAATTGATAATATTATTATAGTTAACAGCACAAGTAACTTGCATTATGCCAGATGTATATATTTAATACAAAAAGTTACTGTTATTTTATAATATTGATGCTTTTTATAATAACAAAGTATTTTCAAATATTTTTAATTTATACATATTATTTATAATATTTGCATAAATATTATAAGGTTTTTTTCAAGTGATCACCGCTGAGATTTTCAAGTTAGAAAGGATACTAGAAAAAATAAGCTAAGAGATGTACAAAAAAAAATGTCTCTTGTCCAAGATCACCCAGGTAATAAATAACAGGGATGAGATGAAGATCTAGGTAGGTCTTTTGATCTCAAATCTACTCTACTTATTCTTAAGCACCTATGGGCTTCCCAGAAGACAGGATGCCTGGAAGGTTCCTTCCCAGTTGCTCTATGGCAAGAGATTTGCTCTCAAAAGGGGAATAGGAAACTTCAGCCTTTAGGAAAAAAATGCTGAAAAGCAAGTATAATCCTTACGATTTCTTCCCCATTTTAAGGTCCTGCATTTTCATACACTGGCAACAATTCCATTCCATCCTTGACAGATCCCTTCCACTTCCAGGAAAAAGGTGGGGGGGGGGGGGATTGGCACATGCATACCTCTTTCCACAGAGAAAACAAGAGGAGGGTAAGAGAATAGAATCACAAAGACAGATTTCCCATTTTCAGAACTGCTGAACTCAGCAAATACCTCTGTAATCTCAGATAGGACAGGAGAGCAGCAGGAAGAGCTGGCTTTGGAGTCAGAGGACCTGGGTTCAATTTCACCACAGTGATCTCGGGCAGGTCCCTTAACATCAGCAGGCCTCGATTTCCTCACTTGTAAAAGGAGGGGGCTAGACTAGATCACCCCTGAAGTCCCATGTGATTCCAAACATATGATCCTGAAATTAAGCTTAGGGGACACCCTGACAAGGAGATAAAGCAAGATTCCATGAAGCAGGGGGGATGGGAAAGGACAGAGCTACCACTGCTGGATAAGAGACTAGGCAACTCAATGAAAACAGTGTCCACCCTCCCCCTCCGCGCCCAGTGCTCCCCGCAAAGGCTGATGTGACTCCAAGCCCTACACAGAACAAGACAAGAAAAATACCTTCCTTCCCACAGGCTGCCCTCCTCTCTGCCCATCTTGCCACGGCCTCCAGACGCTTCCCAGTCTGTTCAAGCCTCATGCATTAATTTCTCTTAATTTGCTTTGACAGGGATGCGCGCTGTCGTGTAAAATGAAATCATCCTGAAGCATTGGGGGAAAGGAGTGGGGGGAGGGGGAGAGGGAGGGAAGAAGGGGAGAGTGGAGGGGGGAGGTCAGAGAAGAGACGGGGGGGAGGTGGCCCTCTGAGAAGGTAGGAGGGGAGGGAAAGCTTTGCCAGGTAGAGCAGAGCCCGGTGGGGTTGAGCAGGGGCTGCTCTGATGGATGAGCTCAGCAGGAGCCAAGAGGCCACCCAGCTGCCTCCCGGCACTGCAGTGCAGGGGCCAGGCCAGCCCTCAGGCTGCAGTTTCACTGTGGCGGCTGGGAGGGCAAAGGGAGTGAGCCTGGGACCCAGAGCCTTAGCCAAGGAGTGCAGGATACAGAGAAGGGCTGGACACCATCCACCCAACCCTACATGACAAATAAGGAAACTGAGGCCCAAAGAGGGACGATGGCTTACCCAAGGTCATGGGATAGTGACAAAAATGATTGTCTTTTATAAAATAGTTCCTTAGAGTCCCTATCATAGGGTTTGGTCCATAGCAGACCTCCCTGTTGTAGATGAAGAAACAGGGAAGTATGTAAAATTAAATGACTTAATTAACAAGCATTTATTATGTTCTTCCTTTAGGCAGTCAGACACTGCTAAGCACCAAGTAAGGAAAATACAGGATCCCAACCTTCAAGATGCTCCTTCTGAGAAAGACAACATGTGCCTGCCCCCCCCAAATGGGTATACACAAAATCTATAACTGAAAGGTGATCTCCAAGAGCAGGTCCCCTGTCAGAGAAGACTCCTTTGATATCTAGAGCCTTTCATTACCTAGTTCCAAGTTAACTTTCTCATTAAACTTTCTCATTAAATTTTATTCCTCACCTGCATGAATTCTATGTTCAGTCAAACTGACCAATTGCCGTCCATCAAACATGACATTCCACCTCTCCCTCATGCTTGCTTCCCTTGAACTCCTTGCCTAGCTTATCTTCCAAGGTAGCTCCAAGGACCCCATTCCACAAGAGGCCTTTCCTAGTCCCACTCAGCTGCTAGGATATCCCCTGCAAAATTGCTTTGGACATAACTTTGTATCTACTTATATGCATACATATTGTTTCCCCTCAATAGAACATCTGAGGGTGGAGACTTTCATTTTTATCTTGGTTATCTCTATATGAACCATATGGAACCTAAGTGCTAGTTGGTACTGCCATAGCAAGAAGATGATCGGGGAGGGACCTGAACCCAGATTTGTTGAATCTGCCTTGCAATAAATCCACCTTAGTTCCAGGGAAAGGGTCAGAATACTAGATCCATCCAGACCTTGCCATCCCTGGAATCAGAAATGAGAGGATCTGAATCTCTTCTGGTTCAGTCAAACTGGATTTCTCTCTGTTCTCTTTATGACCCTGCATCTCCCATCTCTGTGGTGCAACTGGAATGCAACTCTTCCTCTCAGATGTAGCTCAGAATGAAAATAATAGAATACTATTGCACCATCAAATTATGAAGTAAATAGTGTTTTAGAAAAAACTGAGAGGGTTCCTATAAACTATGAAGTAAGCTAAAGCAGGTGAACAATCCGTACAAATACAGTAATGTTATAAAAACAACTTTAAAAACTGAAAGAACTCTGAGCAATGCAATAAACACTCATGACTCTCGAATGCCAGTGATGCCTGACTCCTAACAGAGGGAGTAAGGATAGAATAAGATAAATAAATTAATATAGCACATATATATATATACATATTTCTATGTTTATATGTGTGTAAGCAATGTGGGATTTTTTTTGACCTGGTCAAGCTATTTTGTTTTTCCAGTGGTGGGGGCAGAGTTATTGGAAAAATAAATGAAATTTAATGTAAATGCTTCAAAAAAAGATTTGATTCGGATCACCATCTTGACTTTGAAACCTCTCCTAAGACCTCTTCCCCAACAAGTGCCTTCCTATAGTACTTTGTATTAAACTACATTTTGTATATATGTTCAGGCGTTTTGAGAGAGGTTAGAGAAGTTTTTAATGCTACCATTTCCTCATTTTTCTAATTGGAATAGAAAGCTTGGGGAGGGGGAGCCCTTATTATCCTTCTTCAGAAAGAATAAGTCCTGCATCCCTTCTCTCCAATCAAACACCTGAATTCAGTTCCCCAACTCCTTTTATCTAAATTATTGCAATATTCCCATCTCATGCCTCTCATGAGTCCATTCCAGCCTCCTCACTACTGCCAAAGTCATTTTCCTTAAGTGCAAATCAGACAATGAAACTCCTCTACTCAACCTATTCTAATGGCTTCCTATTGCCAATAGAACAAAATGTAAACTCCAGTGTTCTGTCTTCCCAACCTGACCCTAATCTCTCTTTCCAGGCTCCCTGATTAATGCTATTCTCCCTCCAATTCTACCTCTACTCATGACATTAATCTCTCACCTCTGTGTCTTTGTACTGCATGTTTATTCCTCACTCCTGGGATGTACTCTCTTCTTACCTTCAGTCTCTCTCTCTTCCTTTAAAATACAATTTCAGTATTGTTTTATGCATGAAACTTTTACTGATCTTCCAACTGCTAGTATTCTCAAATATTTATGTATTAAGGTTATAAATATATACATATATATACACATATATGTACTTGTCTCCCCCATTAGAATGTAAGCCTATAATTGCAAATGTTTAATCTTTGTAAACCAACCCTCTTCCAGATCCTGTAACATACCACCCAGCACATAGTAAATGCTTGAAAAGTACTTGATTGATTGATTGATTTAAGAAGAATAGAAAGAACATGGAAGACACAGCAATGGGGAATGGCTGGATTCATTTTATGTAGACTTGCTTTCCTCTTTTTTTAATTTTTTAAGTTTTTTTCAAATTACATTAGAAATGTAATCCTCTTCTCCTCCCCTCCCCTCCTTTCTCCTGCCTTCTCCTCACCAACCCTCCCTTTTTCAATGTCAATTTTTGTAAAATTTTCTCCCTCTCTCCCTTCCCTCTTTCCCTCCCTTCCCCAACACAATCATATTAAACATATTTCCATATTAGTCACACTGTGAAAGAAGAATCAGAACAAAAAGGAAGACCACAAAAAAAAATTTTTAAAAAGTAAAAATAGTATGCCTTGATCTGCATTTAGAATCCATAGTTCTTTCTCTGAATGTGGACGGCATTTTCCATCATAAGTTTTGGTTTTTTTTAGAATTGTCTGATCACCGTATTGCTGAGAAGAGCTAAATCTATCATAGTTGCTCAACCCACAAAGTTTGTCTTCTTTCTAACCTGACTCAAAGTCACTTCATATTCTCTGTCCTAGTAAATGGGCCATTGAGTTGTGAAGCAGGAAACCTGAGCTTTAGGCACAGTTCCACCATTAACTATCAATGTGACCTTGGGCTTCTTCAGTTTCCTCAGCTGGGGATTGCAACCATCTGTTCTCCATGTCTAAATGGGATGCAAATGGGGGAAAACAAGATAGAAGGTTGAAAAGTACTTTGGAAAAAAAAAGGGAAAACATTATAGAAACACAATGGAGGGCTGCATTCTATCATCCCAGCTTGGAAGCCTCCAGTATCTCATCATCACTTCATCTGATCAAAACAAAATGACCCATTAACAGTCACATGTCCAGTTTAGGAGTAAGCAATGATAAGCACTGTTTTGGTGGTGAGAGCCTGAATGCATCTTACTTCAACACTGACTACTTGAATTTGCCACTGATAAAATAACTCATGAATTTTGCAACCAAAGGAGACAGAGGAATTTACTAGCAACCTTGTTTGCACAGAGCAAAATCTGCTTTGTTGCCTGTTCATTCATTTTTCTGACAACATGGTGCAATGACCCAGATGTGGAATCTGTTTTCGAATCTCTCCTCTGCCATTGACTACTTGTGTACTCTTGGACAAATCATGTCTCATTTCAGCATCTCATTAGTAAAATGTAAACACTGGAGGAGGAGATATCTAGGGTCCCAGGAAGAACTGGAGATGGAAGGAAACTTAGAAGTCATTTCATCTATCCCCTCCCCCTCATTTTAAAGATGAAAAGACTAAGGCTCTGATTAATTAATTTATCTAAAGTCACACAGCTATTAAGTGGCAGAGATTTGAATGATTTAATAGACTGTGAGGCTCTGAGTCATCTCTACTATCTCTACTATTACTTCCTGAACCTTTCTTTGAGACCTGCCACTTAATTGCTTTCATTTCCCTTACTCAGGGCTAGTATTGGGGATAGCAACTAATGATACTTGCCATTGTACAATTGGACTAAGGACTGAGGAATAAGGCAGCATAGATCTGAAGTCAAGAGGACCTGGCTCTATAACTCCGCTCCTTACAACTGTGTCAGCTTGAGCAAGTCATTTCACTTCTGTGGGTCTTAGTCTCCTATTCTGTAAAATGAGAATTGAATTAGATGTTCTTGGTTGTCCCTTCTAGCTCTAAATCCTCCTTGTTCAAGCCAATCTTTTCCTCATCAGCTAGCAGAAAAC
This sequence comes from Macrotis lagotis, assembly GCF_037893015.1. Taxonomy (NCBI): domain Eukaryota; kingdom Metazoa; phylum Chordata; class Mammalia; order Peramelemorphia; family Peramelidae; genus Macrotis; species Macrotis lagotis. The sequence goes on along the minus strand of NC_133659.1, from coordinate 222,470,842 downwards.
AACTAAGAGAAACATTTCTATTGTTTGTCTTGGTTCTGAAGCCAGGACCCTCATGAGCCAAGCTGTCCATTACACAGATTACTAAAAAAAAAAGTAGAATTTTTAATTCTAAATATATAAAAAGCATGTTTTTACTATAATGAGCAGCATTTTAAAGGATTTAGAGTGGGAAGGGACTATGGTAAGTGGATTCCAAACTTTTTGATCATGTACCATATCTGAAATATTTTTAAGCCCACCCCCCAATATATTTTAAAATGACACACATGTATTACTACATTAATATGCTGTATTCATTGCAAATAAAAAATCTTTTGGTATTTAAAGTCCTTCACAACTTGACCCACAAATTTTCAATCTTCTCACACCTTAATTCTTCCACACACACTCCCCCTTCCCCATATGCACACACTGTAATTCAGGGACACTTGCCGACCTCCTTGCTGTTCCTAGAACAAGATATTATACCTCTACTCTGGTCATTTTCACTAGCTCTTCTCCAAGGCATATCCTTCCTTATCTAGGCTTCTTGGCTTCCTTCAAGTCCTAGCTGAAGTGTCATGTTCTATGAGAAGTCTTTCCTAATATTCCTTAATGCTAGTAAACTTACTCAATGATCTTCAGTTTATCCTGTTTCTATCTTGTCTGTATATGGCTGTTTTCTTGTTATTTCCCCCACTGGAATGTGAGCTCCTTGAAAGCAGAGACTGTCTATCGCCTTTCTCTGTGCCAGCATTCAGCATAGTGTCTGTCACATGATAGATGTCTAATAAATGGTAATATTGACTGACTCTAAAAATACACAAAATAGACATTTTACAAGGATAGGAAAAAGCAATAAACAATGAAATTTATCATTATGAATATTTTTAATTTTTATTTAATTTATCCTAAACTTAAGAAGTAAAACAAGCATTTTCATTATATAGTAAAATAGGAAAAAAATCTACTATAAATAACTTGCTATTCCTTTTAAATAAATAATAAAGTTATCAAGTAACTTTCTTTTCTTTTTTTAATTCCCTCCCCACCCACCCTAGAGATGGCTCCAATAGGAACAATTATGTATGTATATGTATACATATATAAAAATAACATTACATATGTAAAACCATTCTATATACATTCCTATTTATTTTAAACAGAATGATGTGATTGAATGCTCCATAATTTTTTTAAATCTTTGCCATTGTGAAATGGCAAATCAAAGGTCTAGAGTCAGTGGCCTCCAAAGTCCCTTCCAACTCTAAATCTATGGGTCTCATGCATAAAATTCTTCATAGCAATACCTTCTTGATTAATTAATCTAACTTGGTAAAAGAGAGGTTTTCCCCACCTTGAAGAAAGTTACAGAACGTAGAGATAATAGTTATTCCCCTCTCAAGAAAAAAGTAGAAAATATCCATGAGGCAGTTTAAAGAAAATTCATAGATTTGTCACACTGTATGTGATGTTTCACTGTTTTGTGCACAATTCTTTTTTCCTATTCTTCATATATTCTTCTATTCCTCAATCCAACATTGATTAAGCATTTTCTATGTCCTAAGTGTTAAAGATACAAAGAGAGGTAAAATAAAGTCCCTGCCCTCAAGAACTTATAATAAAATGGGAGAGAGGCACTATGCAAACAATACATACAAAGCTAGCTATGTTTACCCTTGTTAATTAAAATTAAGAAGAGAAATAAAGAAAATTCAATTTTCAAGTTGTGCAGAAAGGAGTCTTTTAAATAAATGGCATGATTACTGGACATTCTTCAGCATTTAGGTTTTTAAAGTCTTACTAATTGTGATGGTTTCAAACTACCCCCCAAAATGACAAGACACAATATACATTTGTTGATGAATTGGGTGGTGTTTCCTCCACTGACAGTAATGGATAAAATCCATATTTCAAATAATTTTTTTACGTTTTTGCAAGGCAATGGGGTTAAGTGGCTTGCCCAAGGCCACACAGCTAGGTAATTATTAAGTGTCTGAATCCGGATTTGAACTCAGGTACTCCTGACTCCAGGGCCAGTACTCTATCTACTGCACCACCTAGCTGCCCCTTCAAATAATTTTTCACAATTCTGAATTTGGAGGATTCTTGCCAAATCTGATTAGATGCTCATTTGTTTTTGTCTTGGAATGTGGCTGGTGAAGAACTTGTACTGGAAGTAGAAATGTCATCTCCTCCATTTTCTTGTTGTTTAATTGGGCATACGCCATCATCTTCAATCTCCATTGACTTTGTCCAGATCTCTTTAAGTTACCCGACTATTTGAGGATTATTTTCATTAAAATCCAATAATAACATCTATAAATATGCTCAATCAGCACATAAACTTCAATTTTACATAATATGCCAAATTCAAATGAATAAGTAAGGATTCTGTTGAGCCTCCTAATGGTAGGATTCCCACTGATTCCCCAGAATACCTCTAATATTGTGGTTGACATGAAGCCAACGGACATACAAACGAAGTGAGGGTGAGAAAGTCAAGCTGAATGTTACATAAATAAACTGGATTTTTAAAGCTAAATATAAAAATTCCAGTGATTTCAAAGGATCATTTTGATCAATCAGTCAACAAGCACTTATTAAGTGATAACTTTGTGCCAAGCCCTAAATAAGGAGCTAAGGCTATAAAGATAGAATGAAACAGTACCTACTCTCAGAGCTTACAATGTAACAAGAGGGAATAAGTATAGTTCTAAATATATAAGGATAAGAAGAGTGACTGAACCTGTGGTTTTATTGGTAGAGGAAATTCCTAGATGAGGAAACTCCCTCTATCAATATAGATCAGCATCTTCTCTACAACTCACTCTCTTGGAGGCAGAGATGCTTAGATCACTGAGACATTAAATGACTGTTGGAGATCACAGTCAGTATCCATCAAAGAATTTGAAGCTAATCAAGAATTTCTGGCTCCAAGACTGGCCCTCTATTCATTATTCATTCTGCCTCACTGCACAGGCATAAATACAATAATATATGTAATATATGTATAATATATGCAGGTAGGGTAGCACAATAGACAGAGTGCTAGTCTAAGAAATCTAGCCTCAGACGCTTACAAGCTGTGTGATCCTGAGCAAGTCACTTAATCCTGTTTTTCTCAGTTTACTCGCCTATAAAATGAACTGAAAAGGGAAATTGCAAACCACTCCAGTATCTCTGTCAAGAAAACCCCAAATGGAAAGAGTTGGACATGACTGAAAAATGATTGAAGAACAACAAAAATCTAAAAATAATATAAATAAAGAAAAGGGAGTGAAATACAAGGGGATCACAAAAAAAGCTTTATGTAAAAACTGGTTTTTGAGCTTTTTTAAGGTTTGCGTCTTAAAGAAAGAGCAGAGATGGGGGGGGGGGGAAGTACATTCTAGGCATGGAGGATAACCAGTATAATGGCATAGAGACAGGAGATGAAAGGTCATGTGTGAGCAACTGAGATCAGTTTGGCTGGATAAAAGATTATGGATAATAGAGTAATAAACACCTAGTCTAGAAAGATAATGGAAGTCAAGTTTGAAGGTATTAAAAAACAAACAAAAGGTTTAGCCACTGAAATTTATTGAGAATGAGAGTGATATATGGTCAGTTTTTCATGTAAGGACATCCACTTTGGCATAAAGGATGGACTCAAGTGGGGAGTGACTTGCATAAGGGAATGTTCTAAGTACAGGGTGATGAAGGCTGAGTTAGTTAGGGAGAAAGGGTTGAATGCCAGAGATGTTGCAGAGGTAAAAAAGAACAAGATATAGTCAATGACTGAACATGTGGGAAGAAGGAGTATAAGGAGTTCGTGTTAATATTTACATTATATTATTGTGCTACAAGAAATGACAAGCAGGATGATTTTAGAAAAACCTGGAAAGACTAACATGAACTAATGCAAAGTGAAGTGAACAGAACCAGGAAAAAGCTGTATACAATAAAAGCAACAATGTATGATGATGGGGGTGGATAGGTGGTGCAGTGGATAAAGCACCGGCCCTGGAGTCAGGAGTACCTGGGTTCAAATCCGGTCTCAGCACTTAATGATTACTTAGCTGTGTGGCCTTGGGCAAGCCACTTTAACCTCATTTGCCTTGCAAAAACCTAAAAAGAAATCAGCTGGTCCAACAATGTATGATGATGAACTGCGAATGAAAAAACTAATAGTTTGAATACAGAATGAAGTGTACTAAAAAAAATACTTACATCATAAATCTGAGAGACCAGAAGAATGATTGTGCCCTCAATTGAAATAGGCAGATTTGCTTCCACTTTGGAAGTGTTGAGTTAGTGAGGTCCAACAGTCAAATTAGCTGTGTAAACCTATGTTCAGGTGTCAGAGGATGGTTGAGCTAGAGATCTGGGAGTCTTCTACAAGGATATAATAATTAAACTCACGAGAATTTAAGAGGATACTATGAAAAGAGATTTTAGGAAAGAGTCCTGAATTAATACCCATAGTTGCAAGATTTAAAATCATAAGCCAGAAAAGAGAGTTGAGGAGTGAGTAGACCAGTGGGAAGAATAGTTAAAGAAAAAAGATCAGTATGATGAAAACTCAGAGTGATGAACTCTCTAGTTAGAAGAGTATTCAATAGTGTCAAATGTAGTAAATCAATCAAAAAGAATGAGAAGAACTGAAAAAAAACCCCATCGATTCAGCAATAGGAAATCATTGAATAACTCAGGAATGTACTGTAAAGGGTTAACCATTATTTGAACGCAGTTTGAGAAAGAGAGGGAAGCTTGATGGGATGATAGAACTTAATGATGTTAGGGGTTTTCTTTTAAAGAATGGGGAAAACCATGGTATGTTTGAAGATGTTTAGGGAAGGAGAGACTGAAGGAGAGATTGAATAAGGAGAGACTGAAGATTACAGAGGAGGGATAATTAATGTTGAAATCTACCAGAGAAAATGGAAAAGGAGGGGATCAGTAGATAGAGAGATTGGCCTTCCTAAGAAGAATAATAGGTTCATTTTATTGTCAAAGACTTTGAAAAAAAAGGGGAGCAAGTGTGAAATATCAAGGGACTTTAAAATGAGGAAGTTCAAGTTTAATGGTCATCCCTTAACAAATAGGTATATCAAGGAAAACAAATTTATACATTGGACATATCTGAAAACTCATGTCTTATCCTATATCTCTAGTCAACAATTCCCTGCCAAAAAAAAGACTCTTCTAAAGTAATGATTGATTACTGCATTGATTAAAGTTTTCATATCTTTCAGAAGTTTTCCTTTACATTATTACACACAAAGTATTGGCTTTTTACTTAATTCTGCATCATTTCAAATAAGATTTCCCAGGTTATCTGAATCCCATATTCACCATTTCTTATGTCATGATTATATTCTATTAAATACATATACAGGTCTACTACTGTAAATATGAAACCCAGTGAAATATATTATTCAAATTCACTCTATTCAGTTATAATTATATGCAAAATATAGTAATTGGTTCCAGTTCAGTGGAAATATGTAATAAAAAGTTAAAATAAAATTTTATCTATTTCTTAATGTAATATAACAAAGGATAAGAAAAATGTATTTCTGATTCAAATTTATGACAAAAGAGTAGTTCTAGAAAGCAAATTTTTAAAATAGTTAATGTCATATCTAAATGGCATATTTGTCATTTAAAATATTTTAATAACTTAGACTGAACTGTCATCTCTTTCTTTCAATCTTCATAAAAACTCTAGAAGATACAGGGTTTTACCTACAAAACAGTGGATTTGTGTGTTCACATTCAAATTCATAAACCAAGTCTTTTTGGATAACCTGGAGCATTATCTAAAAATCAGTAGAACTTTAAATACAATGTTGTTCTTGTAATTTGTTTTAGCAGCTGGACTAAAAGAATTTGAAAATCAATTTGTGGTGCCCCAGGTTTCTTATTTGATCATCAAAGAACTGGAAGAAATCAATGACAGTAAACTCTTATCTATCAATAAAAGTATTAGGTCATCTATAGACAATTTAAGTCTGAATTTAGTTTTTCTTCTTTCTCAGGAACTTAAACTATAAAAGATATCCTTTTCAGAATAAGCCTGTTTCATAAACATTAAAAATTTGTTGAAAGGTATATCTACTTTTTCTTTACTATTTTCTTCAAAACATTTAGACATTTAACTGCTATATCCTTATTTGCTCTGCTTCTCCAGTACTTTGAACATTATGCACCTGAATTCAAGTTTTAAAGTACTGAACCAACCAAGGCTTGCAGTAAAAGTTTTCTCACTGGCCATTTCATTCCCATTTTCATGGAATAAATATATTTGAAGTTTTTATCTGAATGACTGCTCTGCTAAGAGGCACATGGTTCTGATCACAATCTTCACTTCATACAACTAAAAAACACTCCATTTCTATGACTGTAACACTTGCATTCCTTGTTGCAAACCATAAAAAGATGATTCGACTAACTTTCTGAAAAAATTAGCTTAAATGTTTTACAATATTTTATACCATAGAGTCAGACATTCTGACAACTTATCCTATTTTTTAGTTACTATGCTATTCAATTACATCAATTTTTTTGTTCTAATGTAGTAATAAGTCTCTTCTCTTTTGCACTAGCATTGTTTGTATTTGGAGTATTCTTTCTTTTGTCCATTTTGTTAATAGCTTCTAAAAATAATGCAATTATTTAATACATGCAGCAACTTATTCAAGTATAGACTAAATACAGTAGTATGCAATCCTTTTTTGTTTGTTTGTTTGTTTAGGATTTTGCAAGGCAAATAGGATTAAGTGGCTTGCCCAAGGCCACACAGCTAGGTAATTATTAAGTGTCTGAGGCTGGATTTGAACTCAGGTAATCCCGACTCCAGGGCTGGTGCTCTATCCACTGAGCCACCTAGCTGTCCCAGTAGTGTGTGTAATCCTTAACCAGTATGTGTTGCACAACTGAATTTTGATTTACATTAAATCTGACCTGTTATCATTTTATCTTTTGCTCTAAACTGAATTTCATATTATTCAAACTCAAGTTAATTTCAACCCTGCTAGACCAAGATTCTGTTGCTGATGTATAGTGCAGTGTAAGGGACCCCCCTAAACCCCTGGCAGCAATGTCTGGAATTTCTTTGGCCATTCCTCAATTGATGGGTCCCATTTTTTTGTATTTATAAGTTTTTTTCCTACTGTCTTTGACTTCTTTAAGAAAAGATTTTCGTAATGGTATCTCCACATCACTTGGGCAGAGTTCCAAAGTGTTTTTCAGAATGTTTGGATTAATTCACAGCACCAACTTCACATAAGTGTACATACCACAGTCCCTCCAACCATTTTTTTTTTTGCCATCTTTGCCAAGTTGGTGGGTTCCAACACTCTAAACCATACTAACTCCCTCAGGAAGGAAGGAATCTATTCCCAGATACCAGAAGAATGATAACAGAATCCAAATCTTGAATTTAAAATTTACCAAATAATTCACAACATAGATCATTCATTTGGCAAATGTCCCCTATAGATGATGTAAAAAACACATGTTCTGTAAAGGATAGCTTCCAAACTATTATCTTGTTCTTCAATCTAAGCTTTATAAATTGGGCAGAATGAGCTGCTAGAGTCAATAGAGACCTGTGAGTTGAGCTGTACACTTCTCCTCTGGAAAAAATAAAAGTCAACCCCAACCTCTCTCTTGAGGTGGATAAATATTTAATTAGCATGGTAACATCTTCCTCCTTTGCATCAGAAAGGCAAGGGAGGTAAACAAGGTTACCTTTGAGAATAAGAGAAGGTCTGCAGAATAAGACATGCAATTTTTGGACAGAGTTAATGTGGAAATTTGCTTGATTTATGTAATTTGATCTAAAGGGTTCCCCCCCCGTTTACAAATGGGGAGGGGAAATAAAAAAAGGAAAATAGGGATTGGGATGTGGGAAAAAAGAAAAGAATAATCGAGGCAACTTTTTTTTAATTCAGTGAAGAAAACAGAAGGATGACCAAAAAGATGAGACAAGCAACAACAAGCTTTGAAAAGTTAAGTTGTCCATATCATATATTTGAAATATAAAATAAATATGTAAACAACTACAAATATATATATATATATATATATATATATATATATAAATTTGAAAAGAAAACCACATAATAGAAATCAGCAGTGTCAAGTACAAGTACTGTGTATATGGAAATGTTCATTTTGTTTAGTATTTGATAAGTTCAAAATTTAAAATTTTAAATACTTAAAAGAAAAAGAATAAGCAAGGTCAAATATTTCTTGATCATATTAAGTGGAGAAAGTGCTCATTCTGGAGTCAGAGAACCTGGGTTGGAATCCTAGATCTCTTTAACAATAACAATATGATTATGGAGAGGTAGTTTCCCCACTCTGGGTCTCATCCATAAAATAAGGGAATCAGATAATTCCAAGGATCCTTCCAGCTCTAAACTACCCAATGTTCTTCCAATCAATAACCAGAACATTAAGAAAATATAATTGTTGTTCTTAAAAGCTCTAAATCAGTTACACATACTTTAGCTTTCCTTTTGCTCCGTTATATTTACAAACATTCCGATTTAGGGAAATCTCTGATGGATCATTAGAATTGAAGAAAAAGAGGTCATTTTGACTAAATATTAGAACCAACTTAAAATAGCAACATTACAATGGCTTTTCATAAACCCTCAAAGAAGCAAGGGATACTCAGAAGTCAGCTTTGGGGAAGATAGGGAGAAGGAATGAAACCAAGATGGTGGAGTAAAGGCAAACTTGCTTGAGTTCTCCTAATTTCTCCTTCAAACAACTTTAAAATAAAGCTTCAAAATGAACTCTGAAGTCACAGAACCAATAAAGGGACAGAGTGAAACAATTTTCCAATTCAAGAAAATTTAGGTCAACAAGAATGATCTCTCTCACTGAGATAAGAATAAAGCATAGTCCTGCAAAAACTGCACCCCTTTCTGACAAGCCCAACAGCAAATCTTGAGGGAGACTGAATCAGCAGTGGTGGCTTTCATAGCTCTCAACTGGGGGTCAAACAGCTGGTCAGAAGAAGGTCACTGGGGACCCTTTGCTAGCACTGGGTGCAAAACTATGTTGTACTTCCCACAGAGGGTCCAGTTCAGAATCCCAGGGTAAGGAAGAACACTAGGGAACCCTGGTCACAGTTCTAGGGCAGAAAACAGCCCTTGCTGTCACTCACAGACCAGAGCACAGCCAGGAGAGCAATGACCACACTGCCCCCTTAGATCGTAACACCTTGGAAGACCTTAAAACTTACAACTTCTCAGAACTAGCTCTGAAAAAACTAGTACAGAAGCTACACAGTACCCCCTTCACTGTGGGAAAAGAATCTAACTTCAACATAAAGTTAAAAGTCAAGAAATAGGCTGGGTAAATGAGCAAATAACAAAAAAAGGTTCCAACAAAAGAAAGTAACTATAGTGACAGGAAAGATCAAAAACACAAATTTAGAAAAAAGTCAAAAACAGCCATATTTAAAAGAAAAATGTGAATTGATCTCAGACCTGAAAAGAATTCCTGAAGGAGCTCAAAACGAACTTAAAAAATAAAATGAGAGATAGAGAAAAAATTGGGAAAATGAATGAAAGTAACGTCAGAATATAATGGGAAAAGGAGTCAAGAGTTTGGTAAAGGAGACATAAAAATAGAAGAAAATAAGACCTCAAAAAAACAGAATGGGTCAAATGATAAAAGAGGCACAAAAATGCCCTGAAATCTATGGAAAGGGGAGCAGTTTATGACTAATGAAGAGATGGAGAACATCACTAAAAACAAACTAGATGATTTTGATTAAATTAAATTAAAAAGCTTTTGCACAGATAAAACCACTGCAACCAAGATCAAAAGAAATGTAGTAAACTGGGAAACAATCTTTACAACTAATGTTTCTGACAAAGGAGTCATTTCTAAAATATACAGAGAACTGAGTCACATTGTAAAAAAAAAAGGCTATTCCCCCAGTTGATAAATGGTCAAAGGCAATTTACAGATGAGTAGATCAAAGCAATCCATACTCAAAAGAAAAATTGCTCTAAATCATTATTTATTAGAGAAATGCAAATTAAAGCTTCTCTGAGGTACCACCTCACACCTCTCAGACTGGCCAATATGACCAGAAAGGATAATGATCATTGTTGGAAGGGTTGGGGGAAATCTGGAACACTATTACACTGTTGGTAGAGCTGTGAACTCATCCAACGTTTCTAGAGAGAAATTTGGATCTATGCTCAAAGGGCAACAAAAATGTACCTACCCTTTGATATAGCAATACCACTATTGGGTCTATACCCTGAAAAGATGATGAAAAAGAGTAAAAACATCACTTGTACAAAAATATTCATAGCAGCCCTGTTTGTGGTGGCAAAGAATTGGAAATCAAGTAAATATCCTTCAATTGGGGAATGACTTAACAAACTGTGGTATATGTATGTCATGGAACACTATTTAGAAACCAGGAGGAATGAGAATTCAGGGAAGCCTGGAAGGATTTGCATGAACTAATGCTGAGTGAGATGAGCAGAACCAGAAAAACACTGTACACCCTAATAGCAACATGGGGGTGATGATCAACCTTCATGGACTTGCTCATCCCATCAATGCAACAATTAGGGACAATTTTGGGTTGTCTGCAACGGAGAATATCATCTGTATCCAGATAAAGAACCATGGAGTTTGAACAAAGTTCAAGGACTATTTCCTTTAATTTAGGAAAAAACTGATATCTTATTGTCTGATCTTGTTATCTCTTATACTTTTTGTTCCTTCCTTAAGGATATGATTTTAATCTCATCACACTCAATTTGAATCAATGTACAACATGGAAACAATGTAAAGACTGGCAAATTGCTTTCTGTAGGAGGGGTGAGGGAGGGAAATACTGTAAAACTCAAAATAAATAAAATCTTTAATTTAAAAAAAAATGTCCTGAAGAGAGGAATTCCTTAAACAGCAGAATTGGTCGAATAGAAAAGGAGGTACAAAAATGCTCCCTAAGGAAAATAATACCTTAAAAATTAGAATTGGACAAATGGAAGCTAATGAGCTCATAAGCCATCAAGAAACCAAAAAAATGAAAAAATAGAAGAAAATATAAAACAGGAAAAACAATTGTTCTAGAAAACAGATTTAGGAGAGCTCATTTAAGAACTACTGGACTACCTGTAATCCTATTTCAAAAAAAGTACCAAGGACAACTCTCTTGATATCCAATAACCAGAAAGTTAAAAAAAAAAATGAAATCCACCAATCACTTGCTGAAAGAGATCCCAAAATGAAAACTCCAAGTAATATTATAGCAAATTCCAAAGTTCCAGGGTTAAGGAGTAAATATTACATGCTGTCAGGAAGAAACAATTCAGATTCAAAGAAACAATTCACAATCATGATAAAACAAAATTTAGCAACTTCTACATTCAAGAATCAAAGGGCTTGGAATTAGAATTCTGGAAAGCAAAGAATTGCAACCAAGAATAACCTGCCCAGACCTATATAAAAAACATAAAGGAAAAGGACCCATATGGACAAAAATACCTATAGCAACCTCCTTGTAGTGGCAAAGAACTAGAAATTGAAGAGGTATCCATCATTTGGAGAATATCTAAACAAACTGTGGTATATGATTATGATGGAATACTATTATGCTATAAGAAATGGTGAACAAGATATTTTCAGAAAAACCTGGAAACATTTTTTGTGAACTGATGCAAAGAGAAGTGAGTAGAACCAGGAGAACATTGTACACAGGAACAGGAATATTAGGACTCTCAAAAGTTTTCTCCAGATTCACAATTTGAAAGCACTGATTCTGTGGCATTCAGTTTTTTTATAGTCAAATTCTGACAGCCACACATTGCTACTGGAAAAATCATTGCTTTTTTGGCAAGGTGATGTCTCTGTTTTTTATTATGTTGTCCAGATATGACATAGTCTTCCTTTCGAGAAGCAAGTAACTCAATTTCATGGCTGCAGTCACCATTTATAATAATCTTTGAGCCCAACGATATAAAATCTGATAGTGCTTTCATTTCTTCTCTTTATTTGCCAGGAAGTGATGAAACCAGTTGCCATGTTATTTGCATGTTAAGCTTCAAGTCACCTTTTACATACTCCTCTTTCACCCTCATCAAGGGGCTTCTTGATTCCTCTTAACTTACTGCCATTAAAAAGCATTTTCATAGCTAATATTTCTCCTGGAAATCTTAATTCCAGCTTTTGATTTATCCAGTCTGGCATTTCACATAATGTACTTTGCATATAAATTAAATGATGATGACATCTGTCCTCCTTTCTCCAAGAAGACCAAGACATCAGGAGGTGATGCCATGACAAACACGTACGTGAATTGGATTTGAGGGAGGTGCTATGTTAAGTCACTAGCCTCACTTTCACCTCCACAGTCATCTGGGTCCAATAGCCAGATATGAATCAGGATGACTGGAGATGGCCCGGGATGCAAGGCAATCAGGATTAAATGACTTGCACAAGATCACGTGATAAGTGTCAAGTATCTGAGACTGGATTCAAACTCCTGTCCTTCTGATTTCAGAGCTCTGTATAGTGCTCTATATAGCCTCGCCATACCCCCTTTTCTGATCTTAAACCAATTGGTTGCTCCATGTTTGGATCTAACTGTGGCTTTTTGGCCTATATACAGATTCCTCAGGAGACAAATAAGATGATCTGGTACTTCCATCTCTTTGAGGACTTGTCACATTGCTACATTTTGTTATAATCTACAGTCAAAGGTTTTAAGTATAGTCAATGAAACAGAATTAACTATTTTCTGGTACTCTCTTGCTTTCTCTAGAGAATCTTGGCAATTTGGTCTCTAATTCCTCTCCCTCTTTGAAAGCCAGGCTATTCTTCTAGTAATCCTCAATTCTCTTGTGGCTAAGCCTAGCTTGCAGAATCTTGAACATAATCTTGCTGGCATGTGAAATAAGCACAACTGTTCAGTAATTTGAACTTTTTTTTAGGATTGGGACATGAATAGGTTTTTTCCAATTGTTGTGTTTTCCAAATTTGCTGGTATATTGTGTTGTGTTTCCAATTGTTGTGTTTTCCAAATTTGCTGGTATATTGAGTTTGCAGCACTTTAACAGCTTCATTAAATAGTTCGATTGGAATTCTATCACTTCCACTAGCTTTTGTACTAGCAATGCTTCCTACAGCCCATGCTCCAGGATATCTGGTTCTAGATCAGTAACCACACTATTGTGGTTATCAGTGATGGTAAGATAATTTTGTATAGTTTTTGTGTATTCTTGTCACCTTTTCTTAATCTCTTCAACTTCCTTTAAATATCTACCATTCTTGTATTTTATCATGCCCATTTTTGCATTAAAATTTCCCTTGATTTCTCTGATATTCTTGAAGCATTCTTTCATCTTTCCCATAATATTATTTACTTGACCCTAAAATAGAAAATGAAGCAGAGCAGAGACTAATAAAATTTTTGCTGGTCATAAAAACATTATTTTTCATCAACTCAAAAGAATACTATATACATGAATATCACTATATAGAAAAATAAATGGGTAATAGAGGCATTAGATTGATTATATACTTTGCAGCCAAAGGTGGAGAAGCTCTATATAGCCAGCAAAAAAGTCCTGGAATTGACTGTGTATCAGATCATAAGCTTGTTATTGCCAAGTTCAGATTCAAACTGAAGAAAGTAGGGAAAATCATCAGACTATATAAATTTGAACAAAGTAACATCTCTTGTGGATGTGAAGTGGAGATGATGAATAGATTTAAGGGATTAGATTTGCTAGAGAGTGCCTAAAAATCTACAGACAAAGGTTCTCAATATTGTACAGAAGACAGCAACAAAAAAACATTCCAAAGAACAAGAAAAGCAAGAAAACAAAATGACTGTCTGATGAGGTTTTAGAAAGAAGAAAAGCAAAAGGGAAAGGGATAAAGGAAAGATATTCCCAAATGAATGCAGAGAATAGCAATAAGAGGTAAAAAGGTTTTCTTAAATGAGCAATATAAAGAAATTAGGAGTCAGGAAGACCTGAGTTCAAATTCAGTCTCAGATATTTACTAACTGTGGGATCCTGGGCAAATCACTTAATTCTATTTGACTCAGTTTCTTCATCTGTAATATGAGTTGGAAAAGAAAACAGTAAACCACTCCAGTATCTTTGCCAAGAAAGCCCCAAATGAAGTCATAATGAGTCAAACATTACTGGAAAATGACTGAACTGAAACCATAAGCAGCCAATTCATCATCTTCATCATCTCTAATATTTATATTGAACTTTTAAGTTGCAAAGCACTTTACAAATATCTTATTTTGTCTACACAGCAACCTTGGAAGGTAGGGTCTATAAGTTTACTATTTTTCTCACTTTTAAAACTAAGCATCCCTTGTAAGTTAGGACAAAGTTGACAGGTGATGTACAGAGAGGAAGATTGATTCTCAGGGGGAATACAAATAACCTGTGTCAAAGGCAGAATGCTATAATAGAAAGAGTACTGATTTTTGGATCCAAATCCAAGGGGTCTTGGATTTGAATCATGCTCCTGTCAATAATAACAGTTCATATAGTCATAAAGGAAAACTGGTTCTAAATAAATACTGATTAGGGAAATGCAAATTATAGCAACCCTGGCTACCACCTCACACATATCAGATTGATCAATATGACTAAAAAAAATGATCAATGTTGGAGGGGATGTGAGAAAACTGGGACACTAAAGCATTATTGCGGGAATTATGAACTGATCCAACCTTTCTGGAGAGCAATTTAGAATTATGACCAAAGGGCAGGAAAACCGTTCCTACCCTTTGATCCAGCAATACCACATTATTAGGTCTGTATCCCAAGGAGATCACAAAAAAGGGTAAAAAACCCACACGTATAAAAATATTCACTGCAGCTCTTTTTATGATGGCAAAGAATTGGAAATTGAGGGAATGCCCAACAATTGGGGAATAACTGAACAAATTGTGTTATATGAATGTGATGGAACACTATTCTATAAGAAATCATAAGAGAAAAGACCTCAGAAAAACTTGAAAAGACTTACACAAACTGATGCTGAGTGAAATAAGCAGAACCAGAATACTATTACACACACTAACAACATTGAGTGATATCAACTATGATGGACTTGTTCAATTCAGCAATATAATAATCAAAGACAATTCTAAAAGATTTGTGATAGAAAATGCCATCCATATCCAGAGAGGGAATTGTGTGGTTTAAATGCAGACAAAGCTTACTACCTTTAATTTTTAAAAGTTGTTTTAGGCATTATGTCATTTTCTCTCTTATTTTTTCCCTTCCCTTTGGATTTGATTTTTCTCTCACAACATGACTAATATGGATCTATGTTTAGTATAATTATACATGTAGAGTCTGTATTAAGATTGTTTTTGCCGGGGGAGAAGGAGGAGAAGGGAGCGGAGGGAGAAAAATGTAAAACTCAAAACCTTGCAAAAAATGATTGGTGAAAATTACCATTACATGTCACTGGAAAAGCAAATAATTATTTAAAAATAATAATAATAACAACTCAAATTTTTATCTCATTGCAATAGTATCAACAATTCTGTTTTTCTTATTGTCTTCATTTTAGAGATAACCATAAATAACTCACCAAGAGTCACACAACAAGTATATATTAATTTAAGGAAGAATCTAAACCAAATCCATTATGCCAAGCTGCCTGACTCTCCACAAATTTTATCACTATGACAACTTCTCTGAGTTTCAGTTTCCTCATCTGTTAAACAAAGGGACTTGAACTAGGTAATCTCTGAAGTTCTTTCCAGTCTCTAAATCCTATGAATTCAGGCTCCCAACCTCCAGCTCTGGAAATCATAAAATGAAAATTCTGTGGGGATTCTCCCAGCTAGAGTACAAGGGTCTGTTTTGTGCAAGGAGAAACAGATGGCTAAATCTGGAAGGAATAATAGAGATTAGCACCCATACTTTACAGTCTCTTCCTCAGACTCCAAAAGCTCATAGCTAAGGTTCTCAAGCATATTAGTCCCAGATCAAAAGAACCAAGAAACCTTCCACCTACCCTTGAACCTGCCACAAAAACATCAACTAATAACAAACTCACGCTTTCCTGGAATTGAGGGAGTAAGGTGATGCCTTGAAAGAAGAATTTGTGAAGCAATGTCTGGTTTTATTACAAGATTAATGTGAAATTATTAATGTGTGCCAGAAATTAAAGTAAAGACACTCTCATTTTATAAATACTAATTCTTCAAAAGGTTGCTCTGTCATCCTGCTACCTATATGTGGTTAGGGAATTTAATAAACAATTCTGCGTCTCGATTTTTTTATCAGTAAAATTAAAGGATAGACTAGATCAGGGATTCTTAAACTTTTGTGTGTTAATGGACCCCTTTGGAAGTCTGGTGAAGCCTACAGACTCCTTCTCAGAATGGTGTTTTTTAAATGAAAAAAAATACATAGGATTATAAGGGAAACCAATTATATTGAAATATAATTATCAATATGTTTTTAAGTTCATCTACTCCAGACTTCTGAGCTAGATGACCTCTAAGATTTTTTTTCAGGACTTTAAATCAATGATCCTTAGAGATCAATTTAAATAATAACTAAAATATAAGTATTCTTTCATTTCACTTAAATTATTATATACTAATTATATAACATATAATTAGACAAAACATCTTAAAATTGCTTGAATTTCATCTTTGTGGTATATTCACTTTTTTCAATTTTGATATTTGTGATTTGGTTTGATTCTTCCTTTTTTAAACCAAATTAATCAGTTGTTTTCTATTTTATTTAGTTTTGTCATAAAACCAACTCTGAATTTTATTTATTTAATTCAATATAAGCTAAACAAGTTGGGCTATAAGACCTATGATGGAATACTACTGTTCTATAAGAAATGATGAGCTCAATGATTTTAGAAAAACATGGAAAGATTTGAATGAATTGTTGAAGAATGAAATGAACACAACCAAGAGAACATTGTATATACTAACAGCAGTACTGTTTAAAGAATGACTTTAGAATAAGTTATTTTGACTAATAAAATATCCAAATTAATTGTAAAGGACATATGAAAAAAGATGTTATCTGCATCTAGAGAAAGAACTCATAAATGGAAGTATATATAGATTAATTTTATACACACACACACACACACACACACACATATTTGTGACTAATGGTAACCATGGTGGGGGGAAAGAGAAATTCACATGATAAACATTTTGTTGTGAATTTGAAATAACTAGCAAGTTGTAGGAGATTTGTTGTTTCATGTACAATCATCTTTTTAATTACACTATGTTAAGGAAGTGCTTGTCTTATTACCTTAAATGAAAAATAAAATTTAATAATGATTTTTTAAAAAAAATCAATCCTCAAAGGGGGAAAAAAATAACTAAAAAGTGTATTAGATATCCAGATCAAGACCAGCCTACAGTAGTTTATCTAAAGTTATTCATGGAGAGTATATTCATTAAATTTTCTTGGGAGCTTCTGATAAGAATATTAAGAAATTGTAGCGCTTATACGATACTTCAAGGTTCCCCACTTCTACCCCATTAAAACCTATTCCACAGGAAAGTTTAAAAACTTTTCCTGCTGCTCACTCCCAAACCTGAGAAACGAAAGAAAAAACAACTATCAAAGAAAAAAAAAGATAGGAGCAGCTAGGTGGCGCAGTGGATAGAGCACCAGCCCTGGAGTCAGGAATACCTGAGTTCAACTCCAGCCTCAGACACTTAATAATTACCTAGCTGTGTGGCCTTGGGCAAGCCACTTAACCCCATTGCCTTGCAAAAAACTAAAAAAACTAAAAAAAAAAAGATAGAAAGCCATTGAGTTGGTTTGGAAGAATGCAATATAGTGGTCAAGAATTAGAGCCTAACTTAGAGAAAGGGGAACAAGACAGAAAAAATAAGGTGCCTGCAAAGCTTACACTTTCAGTGAAATAAAGTCCATTAGGTTCCAAGGCCAGAGACCCAATCAATTTTCTCAAGAGCACAAATGCTCTCCTGGTTATTTTTAGACATGAAACGAAATGATACCCCTTTCAGGAAAACAACAAAAGAATCCCCATATTAACGTTCTTGCTTTAACAGCAGCTGTTAAACCCAAATTGCCCTGCCAAGACACAACCCGGCCCCTCACACCCCAAAACAGTTGACTATTTCCTCCATTATGTGTGTGTCTCTCTCCAGACCCTACAAGGTGACTGCTGCCCTAAGTCTACCTTGGGAGAAGAGCCAAGGTTCAGTTTCATTGTAAGGGGCAGAGGAGAGGCTGGGACTGAAGTAGAAATAAGATGCACAGTAAAGAAAAACTGATAACTTTAAGGAAAGACACAAATCCTCATCCAAGTTTCTTTCAGGTCTGGGTGGGGTAACTCAAACCAGTGGTAATAGGCTCTGCTTTGATTCAACTTATTTCTATGATGGCTTTGTCTAGACTGCAAAACTGACCAGGACAACCAGTTACCTTGGTCCTTCAGCCTTCACAGATGGGGAAGTCCCACCAGGCCACTTGGGATCTCCCCCCCAGTTTTCCTTTAGGGGTAAGTGTGTAAATGAAATCCCAACTATGTCTGCTATAAACCTCAAACCAACATCAGAGCCCTCTCTATCCATCAACTATGTCTCCTACATCAGAATGTGAGGTCATTGAGGTCATGGACTGTTTTTTGCCTGTTTTATTTTACCCCCCAGTGTCTGATGATTAGTAGATTCTGAATGTTTACTGACTGACTCTTAATTGTTAATCTAAGTAAAAGAGAAACTCACTCTCAGAACTGATTGATTATAGGCAAGTCACTTTAATTCATCTGGAAAATCAGACGTTAAGATTAGGTAGGTTCCTTCTTTCCAACCAAGCATTTACTGTTAAATGAAAAGTTCTGTGTCTGAATGATCTCTCCAGTGTCTTCCAACTCTAAAATTCTGATTTTTTCTAGTAGTAAAACAGGGCCAAGGATCAAGGTCAGAATTCCTTCTCCTATTCCAAAGCTAGAACTTTAGTAGATTTGCAAATATTTTGTTTAACAATTGTCCATGGAGAAAAAGAAAAATGATAACTCACTGTTAAATGCTCATTTAAGGGCAGTTCAGTGACACAACGAATAGATTCAGGGCCAAGAGTCAGGAAGATCTGAATTCAAATATTGTCTCAGGGGGCAGCTAGGTGGTGTAAGTGGATAGAGCACCAGCCTTGGAGTCAGGAGTACCTGGGTTCAAATCCGACCTCAGACATTTAATAATTACCTAGCTGCGTGGCCTTGGGCAAGCCACTTAACCCCTCTGCCCTGCAAAAACCAAAAAAAAAATTGTCTCAGACACTTAGCAGTTGTCTGGGCAAGTCACTTAAACCTGTTTGCCTCAGTTTCTACATCTGTAAAATGAGCTAGAAATAAAAATGGCAAACCATGCTAGTATCTTTGCCAAGAAAACCCTCATGAAGAGCAAGAAATGACTGAAAAATGACTAAACATAAATAACATACAACTTATTTTATACATACATTACTTATTTGAGCAATACAACAACCTTGAAAGATAGGTATCAGTGTCATTAGCCCTCTTTTTCAAATGAGGAAATTGAGACTCAGAAAGTCCAAGTAATTTTCCCAAGACCATATTATTAGTAAGTAGCAGAGTTGGGAATCCTTGACTCCTACACTTTCTACTCAAGCACACTATCACCAGTTTCTAGCCTGATTCCTCTTACCCTGGACAATGAAGAATTATTTTTTAAAATGGGGAATAATCTTCATGATTTCCATTTTTCCTAATTTAATCATCCATTGATGTAGCAGCAGATATTAGTCCATATAGTCAAATCTGTATTGGTAAACAAGAAGCAACAAGATAGGGTGAAGAATGATTAGCCACACATCATTGTGATCTTTAAAAATCATTTCCCTGGGGTGGCTAGGTGGCACAGTGGATAGAGCACCGGCCCTGGAGTCAGGAGTACCTGGGTTCAAATCCAGGCTCAGACACTTAATAATTACCTGTAGCTGTGTGGCCTTGGGCAAGCCACTTAACCCCACTGCCTTGAAAAATCTAAAAAAATAAAAAAATAAAAATCATTTCCCTGTATTCAGAAGAGACTGATGAAAAGGAATCAAGCTCCAAAATAAAGCAGCTAAAAGACAGGAAATTTAGAAGATGCCACAAGGAAACACCAGGCAGAGGCAGTCACTACCAACAAGGAGGTCAAGATTCAAGGAACATCAAGGCAGAAGCCATGTTGCTGAACTCTCTTGGCTTCCACCACAGGTACCAAGGCAAAAGTAAGCCTATATATCCCCTCTCCCATCCCAGCACCCCTCTTTCCAAGTCTTTCTTGGAAGCCTGAAGTTTTTTCCCATTAACAGGAATGGGGAATCTACTTACCTGTCTTTGTTTAAAATGATTACTTTGTATAACTAATGGTAGCTCCTGGAAATTATTAGTTCAGTTGTTCTTATTAGGAATGCAGCTAAAAAGAAGCAACTGGGGTGGGGTGGGATGAGGAATATCCCCAGAGAAGAGGAAGAAAGAGCTAAAACTGAAATATTTCCCCCAGAAGCCCAGTCTCTGACTGGGTACCAGAACTAACAAATAAAAAGGTAAAAAGAGTCAGATATATTTTGATAATACTTTCCAGAGTGAAGAAGGAGCATTTATGCTAGAAAACTCATCTAAGCAAAAAAGTTAATAGTAGGGTAAGGGTCCATTCCTTCTAACACTACCACACTTATGAGCTGAACCCTTATAAACTGCCCAGTGGATTAGCCTCCTAGGAATTCAGCTGGATTTTTTTGAAGAGATTGTCAGACTACAGAAAACTATCAGATATAGGAACAACCACAGAGAACATCAGGTTCTCTTGATCCCCAGAGCAAAATACCCTCTGTAATCCTAGCATCTCTTCCATATAGCCTTGCCCTTCTCTGGCCACAAGTTTATCCCCTGCTGACTACTGACCTATTTTTACCATGAGGATTCTGCCCAAAGTACGGAAGAGACAGCTCTCAGACTCTCAGAGCATCCTTTGCCTTGATAGAACATGCACTGAATCAGAGGAAAAACAAGACTATGGAGAACAAAGTCCCTCCCCAGCACTTACCCATGCATAACACCACTTGTCTCACTGTGGTTTCTTTCCCTCCTGACTCTGACACATGGGTCTAAAGAAAAGAAAAGGAATGAAGAAGCCTTTTCCAAAAACCAACTCAAATCTCTAGAAAGGAGTTAGACTGAACAAAGGGAGACCTTATGCAAATTATTGTGATTATCCTCTACATCATAAGGTCTGGGAATTGGCTCTTACTATAGAAACTTTTGCTACCATCATTTCCTATGCTGGCTTCCTCCAGCCTTAGGAGTTTAAAGGGCAAAATTTGTATTGGGGGGAGGGAGGAATGAGAGAGGGGCCCTTGCGGAAGGCACCAACTTGTTTTTGTTTTGTTTTAATTTTTTTAAAAGGAAAACTGCAGCACTCAGAGCATGGAGTCCAGCCAAGCCCAAGGCCTGAACTCAGTACACATTTCCTTTGGTCTGATTTCCTCCTGGTGTACTTCAATCAAGAACAAAATTTTCTCCTCATTCCAAATCCCTGGTAGTGAACAATTGCCTGGCATACAACGTGATTTGAATTTCTATGCTACTCAGAAGACTTTTGCCACAAATCTATTCTAGACAAATGGACAGTAGAATCAGAAACACTGGTTTCCAGTCTTTATTTTACCCCCAAATTCTTCTTTAACTTTGGCCCTAGAATTCATCCCCAGAACACAAACAAGCTTTAACTTTGGCCCTAGAATTCATCCCCAGAACACAAACAAGCTTACTAATTTGATGTATTCTAGTTGTATAGGAGTTTATTTTTACTAGCATTCTCATTAACACCCAAAGATAACTGCGGTTGATTTCAAGACCAGCTCTTCTCCACCAAAAACCAAAATTACATTTGACACAAATATTTTTCACAGCAAGACCTGAAGAACTTTTATTTAACAATCTGAGTAAGTGGATACATGTTCAGGAAAAGGAAAGTCAAGGGCTTAGATGGAGCAAAAAGAGAGCTGCTACAAGTTCATGGGGATGAAGAGGCCTTGGATTCATTCCATCATTTGACAAATATTTTTAAGCATCTACCATCATTTGCAGATACTAATGTTCTTGCTACGGTATTCTTTGTTAGGAGAGCTTGAAAGAGGATGATATGCAACCCTATGTGAACTGACTTGCTTATTCTGCCAGTGAATGATGCAACAGGAAATTTGCAAAGGCAGCTGAAAAAAGTCAGAATCAGGACTCCAAAGCCCAAAAAGAGATGGGCATTAATGGTATCCCAGGGCACATCTTCTCTAGTCTTCCTCAACTTCCTGGGGTTTTAAGACAGGAGAGAAACTTGATGAAATAAAGCAAATTTTCTGTCTTTTCATACTATCAGAATGAAGTCCTCCAAATCCAGTGATTCATTCTAGATGCTTCAGGACAACATAATATTCACTCTTTGATCCCAATAACCATTTTAGAGCATGGTACAGAGATGTAACCCAGGCTAGTGGATGGAATACTGGAATTAGTGTAAGAAAGACAGGTTCAAATCACATATAAGACACCTATCAGCTGGGTGACCATGGATAAGTCTTGCATAACTTCCCCAAGCCTCAGTAGAGAAAGGGGGATAGTAAAAGAACCCATCTCCCAGGCTGGTAAATGTTTAACAATTAGCTAGCGTGAGGGGCAACAACATAATTCTAAATTTAATATGCATCATTAACATTTTCTCCATCACTTTCTTAAATTCAATCAACAAAAATAACAAGAAGTCCTGATTTATAGTTTTTGCAAATTTTCAAGGTGTAAATGCTCACATTTAAAATTTAACATTTGGAAGAGGCTTGAACATGTCCCTGGTTGTTATATGTATCAAAAGAAATAGTGTATATTTACAAAGACAAAGAATAAAAGAAGTATATAGGGCAAGAGATAGGGAATGGGGGAAGGAGAGAAGAAATGCTACAGAAATTTTGATGTTTCCTGATAATTAAGTGATTGCTTTGGAAATGACATACAAAATAAATATTCAGCAGGCAATCTATTTGGGTCAACACTTTAGGTAATACGACTCCAATAACTTGCCTCTATTTTCTCTAAAAGGAAACTAGGCCTATACCTCTTCTGACATTCTTGTGAGGTCTATAAGGAGAAATATAAATAATATATAATATAATATATAAATATATATATAATATATAAATATATATATATAAATAAATATATAAAATAATATAAATAAATAATTCCACAAAAAAAGAAATTGAGTTAATAAAAATAGTGAATTCCACAGTAAAGACACAAAGCCTTTAATGAATTCTTTCTGTTAATTTACTAAACATTTACTAGCTACCTATGTACAAAGGAGTATTTTAGAGCTGCTTGTTGTTTTAAGTCATGTTCAATTCTTTGTGACCCCATGGACGATAGCATGCCAATGCTGTCTATGGGATTTTCTTGGTTAAGATACAGAAGTGTTTCCATTTCATTCTACATTGGATTAAGGCAAACAGAAGTTCAGTGACCTGTCCAAGTCACACAGTTAAGAAGTATCCAGGTCCAGGGTTCTATCCAGGGTGCCATCTAACTGCTTACGGAAGCTACATATAGGAAACATTTCTTTCTCTCAAGGAACTTAAAATCTAGTAGGGGAGATAAGATGTGTAAAAATAATGCAAATAAGAATGTAGCAAGTATATAAGAAGAGCATAAAATATGATAAAATCAGACTAAGGAGAATTCACTTCTAGTTGACAAAAATGGGGGAAGGCTTCATGACAGAAATAAAATGTGGGTCATAAATTGAAGGAAAAAATAGAGGGAGATTCAAAAAGCAAAGATGAGGGAGAGGGGAATATAGGTTACTCAGAGCATAAGGAGTAACCTGAGCAAAGGTAAATAGATGGAAATGTGCGCGCTAAGCACTCCAATGAGTAAGTATTAAATGTTAGTGGCCATGCCAGTCCATAGGTATTAAAAGACAAAACCTGAAACAATCCTTAAGAAACTTAAATTCTACCTCATGTAACAAATGTACACGGACTAAATATACAAACAAAAACACAGTACAGTAGTTTGGGGGGAGGAAGGAAGGAAGGAAGCACATATTTGTTAAGTGTCTACTGTGTTAAAACATTATCTTATTTAATCATCACAACAACCCTATTTTGTAGTCGAGGAACCTGAGGCAGAAGTTAAGTAACTTGCCCAGGGTCACACAAATAATAAGTGTCTAAAGGCTAAATTTGAATGGTGGTGGGGGGGGGGAGGTGGGAAGGGGGAGAAGATCAGGAAAGACTTCATATAAAAAGTGATACTTGAGCCTCATCTAGAAAGAAGAAAGGTGGCCATGAGATGAGGATGAAGAGGGAGTGCATTCCAGGCATGGGGAACAGACGGTCACTGCCAAGGAACACACACCAAAAAAGAGGAAATGTAGTATGTGAAGAACAGAGAGAAGTTCAATTCTGGTGGATCAAAGAGTGAGTGTGGGAGGGGAATAATGTACAATGATCCTGGAAATGTTGATTATTTTCTTTAATACAAAACCATCTCTTCATTCCTGCTATAAACCCCACCTGAACAAAATGGAAGATCTAAGGAGAGAAATACAATGCTGTATTCATATTTGAAATTAAAATATTCATGTTTTAGTATTTTATGTCAATATTCATTAATGAAGTTGATATTTTACTTTTATACTTTAATAGTATTCCCCCCTGCTTTTTTAAAAAAATCTGGGTCTTACCACCACTTCCCATCACTCTTAGATTAAAAGTATAGCATAGACAAATCCCACTACAGATCACCAAGGAAGCCTTGATCTCCTTTGTTGCTCCTCCTTAGGCAGATTTAATGAGGATTTAGACCACTGCAGCAACTCAGAACTCCCCAATATGATCCATTTGCCTCTACCTTCCCAGTAGCAGAAAATATAGACAGGCACGTACAGCCATACCCAGAAATGCTATCATTTTTGCCATTTTGGAAAAATTTATATAGAATTTGGATTATTTGTTTTTGAAGAATTTAAGGTGCCTTTTTTATAAGGCACCATTCATGGACTGATTAAGTTCTTGTAAAATTGATTTACTTTGTTCTCTATTTCCTGTTTTGTCCATTTAACTTTTGTAGAGGGGAGAAGAAGAGTCAAACCTGGAACTATGTACCCAGTGAGGAAGTTCCCTCTACCAGTGCCTATCAACAACTGCATTTATCCATTTATACTAACAGTTTTATCCAGTTATGCTGACAACTATTTGTATTAGTCTCTGATATTTCTTAAATTCTTTTCAATCATTGTAATTTCCCTGTGTTTCTGATTTTAGTTGTTTGATTGGTATGATACTTAGTCTGGAAAGAAGCTTGAATGCCAGTACCAGGAATCTGAACTTAATCTGCAGATTCTAGAGCTGGAAGAAGGTACCTTAGAAGATCCTCTAATTCAATCTCCTCATTTTACAGAGGAGGAAACTGAGTTCCAGAGAAAGTGACCAGACTGAGGTAGTAATTAATTAGCAGAACCAGGATTCCAAATCACATCCTTTGATTCAAGTTCATGTTCTTTTCATCACATTACTCAGTAGGCAATGATGAATGATAAGAAAATGGGATTCTATAGTAGAAACCTGATCCTGGGTTTATTCTTGGTGTAGAAGTTCTTCCCTTGTGTCAACTCTGATGGAATTTGAAACATTTACAATTACAACCAAAGGGCTGGAATTCTTGACAAATTATTAGAATAAAATCACCAATCTCTCTTTTGCTCAAGTTTTCAGGAAAGAAGACCCTCTCTGGCCACTTGGGACACACAGTGAGTAGAGAGACGCTAGAGAATTCTGTGTGGTAGACTTTGTTCTAAGCATTTATCTCATAAACTATGGACACTATAGTGATTCCCATACCAGCACTGCATACTACATCACATTAAATTATATATCTTAAAAAGATGACTTTTCAGCCCATTCTCCTACCTGTTCTTGGAGCTCTGCTACATAAAGAGAGACAGAGATGTAATGAAAACAGAGAGAAAATGGGAAACAGTCTTTCTTCAACCCTGGTGTAATGATGGAGTGCTCTGACACTGTTCAGAAGTCAAGTCACGATAACAGACTGCCTTCTGTGGGGGTTCGGTGAAAGGAAGCAAAATTAGGGGGGGGAATTGTAAAATTCAAAATAAATAAATAAATATTTTTTAAAAATAAAAAAAGAAGTCAAGTTATAGTCAAGTCACAAGTCATCTTGATGGGAAGAGAACCAAAAACACTATCTACCAGGATGGGTAGAGGGTTCTGGGGACAGTACAGTATAAACTGGGAGCATGATTGCTGCCTTCAATCAGTGGCATATGGAAGAAGGAACAAACTTACTCTGTGGGACCAGAGAGCACGACATGGACCAAGGCATGGAAGTTAAAGGGGCTCAGGTCTCTCTATTCCATCATAATGAGGTTCCCAAACTCGACAGCAGCTGGAGAGCCACAGTAGGATATCTTGAAGTATTTTAAATTTTCAAGGGAAACAGCAATACTCATCAACATCTGTCAGGCACCTCAAATTACCAATTCAAAAAAAGTTCACAGTTTCAGCATTAGATCACACTATTCCTTTCAATGTTGTTCTCAAATGTTTGAGATATGCTTTTGTTTACTTGTTCTTTTGGCTACTTCAATAACCTCGAATTTTCTCATTTGCAATGTCAAATCTTTTGGAAGCTCAGTTTTTAGAGGTTGCCATGCTAAAAAAAAACAAAAACTGTGTGAAAGTGTCAACATGGGACCAGAAATGAGCCTGGTAGTAGTATCCAATGATTCCAAGGGTTAAGAAGTTGCACAGAGTCCATTTATGAGGGATTGTGGTTATTTAAGGATGAAATAAAAATATTATTTTCCCTTTTAATTTATAAGTATTATATTTTTATATGGCTAAAAAGTTGTTATGGCATATTTATTAAGTTGTTTGGAGGTAACTACTTAATGAACAATTATGAAGTAGTCTTCTTGGGCCACCATGAACTAAAAATGTTGGGGACCTCTAACTTAATGATTAGCTCTGCCTAGAAATATAATGAGTAAATTACTATATCCAAAAAGTTAATAAACTGCACAAACTCTTTGACCTAATTATGCCACTATCAGGCCTATATCTCAAAGAGATCAAAAAAAAGGAAAAGGATCTATATGCACAAAAGATATTTATAGCATTTTTTTGAGTAGTGGCAAAGAACTGAAAACTAAGAAGGTGCCCATTACCTGGGGAGTGGCTGAAGAAATCACAGAATATGAATGTAATGTTATGGGGAATGGCAAAATGGACTTAGTTTCAAAGAAAGCTAGAAAGAATTCTATGAACCGAAGTTGATCTAGATTTTTTTCCAAGATGCAGAGTTAAGTGAGTAGAATTAGGAGAATTTACACGATGACATTTTAGAGGAAAAATAACTTTAAAAGACTTTATCCCTGATCAGTGCAATAACTGATGAAAAGCTCAAAAGACTAAAGATTAAACACACTACCCACTTCCTGACAGAAAGGTAATAAACTTAAAATGTGGCGAAAGACATCCATTTTTAAACATGGACAATGTAGGAATTAGTTTTCCTGGACTATTCACATGTATGATAAGGGGTTTTTTTGGGTTATTTTTCTGTCCATTAAATTGGGAGAAGGGAATAATGAAAGAGGGAAATAATATGGCATGTAAAAATGTTTTAATTGTTTTTTCTTTTTTTTTTAAATCAAAAGTGGTGAGCTTGTCATAACTGTTTCAGCAGAGTTTCCACCTAAAGAGAGATTAAATAGAAGATTATCACTCTTGGGAAGTTGACTGAATAACCTTTTTCATCCTTTTTCAAAGCTATAGCTCTAAAATTTTACCATATAGAGGCCAAAAGAAATCCAGGACTTGAAAAGAAAGTCCCTGATTCCTTCCCTTTACTCTACACTTCTAACTTCCTGGAAATGACAGTAACAAATAGGGTGTGTTATATTCATCTAAAAGTACTCAATGGAGATTTTCAATATCCTTCCACAAAACTTTTGCTCACTAAATACTCGTTAAAGAAAGGAATTTTACTTGGTTCATCAGAAAGCTTTATCTTCCCAAACAGATTGCTTAAATCCAATCAGAATTCAATTCCTCAAGGATTTATTCAGAGTCCCCTACGATACACAGGTGCTGATTTAGGCACTAACATGTAAAAATTAACAACAACAACAACAACCAAAAACAACTAAATACACTCTGCCCCCAAGGAATTTATATTCTACTGGGAATCTAGCACAAGGTCAACCTGGCTAAGCCACCCACACTTACCAGTACCAATCCAACAGCAAATTAGATTTCCTAAAAAAAAATTTTAAAAGGCTGTCTGGATTTGGAAATAACTAAATAACTCTCATCTCTTCTAGGCCAGAGTAAAGAAAATAAAGCTAAGTTACAGAGCTATCATTGTCCTTGAAGAGATAATAGGAAGAAGAATCCCATATCTAATCAAGCCCAATTTCCAAAGCCTGAATGGCTTGAGCTATACAAGAATTTGAGGTTTAAAGAAAATATATGGAAATACAAAGGTATAAAGAAAACTAAAGAGTTCCATGTGTCCCAGAAGATGCCTATTTGAGGAAATTCAATGGGCAGGGTTCAGGGATATCACTAAGTCAAAAAGAGGCTTTGACCTGAGACCCAGGTACCCATGCAGAAAGACTCTTGCTTTCTCAGAGAGCAAAATAGCTTAAGAGAAATAACTCTGGCCTTGGATTAGAGAGTGAATTAACAAAGAAGAATAGAATAATCCCAGTTTATAAAAGGAATTAGTAAACAAGATGGCATACTATAGAAGTTCTGAAAGAGACAACAATACCTGAAATCATCAAGATAAATCAAAAAAGAAAAGGAAAAAAAAATCAGTACTATCTGTTACCTCATTGAGACTTCCATATACTTCAGCAAAATAATGTATATACGCTAATGGTATATGGGCACAATAGAGAAAACTGGAAAGGAAGAAGAAAATAGAAAAGTCTTAATCCCAGGGAAATGGTGTGGAGGTGAACAAAATTCTTTTCAATTGCCTAGGACAGAGATCCTCTAGTTCTTAATCCACCATTCTTTTTAGATCCCTCAGGAAGCTTATTGATTAAGGATTTGTTCTAGTGGATTCTGAAAAGGCAATCAAGGTTGGTGGGCAAGCCAGCCCTTGATGGCCAAACAAAAGGCTAACCAATGTTTCCAACAAGCTGGAATAACTCAGTCAATTAAAAAGTAGTTACTACTTTATGATGCGTATGTGGAATTGATATCTAATTCAAAAAGAGTAAAAACAGAGAAAGAAAACTATAGACCAATTTCCCTAATGAACACAAAAAAATTTTAAATAAATAGATTAGCAATAACTCAAAGATCATACACTATGACCAGGTGAGATTCATACCTTCATTTAAAATGAAGGACCAATTCAATATTAGGAAAACTATCAGCATGATTGACAATATCAATAAGACCAACATAAATTATATATTTATCTCAATGGGAAAAGTTTTTGACAAATATGAAATTCACTCCTATTTTAAAAAAATTATAAAGAAATAAATGTAACATTCATTAAAATATGTGATAATCTATCTGAAACCAAAAGCAAGTGTTATCTATAAAAGTTTATACTACAAGCCTTCCCAATAAATTCCTGGGTGAAATAAGAATGTCCATTATCACCACTATTCAATATTGTGCTAGAAATCTTAGCTACAGCAATGAGAAGCAAAAGAAAGGGAAAGAATTAAATAGACAATAAAAAACTTAAAACTATCAGTCTTTTAAAATGATGCAATGGTATACTTCGAAAATAGTTTACCAACTAAATTTCAACAAAGTTGAAATAATTAACAAACTTTAGCAAAATTGCAGGATATCAAATAAACATAATAAATCATCAGCATGTTTATATAGTATGAACAAAGTCCTGCAACAAGAGATAGAAAGAGAAAATCCAATTAAAATAAGTAAAGACAATATGAAATACCTACCAAGACAAACCCTGGAATTATATAAACACAATTACAAAATAATTTTCACACAAAGTCAGATCTAAACTGGAAAAACATCAATTGTTCATGGGTAGGTCAAGTTAATATAATAATGACAATGCTATCCAAATTAATTTATTCAGTGTTACATCAAACCACCAAAAATTATTTTATAGCACTAGAAAAAATAGGAACAAAACTCATCTGGATGAATAAAAGGTCAAACTGTCAAGGGAATCAGTGAAAATTGTGAACGAAGGTGGTCCAGCAGTATCAGATCTCAAACTGTATTACCACTGATGGTAATCATCAAAACAATCTGGTACTGGTTAAAAAACAGAACAGTGAATCAGTGGAATATATTAGGTACATAAAGCATAGCAGTAAATAATCACAGTAATAAAATCCAAGCTTCTGAGGCAAAAAACTCACTATCTGACAAAAACCACTAGGAAAACTGGAAAGCAGTTTGACAAAAAACAAAATATGGACCAAAATCTCACACTATATACCCAAGATAAGGTAAAAATTGGTACATGATTTAGACATAAAAGATGATACCATAAACAAGCTAAGAGAGTATTGAAATAAATTACCTATCATATCTATGGGAAGAATTTAGGACCAAACCAGAGATAGAGAGCAATATGGGATATAAAATGCATTTTTGATTATATTAAATTTAAATTTACACAAACAAAAACCAATGTATCCAAGATTTAAAGGAAAGCAAAGAACAGGGAGGAAATGTTTTAAGTTTCTCTGATAAAGGCTTCATTTCTCAAATATATATAGAGAA
The DNA here is from genome assembly GCF_037893015.1 of Macrotis lagotis. Classification (NCBI taxonomy): domain Eukaryota; kingdom Metazoa; phylum Chordata; class Mammalia; order Peramelemorphia; family Peramelidae; genus Macrotis; species Macrotis lagotis. The sequence continues at coordinate 222,440,021 of NC_133659.1, read as the reverse complement.
GTGAATCAAATTTATGAGAATACAAATCATTCCTCAATTGATAAATGGTCAAAAGATATGAACAGGCAATTTTCAGATGAAGAAATCATAGTCATATGGAAAAAAGTTCTAAATTCTTGCTGATCAGAGAAATGTAATTTAAAATAACTCTGAGGTACCACTCCCACCTATCAGATGGGTTAGTAAAATAGAAAAGGAAAATGACAAATGTTGGATATAGAAAAATCAGGATACTAATGCACTGTTGACAGAATTACAAATTGATCCAACCATTCTGGAGAGCAATTTGGAACTATCCCTAAGGAATTGTGCATACCTTTTGATCCTACAATACTACCACTAAGTCTATGTCCCAAAGAAATAAAAGAAAAAGGAACACTTTCTATATATGTACAAAAATATTTATAGCAGCTCTTTAGTGACTGCAATTGGAAAATAGGAGGATGCCATAAACTGGGGAGAGGCTAAATAGGTTTAGTATACAGTTATGATGAAATACCATTGTGCTATAAGAAATGACAAGCAGGATGCTTTCAGAAAACCCTGAAAAGACTTAGATGAACTAATGCAAAGTGAGCATAACTAGGAGAGCAGTGTACACAGTAAAAGCAATATCTTTGAGATGATAAACTGTGAATCAACTTAGTTATTCTCAGTAATACAATGATCTAAGACAATTCAGAAGGACTTATTCTATTCATCTTCAGAGAAAGAACTGATTGAGTTTGAATGAAGATTAAAGCATACTATTTTTGTTTTATTTTTCTTGGGTTTTTTCCCTTTTTTGGACTGTGTTTTCTTTTTAACATGACTAATATGGAAACATGGTTTACATGACTGCACATACAGTCAAGATGGAACTCAATTTAAAAAACATGTTAAAATTATTTTTACACATAATTGGAAAAAATAAAATATTTAAATAAAAAATTAAGTTGTTACTATCAATAAATACTTCATATCTCATAAGACCAGGCATATCACCAAAGTTTCTTAATAATATTAATGATGATAAATAGCTAACATTTATATAGTACTTACTACTTCAGTTGTTTGTCCTTTAAATTTGTCTTACCAATCAATACTAGATCATATGGTTGGTGATGTTTGTCCTTCATTCTCAAAGAATGACATCAGAGAGGTGGATTGCTATGATGCCAGTGAATTGGTTTTCAGTGAAGAGGTGCTGTGGAAAGTCACCAGCCTCACTTTGTCTTCTAGAGACATCCGGGTTCAAGGACCAGATATGGATCTGAACAACTAAAGATGCAGTTGGGAGACCTTGGCCTTTTAAAATCCAGGTCTTTCCCAGGTCACAGTTTGACTGAGGCAATACCCATTCAGTCCTTAAGGTAAGGTAAGAGAGAGATGAGGACAGGCCAAAAATGACCCCTTCCAAAAAATATCTTTATTATAGGGCAGTTAGGTGGTGCAGTGGATAGGGCACCAGTACTGAAGTCAGGAGATCCTGAATTCAAATCTGACCTCAGACATTTGAAACTTACTAGCTATGTAAGTCTGATTGCCTTGCATCCAGGGCCATCTCCAATCATCCTGATTCATATCTGTACTAAGTCACCGGACCCAGATGGCTCTGGAGGAAAAAGTAAGGCTGATAACTTGGCACAGACCTCCTCACTCAAATCCAATTCACATGCTTGCATGGCATCACCTCCCTAATATCATGGTCTTCTTCTTCAAAAAAAAACAAAGGACAAACATCATCTTTTAATAAATATTAAATAAAATAGTATTGTTATTCAAACTTCACTGTATTAATTAACTGTACGAATGAGTTAGTCTCTTTTTAGACTTTGGCAAAGTTAAAGGTCATTAAAATGTAAGGTTAAGATCTATCTTTTCAGGTATAAATGAAGCATTCTACCATCCTAGGGACCTAAGGCTTTGAAAAGCTCAAGTGCCAATGAAAAGACTAGCAAAGACAATCCTACCAGTTCATTTGCATGAGGCCCAACAGGAATCTGGGAAATGTACCAAGGTGGATGTCATGAGTTAGGTGAGGTGCCTCATTAAAGGAACCTAGCTCTAAAACCAAACAGAATTGTGGAACCAGAAATAACTTTCCTAGTCTCTGACAAACCTCAGAGCTAGGCCCCTGAGGGAGTAGAATAGAACTTCAGAGGCTTCTGTCAATCTGGCAAAGTTTAAAGCACCTACATTTGACTTGAGATTGGGAAGGATGCATAGTTCAACTGCTTACTGAAAATGTGACCCAGTTTATTCAGGGGATCAATAGATTCATCAAAGATGTCAAGACCTGTGACGAGTCAACTCAACTATTTTCATATACATATATATATATATAAAAAATTATAAATAATAAATGGTTGTTTTCTTCCTTCCACACTTTGTGTAGAGCTACCATAGTCCAACAGAAGAGTAATTTATCTACCACACCACCAACAGCAATATTTTTCCTACAGTAAACTTTGTAAAGACTTCCCAGAGAGAAAAAGGACACTGATGGGAAAGTAATAAACATTTATTGGACTCCTTCTGTGCTAAGATCTTTATAAGTGAGCCTCACAACCCTATGATTCTCCTCATTTTACAGTGGAGGAAACTGAGGCAGACAGTAGTTAAGTGACTTGTCTGGGATAGGTTTCTGAGACTGAACTCAGATCTTTCTGACTCCAGCCCCAGTGCTCCATCCACTATTCATCCAGCTGCTTTGTTGAGTCCAGATCTTCCACACATGCTCCCTATGTGCATGCTTCACTTCCACTGTATTTCAAGTCCCATCTTGGACTTCGAGTATATTCATGAAAGAACACACTTCAAGTTATTTTTGGGAAAATGCTTTGCAACTACTGTTCTTTGTAACTACTAGAACAGAAATTCAATTCTATTCCATTTGAGAAAAAGTCTTTTCTGAGTCTAATTTTGTCTTCTGGCTGATTGCTAATGGGAAACACATCAGTAAAAGCCAGTAAGCTACAGGGATCAGAGGAGTCATTCACAGAGTTACCTCTAGAACCCAAGTAGCAATCATCCCTATCTGCCAGGAAGAGTCCTCATTAGGAAGTACTTTGAACATAGTAAACTCTCTCTTCAAAATGAACGATTTAGGGGTGGCTAGGTGGCACAGTGGATAAAGCACCGGCCCTGAAGTCAGGAGTACCTGGGTTCAAATCCGGGCTCAGACACTTAATAATTACCTGTAGCTGTGTGGCCTTGGGCAAGCCACTTAACCCCATTGCCTTGCAAAAACCTAAAAAAATGATTTATCTTCATCTATACAATGGGTAAGGTAATTCCTGCCTTTTCAATGGTGGAGAAGGGGGGTGAAAGGAGGGAGATAATTTGGAACTGAAAAGTAAACATTTTTTAAAATTAAAAAATAAAAATATAGAATGAATGACTTCAAGACAAGGGGAAAAGCCAGGCAAAGAATTTGAAGAAGCATGAGTGGGGAGGGTGGTCAGGGAGGACAGTAGCATTGAAAAGACAAGATTGAGTTGGACTGAACTACTGGGTGTTCTATATGTTAATCTCCTTTTATATCCTTCATGTAGATGGCAAAGTGGGTAGAGCACTGGGTCCTGAAGTCAGGAGAACTTGAGTTCAAATTCAGCCTCTGATACTGTGTGACCTTGGGCAAGTCACTTAACCCTCACTTCATCTCATCCAAGGCTATCTCCAGTCATCCTAATGCATATTTATCCACTAGACTCAGATGGCTCTGGAGGAGAAAGTGAGGCTGGTGACTTAGTACAGCACCCCCTCACTCAAATCCAATAGACGTGCTTGTCATGACATCATTTCTCTTTTGTCATGGTCTTCTTTGAAAATGAAGGACAAGCATTAAAGTTTAAAAAGTCCCTTCTAAGCTCTATCTGTGGAGAGATGATCTCTAAAGTCCTTTCTAATTCTAATTCCAGGATACTATGCATTAGGTGTTACTATAAAGTTCTTTCCAGAATGAAATCCTATGAACTATGAACTATATTCCTCCATCTAAATTTGTCTTGTGTAGAAGAGAGAATCAAAGGGGCCAGTAATAAGGTGATGCCAAAAGTCTTACCGTCTCAGTACTGTCATGCTATTATTGTTTTCTGTTCTCAACTTATGGCAAGAGGATGTATACTAGGAAAATCTGACTCACCCCTGACTCCTAGTTCTTCCCACAATCCTCTCCATCTTCCACCCTTCTGCCAAAACCCCAACCTAATCAAGAATACAGGTTCTGCTTCCTTCCTACCAACCCATCTCTAAGAAACTCCCATACAAGAGATGATACCCAGACCTAATCCCCTACCCATTGGCTTATTTCCTTGAAGTGAGGGCAAGGATGTACCAAGTAAATGTTTAACAACCAGCTCTGCAAAAATATAAAATGTACACAGGTATGACACACTTTTATATTTAATCTGCATTTTAACAATTTCTCTATAACTTTCTTAATCTAAATATTCAAAAAACAATCAAACCAAGTCCTAAATTTTTTTTCCAAATAATATAAATGCTCACACTGAAAATTTAACAGCTCCATTCCATGAAAAAGAGCAAAAAAATGATGAACTTTCTTACAATCTTACCAATCATGCTCTTCTAAAGTCTCATACATTTATGAGAGTAGAGGGGAAAGAGAAGAAGAGGCAAGAGAATGAGAGAAACAATGAAGACAACAGAACCAATGACTTCATCCTTTTGGTTCCTGTGCATAAAGTGGGATGTCCCTCATAGAATTCTGGCTCTTATCTGGCTCTGTTTAATAAATGATGTCGCCTATAAAGATTTCTCTGGCCGTTCTCTTAAATTCTCTAATTGTTTCTAAAAAAATCTTTAAATAATAATAATAAAGATTAGTAATGTGTTCTCAAAAACCACATAAACACTAACTCTACATTTACATTTACTTCATGATTTCAAAGGTACTTTATCTTAATTTCAAGAACACTTGATTTGGAACTACATTATAATGCTAGCGTGTCACTTAATGTGTAACCTCAGTCAAGTTACTTGGCCTTTCTGGGCCTCAACAGTACAAGAAGGGATAATTACACCTCCACTACCTTACCCCATCCAAGGTAATTGAAAGCAAAGAAAGCAAACAGTTTCTTGTGAATGTTAATGTGCTATAATAAAGGGAGTTATTATTTGCCATATAGTTTATTACATGTCATATATGTCTATTCTCCTCCTTTCCACACCTTACTCTACTTATCCATTGCTATCAGCTAGTAATTTGTAAATCACAAAATCTCAGAGTTTAAAGGGATTCTTAATTTTTTTTTTTTAATTTTTGGAGGTGACTGATAGAACAGTGGATACAATGCTGGACTTGGAGTCAGGAAGACCTTACTGGTTGATGCCTCTGGGCAGGTCATTTAAACTGTGCTTGCCTCAGTTTCCTCAAATGCAAAATGAGAATAATAAGAGCAACTATCTGGAAGGGTTGTTGTGAGGACTGAATGAGATAATATTTGTAAAGCATTTAGGACAATGTCTAGAACATAGTGGACACTAGAGGAATGCATGTTTCTTTCCCTTCTCTTTCTTTTTTCTATATGTACCCTTCAGCATTCTGGTGAAGCTAATGAATCCTTCCTCAGAATCATATTTTTGAATGCCTAAAATACATAAAATTACAAAGGAAATCAATTACACTGAAATTTAGTTATCAAAATATTTAAAAAAAGAAACTTGTGATAATTTAATCTATCTAGCAGCTGGTCTAATAATTAATAGCACAAATAACAATGAATAAATAGTCATTTCAAAATCAGGATAAATCTATTTCAAGATGTGCAACAGTTATGTGTCATGAAAATATCTCTGATTTCTATTGGTGCCAAAGTTACCAATCCTACTTATACGATGGTGGGTTTGCTGCCCACAATAGTTAGGGAGTAGTAAAAAATAAACATGTAAATATTTTCCCATCCAAATTCAAAGAATTCCCATTTCCCCTTGGAATCTCCCTCAGAACCTCACTTTTAGAACCTTAAGCCCAATAGCCTGCCTTCCTATCCCAAGCAGAAATCCCTTCAAGACCCTTCACATGGAGTACACAACCCTTGCCTTGATGTTTATTAGTGTCATGGAAGGGAGGGTAGATCCTAGGGATTTCTATCATTCTAGTATAAGGAAATCTAGCAACTGGAAATGAATTTCTAGAAATCTAGTCACAATTAATCTGCTAGTAAATCTGGATTTTTTTTTTATTTTTGGATAGAACTCAATCATCCTACAAGGGTCTAACCATGTACTGTCATTGTATTTCACCTAGCTGCTTTTTCTCCCCATGGACTCAAAATAACTCTGAAATTTCTCATAAACTGAGACGTACAAGGAAGAAAGTGTTTGTTGTACTATTGTTTTTAAATCATTGATTGCTTTGGGTCATACAGTAAACTATGCTTAGAGTTCAGGTAGTGTGATCTCCATACACCAACACCATTTTCTGTCTCTTATTCCCTGGCTTCCTCAGCTAAAGCCCTAACTTATCCAAGAATTCTTTCCCAGTTCTACTTATTTTTAATGCCTTCCTCTTGAGATGATTTCTAATTTATTCTGTGTATAATCTTATTTGTACACTGCTGTTTACATGTTTCCCAGTTTAAACTGTGAGCTCCAGATCAACTGTTTATGTTTGTTTAGTTTTTTGCTTTGTTTTATTTCTGCCTTTCTTACAATGCTCCTACATAGTAGGCACTTAAAATACTCATACAATGACAGATTCCTCTATACTACCTCACCCACTTGAAAAAGTTTTTGAATCTTAGCTTCCCAAATACCAATTGGGGGATGAAGCATGAAGTTCTAAGAACATTGCCCCCTTCCACTTATCCTGTTCTCATAAAGAGATGAGTGTAGACAAATGAGATGTCTCAAAACTAGCCTTCTCTCCACTATTTTTGACCTTTCCACCTGATCCAAATAATAGAGGTGGGGGGGGGAATCTAGGCCTTGTCTTCTGCAGAAATCTGGAATGAGCAAATGTATCTCTCCTTATCCCTCCCCATATCTCCCCCCCACCCACATCATCAGGGGTAACAGCAACAGATCAAATAAAAATCCACTTTAAAGTATTTTTTTCTTCAACTTTGCTGGAAAAAGAAGACTCATTCCCACTGACAACTATTTTTTCTTCTTTAATCACTACATTGACACTGTATAATTACACTAATCACAGCTGTTTACACAAAATGTTGTGAAAGGCTTAAGAAGTCATTTTTTTCCAAGAGGGGAAAAATTTTTTCCCTGCCCCCACCTCAAACACAAACAGATGTTACGAGCGGTAATCAAATCCAACATATATTTCATATGCTTCTGTAAAGAGCAATCAAAGGAACAAGAAATTTTCTCCAATCTCTAGGTCTTAAAAATCTCCACTGTCCATCTCTAACTGCACCCTTTTAAAAGAACTCTTTCCTAGACAATCTATAGCTATTCATCCCACACTCAGTCAGTAACAATGACCTCTGCTTCCTACACAGCTGGATGAAGCTCACAGAGCCAGGAATATGCTGGGAATGATGTTAGAGCAGGGAATCTAATAGTTCAGGATTTATCTGACATTGTCTCAGGGACCCCTCTATGACAGGGACTGGGTCAGAAGAGCTTTACTGGGTGGGGAAGGGGAGAGAATGACATGTACTGGAACAGACAGAAAATAAGAGAGACAGAGTCAGAGAAAGAAACAAAGATAGAGAGACGGAGACTGAGGGAGAGGGAGACAGAGACAGACAGACAGACAGAGACAGACAGACAGAGACAGAGACAGAGTGTTTCTATGTGAATGCAAGGCCTACTCATTCCCCATCCCCAGAGCATCCAGGGTCCTGTAATAGGCGCCTATGGAATGATTCAGGACCAGGAGAGAAAGACAGCCCCTGAAGATTAGTTCAGGCTCCCAAAGCTAATTTTCCCTTTCATTTAAGGGCATCTGGGGCCCCAAATTACAGACATGCGGTAGCTGTTTCAACTCACTGCCTCATTTTGTCTGGAAAGCCCAGGGCCTATCTCGGCACTTCTAGTCTACAATTTAAGGGTACACTCTCAAAGCAAATCCCTTCCGTGAGAGGGTGACATGCAGAATCCTAAACCAAACTGTATTTCAGAGTTGTGACTGAGGGTGAAGGGCTGCGGTGAGGGACTCCCCTCCATTCCCCATTCTCTTTCCTCTCCCAACATATTTTACATTAAATAAATGCCTTCAGATCCAACCAGTCCCCTGGGATTCCCCTATATCCCCTAAGGTGGTAGGATAGAAGGCAGCCTGGCTACAATCTCGATCCAAATAAATGAGCCAACAGAGCCAACAAGGGAAAACACGATGAGGTGTCATTACTTGATAATTCCAGCCTGAGAACCTATGACATTTAAGATATATTCCAAGCAAAGTACTGTTTACCTCCTCAGAAGAATAAACACACACACACACACACACACACACACACATATATTATATATATTATATATATATTATATATTTTTTTCAAACAGGGTGTATTCTAGTAAGACTTTAAGAAAAATGAACCACATAACTCAGAAAACATAAGGCAGCTATGGTAAATAAAAAAAAAAAATTCCTTGAGAGGTTGATGCTGTTATGCTGCCTGCACTCCCAGCCCTATCACTGCCATCCCCGTCTCAATACATTCAGGGCTAGGAATGCAAAAGTAGACAGCCAATGTAAAATCACAGATTTGCTTGTGAAAGGTTGGAGAAATTGAGAATCTGGTCAGCACTTCAGGTGAGCGCAGTCTTAGGACAATGCTACAGACCAGAGCTATTGGACTGGAGATGAATTCATCACCCATGTGTTCCCTCCCAGAAAGAAGAGAAAGGTTGCCTAGGAAAATCAACCTCTGGTTTCATGCAACAGGAAACCTTCACTCAGAGCTCCAGGAAAAGGGTATGGAAGAACCCCAAAGTTTATTGGGGGGTTTGGTGTTTTATCACCATTATCACTGCACACCCCACACACCACTGCACAATCTGTCTGAATTAGCAGTTATAAATCGCTCTTCACTTTGAACTCAGAGGCTTTGCCAATTGATTTTGGGGAGGAGACTGGGGCAAGCATCTAGTCTAGTCCCACGCCAGTGAAAAGAAACACAGAGACGAGCATTTGAACCACATCTATACAATAATCTCAGTGTCAAGCGTCTTCCCTAATGTGCCACAGTCCAGGAATTGGGACCACAGATAACACCGGGTTCAAGGAGCCGGTAGACAGTCCTCTAAGGGAGTGGTGTTCAGTTACCTCATATCCAGGGAAGTTTTCTTGTAAAGAACTGTCACAGTTAAAAGAACTCGGATGTGCTGTGCAGGTTTGCAGGTCCCCTCACAAGTCCCACCACATCACTGTGAAATGCAATGGGCCTTTAAAAAAAAAAATGACCCAACTTGCTGCCTAATTTTTCTGCTAACCCTAATCAGGGTGAAGAAAAGAATTAATACCATGCAAAAAATAATAATAATCATCCTGGTAATAAAAAGAATTATAATTAGAACAACCATCAACAATTCTTGCAGGGCTTCTGGGGGAGACCTGCTCCAGAAGGAAAACATCACCATCAGCGGGCAAAGGCAACCGGACCAAGGGGTTTGGGGGGGGGCAGTCAATGTTCAACCAAACCAAACTAAAAAAAGAATCAGAAGGCCGAGAAAATCAGCTGTGAACAGAAACTAGCGAACCAAAACCAGGCAGGACTTACCAGGATCGAAGTGGGAGCTGAATGCAAAACTGGGATTGAAAAACGAAGACGACATGACTAGGGCAAGGAGCTTGGCGGACATTCTCATGGCAAAGCATAGGAGAGAAATGTCGGTTTAAAAAAAAAAAAGCAAAAAGCAAAAGTGAAAAAAAAATAATAATAATAATAAAAGAAGAGGAAGGAGGAATAGGCTGCGGGGGGAGGGGAGACGGGGAGGCTAGAGCCCTGGAATGATCACTGCCACAGGAGGTGCATGGGCACCCAGTGGAGGGCACACCGGGAGTCACTGCTGCAGCCCCTCCTCCATGCCATTCTAACGCATCTCCCGCTCGCAGGTATTTTTGGAGAATGGCCCCCGCCAAGGCCCCCCAGGAAAAGGCCTGAGGGGGCCGTCTCTGCCCTCTCTGCTCTCTCTGCTCTCTCTGTCCTGCCTCTCGCTCTCTCCCTTTCCACTGTGGGCAAAGTGGCTTTGCTTCTGCAGCGGCGGGGTGGCCCCGGGCTGGTGCAATCCAAAAAATATAGAAATAAATGTAAGTGGAGAGACGGAGATTTCTCCCTGGCTTTCCAGGGGGGGGGTGGGAAAAAAACAAGAGGGCATGCACAGGCGCGCGCGCACACCCACACAGGCGCACACGCGCGCGCGCCCACGGGGAGGTCGCGGAACCCCGGCAGGCGCGCACACGCGCACACGCGCACACGCGCCGCGGGCCGGCTCCTCGCGCGGCGCCCCGGGGGCCGCCCCTCTCCGGGGGGGGGGGGGGGGCCTCCTCCGAGCCGCCGCGGTAAGGCACGCTTCCGGGAGCGGGGGGGAGGGGCGGCCGCCGGGACAAGGAAGCGGCCGCCGCGCGGGAGGCGGAGGAGCGAGCCGCGGGCGGGAGCGGGCACGGCGGCGGCGAGGGCGCCGGGGGATGCCAGCGCAGGAGCTGTTCCAGTGCTGACCCCGGGCGGGCCGCCCGCGGCGGCAGCGCCATCTTGCAGCATAGCGCCGCGGCGGGGGCCGGGGGGCGGCGGGGAGCGAGGGGGCGCCCGGGGCGGAGCTGGCGCGGCCCAGGTGTCTCCCCCGGCGCCGCCTCCCCCCTCCCCCTCCCCTTTCCTCCCCTCCCCATCCCCAATCCCTCCCCCTCCCCCTTTCCCCCTCCCCACCTCTCCCCCTCCCATACCCATCCCCTCCCCCATTCCCTCCCCTCCCCACCTTTCCCCATTCCTTCCCCTCCCCCTTTCCTCCCCTCCCCACCTTTCCCCTTTCCTCCCCCCTCCCCCTTTCCTCCCCCTCCCCACCTTTCCCCATTCCTTCCCCTCCCCCTTTCCTCCCCTCCCCACCTTTCCCCCATTCCTTCCCCTCCCCCTTTCCTCCCCTCCCCACCTTTCCCCATTCCTTCCCCTCCCCCTTTACTCCCATCCCCACCTTTCCCCATTCCTTCCCCTCCCCCTTTCCTCCCCTTCCCACCTTTCCCCCTCCCATATTCATCCCATTCCCTCCCCTCCCCCTTTCCTCCCCTCCCCACCTTTCCCCATTCCTTCCCCTCCCCACCTTTCCCCCTCCCATCCCCATTCCTTCCCTTTCCTCCCCTTTTCTTCCCCTCCCCACCTTTCTCTCCTCCTCCCTCACACCCATCACATCTCCTTCTCTCTCCCTCCCCTCCCCTTCCTACCTTTTCTCCCCTCATCCCCTCTCTTTTCCCTTCCTCTCCCCCCTTGTCTTCTTTTCTTCTTCCTCCTCTTCCCATCTTAACTTGCCCTAGCTAGCTTTGGTTTACATGACCCAGACCTTATTCTTGTGCTACAAGGGACCCTTTTTTACCAAAGAAGAATGACTTGCCCAAGGTCACACATCTAAGGGGAGAAGAGTTTGGAATTCTTTTTCCCCCTCCCTCTCCTAGAGCACTATATTTTTTACAAGTCAGCAAAATCAATCAATAATAATAGCTAACATTCACATGGTGCTTTAAGTTTCATAAAATGATTTGCGTATATTCCATTTGATCCTCACAACAATCTTTGGAGGTAGGTGCTATTTTTATTGAATCACTTCAATTGTATTGGATTCTTCATGACCCCATTTTGCTGCTTTCTTGGCAAAGATCCTGGAGTTTGCCATTTCCTTCTCCAACTCATTTTCTAGACAGGGTTAAATGACTTGCACAGGGTCACACAGCTGATATCTGAGGTTACATTTGAACTCAGGAAGATTAGTCTTCCGGATTGCAAGCCTAGTTCTCACTATCCACTGCACCACTGTCAGGTGCTGTCATCATCATCATCATTTTACATTGAAGGAAATTGAGGCAGATAGGTTAAGTGTTTTGCCCAAGATTTATAATAATGCCAATGTTTGTCTTTTGAAGAAGACCACAACATCAGGGAGGTGACACCATGACAAGCAATATGAATTGAATTTGAGTGAGGGGTGCTGTGCTGAGTGACCAGCCTCATTTTCTCCTCCAGAGACTTTTGGGTCCAGTGTCTAGATATGAATCAAGATGACCAGAGATGGCCCTGGATGTTATACAGCTATTGTCTGAGTTAAGATTAGAACTCTGGTTTTCCTGACTCCCAAGTCCAGCCCACTTTACCAACTAATAGCCATCTTTCAATACATTGATAAAGTCCAAAAACATATGTAATGGACCTTTTATTTCTGTAAAGGAGTGGGGTTGGGGAGGGTTATTATTTAAAGTTTGGGATTTTAATCCAAAGCAACTAGCTGAAACAGTAAATAGAAAAGTGATAGTAGATAGAAAAGGTCCTGACCCTGGAGTCAGAAAAGGGTGAGTTCAAATGTAGTCCTGAAAAAATCAATTAAACTCTATTTGTCTAAAATTCCCCATATATATAAAATGGGGGTGATACTATAACACCTATCTTCCAGGGTTGTTGTGAGGATAAAATATTTCTAAGAGTTTTATAAACCTTAAATTAACATATAAGGAATGGGAGTAGTAGGAGTAGTTGTTGTTGTTAACCTAGGTCCTCTTAATCCAAATCTAAAACTTTTTCAAGTCGGGGTTCTTAACCTATTTTGGCAGTCTGTTGAAGTCTATGGACCGCTTTTCAAAATAATGTTGTTAAATAATTGAAGAAAATCTAAATTCCAATTAGAAGTTAATGAAGTTAAATAGAAAGGCATGGCCTAGGGGTACAAATAAAGATACAAGACAGTCCCTACTCTCAAGGATCTCAGAGTCTAATAGGGGAAACAACAACAAAAAAAGTTAAATCCAAGTTCATGAACTCCCTTAAATATCTTTTTGGATCACCAAGATGTTAAAGTTAAGAATCCCTGTTATGATAGAAAGAACACATACAATATCTCATTTAAGTTTTTCATTAACTCCGTGAGGTAGATGCAGCAAGGATAAAGGACTGTGGGTCTGTGATTTTACAGAAATAGAAAATTCCCAGGTGAAGAAGTACCTGTTACCAACCCAAGCCAGCACTTTCTCTGTAAACTTAGAGCGTTACAAGTCTACATAGAGTCCTGAAGGTCTAAATGACTTGCTCAAAGGGAGTCAAAGAACCAGTCTGTCAGAGGCAGGATCTTCCTGGTTTTCAGGCCAGAGCTCTATCCAAGAAATTGCGCTGCCTTAAGGGTAGACTCTACCTAAAGGGTAGATTCTTGATGTATAATTATTCCCATTTTACAGATGAGGAAACTGAGATCTGGGCTTATTAAGTATCAGCAGCAGTTCTCCCTGTCTCCAAATCCATCTCCACTTTGCCACACTGCTAAAAGTCTGAGCAATATTCATGATTTATAGAGCAAGATACTATTAAGCAAAAATGAAATAATCCTGTCACTTCCCTTGCTTAAGAACAAACTATCCCCATTTTCCTATTTTTCCAAATGAAAATCTTATCATCTCACTTGCTTTTTCTTTCCACTTCCACTCACATTATAAAGACACATTATAGTACTTGGTTGGGTATTGGACCCCTACCTCAAATATTTGAGAGGTGAGGGTTGTAGAAAAAGCCTGTACTAAAAAGTCCTTGGCTTCAAAGCAACCATGGATCTATTCTTTCTAGAAAGTAAATGGAGAGTCCTTTCTGAACTCTTCTTATCTTAGGGCTCTTCTCCCCATCCCTTGCAGTACATACTCATCCTTCTCTGTCTGGTTTGCAGCAAAGTTATGAACCCAGGAAATCATCACCAACTTTCACAAGTTCAAGTGGAGACCTGCCCTTCTAAGAATGAAAGCATGGTTCTTGGTGAATGGTTTTAAATGTCAAAGGGAGAAATATGATCTTGGGGGAAGTGAAAAAAAACAACAGTGTAAGAGCCAGACCGCCTGGATTCTAGTCCCAGCTCTGCCACATAGTGGCTGAGGGCCTTTGGGCAAGCTTTTGGTGAAACCCACCTCTTGGTCTCAGTTTCCTTTTCTGTACAATAAGGGCCAGACTAGATAAGAACTAAGTGGCACAGAGCCTGGAGGCAGGAGGACCTAAAATCAGCCTAAATTCAGCTGTGGGACAAGTCATTCAACTTTTGTTTATCTCAGTTTCTTCTGTTATAGAAATGGGAATAATAACAGGACCTACCTTAAAAAGTTGTTGGAAGGATCAAATGAGATAAAATTTGTAAAATGCTTAGCAAAGTGACTGATACATAGTCAATACTGTGTGCTCTTATTATGTCCATTTTATAGTTGAGAAAATTAAGGCAGACATTGATTAAGTGACTTGTCCAGAGACATATACACAACACAGCTAGTAAGTCTCTAAATTAGATTTTAAATCTAACTTCAGATTTGAGGTTGGTTGGTTGGTTCTTGTCCTAGGTTACTGAAGAAGACCAAAATGACATCTGAGGGTTGTAGAAAAAGCCTGTACAGTACAGTAACCTCCAGGCTTTGATAGCCCTAATTGTTGGGGATATCTTCCTTTTATTAACAATTCAAAATTTAGCACTTACACTTTCACTGGACCCCCAGGTCTTCCCTCTGAGGCCAAATAGAGCAAATCTAATTCCCCATTTTATTTGTAATAGATTAGATGAGAGGCTGATCATTCTTCTACATGACCACACCATATTCATTCCCATCATCCTGAGTTCTAGGAAGATCTAGGTATATGAGTGGGCATTTCCTTATTAGTTACTATATTTCAAAATCTCATTAATTAAGCATTTAAGTTGAAACCAACTTATTGGGATTATTGATAATTAAATATTAATAACCCTCTCCACATGTATTATTGGTACCTCTATATCAAAAAATCATTCTTTCACATAAAATATTCTTTTTTCTCTTTTGTTTATAAAATGGGTTATTGTTAAATTCATAATAAAAATTTAAATCATACTTTTATTGTTAATATTTATAGAGACTCTTTAAATTTACAAAGCATTTAACTTAAACTGTCTCATTTGATTTCATAACAACTGTTATCCCCATTTTTCAGATGGGGAAAATTGAGGATGAAGGCTCATTTGACTTGTGTAAGGTCACAAAACTAATAAATAGGCAAAATAAGATTTAAACTCATTAAACTATTTACTGTGACAACTGACTGTCTTTTGTACTATTTTGAATTTTTGAAAGTATTCACTGGGGGGCAGCTAGGTGGTGCAGTGGATAGAGCACTGGCCCTGGAGTCAGGAGTACCTGAGTTTAAATCCAACCTCAAACACTTAATGATTACCTAGCTGTGTGGCCTTGAGCAAGCCACTTAACCCCATTGCCTTGCAAAAAAACTTAAAAAAAAAAAAAAGAAAGTACTCATTGAGGAAACTGAATCATTAGGAAAGTTGTTACTTTCCCATAATCCCATACTTTATAATGCTGAATTTGTTTGCTTTAGATTCCAAATGTTTCCTTTTTCATATTGCCTTTCTATGAGACCATATAGATATCTTCAGTAATGCCTTTTATGTTGTTATTATTACTGGGGGGTTTTCAGTCTTTGTGTTCCCACTTGGGATTTCTTAGAAAAAATATTGAAATAGTTTACTATTTTCTTCTTCAGCTCATTTGACATGTGAGAAAACTGAGGCAAACAGGATTAAGTGACTTACCCAGGGTCATATAAGTGACTGAGATTGGTTATGATCTCAGGAAATTTGAATCTTCCTAATTCCAAGTTCTGTGCTCTAATCACTGTGCCACCTAGTTGCCTAATGTCTTTTATACCACTCTCCTGTACAAGTCATTGCTGGTAATAAGCAGCAATCTACTTATACCTATCATGAATATTTTCCATTGAGTTCTTTGAGTTGTTTGTAATTACTTTTTCTTCTAAAAGAGTATTTTTACACGGTAACCTTATAGTAGCAAAAGGAAAACACTGATGGCCATTTGGAACAATTTAGGACCCTGAAAACACTGCACAATTTTCCATAATGCAGACTGTTCTTTTTAGTTTTGGATCCCTGTCTGTCTGCTTTGCCTATCCAAGATATGCATATCAATGGAATGTTTCAACAGGATAGGTAACATTATGAGCAATTTTAAAATTCATTTTGCTTTTCCATGTGAGCAGGTAAACCAATCTTTTGTTATTGAAATCAGTTATTCTGAGAAGTCTTTCTGGGCTTCAATGCAATTATGAAACAGTCATCTGTAAATAGAATAGCTTGTTACCAATGGAGAAGCCATCTTTCACTTGGACTCTGCACAGGACATTACCCCTGGTATTGGCAAATACTTTAGGTCAGCCTGTGCCTCCCTGTTTTATACTTTGCTAAGTCATTAAATAAAGTTATGTCAGCAATCACATCTATCATAGATCCTACATTTATTTCCAGCATATATGAGGAGAGACTTTTTGGTTGAAGAGTGATTTCAAGGCTTTAGGTCTTAAGTTTTCCATAATCGTTTCCCTTGCTATCATTATACTTTAAATTTGAGCCCATTCTTCCCATGGATGCTTGGATATTTGTGTGACAGTATATCCTAAGATATTGAGGCAATGTTTTGTACCATTTATTTTATATATATATATATATATATATATATATATATATATATATATATATATATATATATATATCATCTTAATGAATGTCTTTTGCCTGAAGCTAATTGAGCCTATTGACTGATTATTATTTGTCAGCAACAGCAGTAAGAATAACTACCCATAAAATTGGCCCTAGAACATCACCCTCTGAGGACTCAAACTGAAAGTGTGAGTGGAAGTTGATAGGAATTGGATTAGAGATCTCATTACTGTTGAGTCATTTCAGTCATGTCCAACTCTGTGACTGCATTTGAGGTTTTCTCAGTCAAGATACTAGAATGGCTTATCATTTCCTTTTTCAGCTCATTTTACAAAAGAGGAACCTGAGGCAAACAGGGTTAAATGACTTGCCCAGGGTCATGTAAGTCTTTTGAGATCAAATCTGAACTCAGGAAGATGAGTCTTCCTGATTGCAAACCCAGTGCTCCACTGTGATGCCCTTCAAAGGGAGTGCTACATATATAAATGAGAAAATGGGCATGAAGGTCTATTATTTCTGATTTCTTCTGGGTTCTCTATTTTTTTTAATCTGGAGATCAGGGGTTAAAACACTATCTGTGACTATTTCTGTCCTTTTGGCATCTTCCCTTCTGAGGTCTCTGGAAAACTGATCTACTAGTAGCTTTTATAATTGTGTCATCTTCCGCAGATTCCTTCTGCCTATATTGGATCAGTCCTTGTGACTTCATCTGCTTTAGGTGTCACTACCACTTTCTTGTCGAATCCATCATGTGCCAAGGTGGTAGAATGGTGTTTCAATTCTTGTCACCAATTAGATCACCACCCCTGAACTGATGTTTTACTCTTACATCTTTGTTGTCCTTCCAGTGTCATTGGCAAATGATCTCCAGATAATTTGACTTAGCTGGGCCTTAAGCCAAGCTCTCTGAAGATACTTGTATCCATTATCTTCTTTTCAGGGTTTTGTTGTTGTTGTTTCCAGAAGATACTGCTTTCCATCTGTTCTCTTCTCTGTTTTACAAATGAACTTCTGCTTTCACCTGCACTGCCCTCATATCTTTTCTTCTTGTCAGGGAGAGATTCTGGGTTTCTTGTTCTCCTCCTTATGGATACTGGAACACTTAAACTTCTCTAATAGAGTGTGATGAAATCAATGATTTTTGCTTTTCTCAAAATTCCATTTTAGCAGTTCAGAGCTTGTGTCAATCAGGCAGGAATTTCTAGAATCAACCAAGCAAGCAATAAAAATTCTCATAGGAGAGACAACATGTAAACAGATAAGAGAAAGTGAACTATATAAAAGATAAATAGGAAATAATTAACAGAGAGAAGCACTGGAAGAAAGGCTTCCTGTCAATGGTGAGATTTGAGGTGGGAGTTAAAGGAAGCCAGAGAGGTCAGTATTCAGAATTGAGGAGGGAGAGAATTCTAGGCAGGAAGGAGAATCAAAGAAAATGCCCACAGTTGAGAAATGAGAGCCTTGTTTATGAGACAGTAAGGAGTTTAGTATCACTAGATCAGAAAGTATGTGCTGGGGAGTAAGGGAAAAGAAGACTAGAAAGGTAGGAGGGGCCTGGGTTATAAAGGTTGTTGAATGCCAAACAAAGCATATTATTGTTCCTGGAGACAATAGGGAGCCACTGGAGTTTATTGAGTTGATGTTTAGAGAGTGAAATGACTTGTCACTCTAGTGGCTGAATGGAGATTTGCTTTTTACCCCATTTTCATTTTTAAATTTTTTGTCAATTTACTGAATCATATAAAGAAATATAGCAAGGTATATATATATATGTATATATATATATATATATATATACACACATATATATATAGTATGTTTATACATATATACATATAAGTATATATACACAAAAGGGTAGAGAATAAAAAGGGCAAGACCCAAAGTGTGTGAATAAAGAGATACACATATCTAACTCGATATATATAATACATATAATATATAATAATATATATAATATATACATATATATAAACTACAGAGATATAAAAATAACTAAATGAGTTAAAATTTTTTATTTTAATGTATGAAATATACATATTTCCATGTTATAATAAAAATATACTAGTATATGAAATTGCAAATGCAATATGCTTAGTTTGCTATTCTTTTTAAAAATACAACAAAATTATCACATAAGTTTCTTTTTTTTAAATTTTTCTTAAAAAAAGGAAAGAAGGCATGAAAACAGGCCAGAGTAGAACTTCGAACAAAACTGAAAGTAATCACAAAAAAGGCATTTTCTTTATTTGAAATTTGTTGGTTCCTTTGGTTTTTCTATGTTAATGTCCAGAGATACAGGATATTTATGTTATATGTTATATGTTATTATATATTATATGTTAACTTGATTATTTCTATTGATAGTTATTATTTATAACCAAAAATTTAAAGAGAAAAGATATTTCCAATTTCATTATGATGTTATTTTGGTGCTCACCCTATCTATGACCTTGTGAATCATTCTCTTTTTGTTTGTTTGTAGATACTGGAACTATCATTGGAATAAAGGACTCCAGGGGGAGAAACTCCCTTGATATCTTCTTGGCAATTTAAAGTCTTAGGAAATTACCTGAGACACTTAGAGATTAAGTGACTTGTTCACCATCAAAGGACTGTATGTATCAATAGTGGGACTTGAGCCCATATTTGCCTGACTCTGAGGCCATATTTCTATCCACCACATCATGTTGCTAATTTTTTTCTTGAAACAAAAGGCGGGGAGGGAATCATGATGGATAATTATCAAGGCTCTAAGTAGTCTCTAAGCCTTTAAGTCTTCATTTATTTTGTTCCAGAACTGTATTTTCCAATATAATTTTGATGCTTTTCTGTATCTGGTAACTTATGTGGAAGTTGCAGAGTTTCCATTTTATAAAGGATAGAGATGGGAAATGGATTCAGAATTCACAAGGGAAGGAACTCCCAAGAAAGACAACCTGTCACAAGAGATGGATAGTACTCATAACCTAAGTCACAGAGAAGATGCTGACCAATGTTGATCAAACCCTCATTTGTTCTTCCTAGCACCTCTCTGAGGTAGGTGGTTATTATCCCTATTGTATAGATGAGGAAATTGAGACCAGCAGAAGGATTTTCTCTAGGAAAGTTACTTCTTTTGAGGGTTAAGATCAGCCTTCTAGTCACTCAGATTTTCAATCTCAGTGTGACCATTGATTCTCCACTCTCATCTAATTAGTTATCTTGTCTTGACAATTCAATCTCTGTAATATCTCACCTCTTTCCCCCTGACTCCATTCAGACCTAGTTCAAGCCATCATTACCTCTCTCCTGAAATACTATAATAGTTTCCCAACTTCCTATCTCTCCCCTCTCTAGTTCACCACCCACTCAGCTGCCAAAATAGTCCTGCTGAAGCACCATTCCCTTTATTGCCTCTTAAGATAAAATTGCATGTTGTTGAGTCATTTTCAGTTGTATACAACTCCAACCCCTTTTGGTTTTCCTTGACAAAGATACCAGTTCATTTTATAGATGGAGAAACTGAGGCAAACAGGTGACTCAACCAAGGTTATCCTGGTAGTAAGTGTATGAGACTGGATTTGAACTCGGGAACATTCCTGACTCCAGGTCCAGGACTATCTACTGTGCCATCTAGCTAGTTTATACAATATTTAAAATCTTTCATATCCCAATTTCAGTCTTTTTACAGGCTTATTATATATTACTTCTTTTCACATATTATATATTGGCACAAAGCCAATCTGGTCTACTAACTGGTCCCTAAAAGATGATCCTCCTTCTGCCTCCATTTTTTTATACAGGTTGTATGTCCTTTTTATCTCTGGCTCCTAGAATTCCTACTTTTGTTAAAGGCTCAGCTCATAAAACATCTCCAGAATCATGGAATTCTATGGAATTCTATTCTACAAGGGACATCAGTGACTAAACTCATACATGAAAGGTATCCTCACTGTATGTGACAAGTATCTGGTCAACCTCTACTTGAAGATCCAGTCACTCCCACTCTGGGCTACTAATTCCACTTCTGAATAGCTCTAATTGTTGGGAAGTTTGTTGTTGTTTTCTGACAGTAAGTCGAGATTTTCCCCTTTGCTACTTCTGGTCCTGCCCTCTGAAATCAAACAGATCAAATCTAATTTCCCCTAATGTGACAATCTTCAAAGACAAGTTTCATGACACACATTCACTTGCCACCATCCCAACAAAGGACATTTTTCTTCACCAGACTAAATATCTCCACTACTTTTGACTGAATTCCATATGACAAGGTCTCAAGCCCCTTCACCATCCAGATTGCCCTCCACAGGCAGTCTCTATTTCATCAATGTTCTCCCTAAACAGTGGTTCATAGAATTGAGCACAGTAAAATGAGTTGATGAGAAGGAAATGACAAACCATGCCAGTATCTTTGCCAAGAAAACCCCAAATGGAGTCATGAAGAGTTGGTTATTAGTGCAGCAACTCATCAACTCTAAAGGTGGATAATGACTTTCTCTTTCCTGGAAGCTCCCCTGAATGCTATTCAAGATGGCATTACCTTTCAGTTGCAACATCACAGTCTTAAATTGACTGTGAAGGCCATCAAAGCTCCCATATCTCTTTCACACAAACTTCTGTCTACAATCAAATATAAAATTCTCTCTTTTAACTTTTAAAGTCCTTTATAACCTGACCACTTGATACCTTTCCAGACTTGGAATGCCTTATTCCTCCCCACAATCCACTGATACTGACCTAATTGATATTCCCCACATATGAATGACATCTCCCAATTCTGAACATTTTCAATGGCTGTTCTTCCATGCTTGGAATACACTCCTTTGTCACCAACACTTCCTGGCTTCCCTGACTTCCTTCATGATCCAGATAAAATCATACCTTCTATAGGAAGCTTTTCCCAATCCCCTTTAATTCTTGTGCCTTGCCTCTTTTGATTATTTCTGATTTATCTTGTATCTAACTTATTTGTACAAAGTTATTTACATATTATAGCCCCTCCCATTAGTCTTGAGAGCAGGAGTCCTCATTTACCTTTCTCTGTATACCTTAACTTGTTACAGTGCCTAGTATGTAGTTAGTATTTAAGCCTTATTAACAAGTATGCTTTCTATTTCTCCCTATAAAATATCATCTCATAAAACTCAACCCAATGCTCTATCTACCCTGGAGAGGACTCCTTTTGCTTCTTGACTCAGTCATCAATGGTGGTAGTTTCCCATCCCTCAATGTCACCCCCAAATTTAATGCCTTTACCTCAAGTAAGGCATTGATTAAAAAAAGCAAATGTTCAGTTGAACAAAGTCCACCTCAGATTTCTGTTATATTCCACTAGAGACTTCCTGTCTTGTTGACTTTAAACCATTAACACCTGCTCTTTGAGTGTAGCCATTAACCCAAATCTGAATCCCTATATTACCAACTAGTCCACATTTCTCCATCCTCTCCACAAAAACAGTGTGAAATATTTTATCAAATACTTTGCTAAAAATCTAGGTTAGACTATATTAAGAGGGACATAGCTTCCAGGAAGGAATCAGGTCACATATGGAGCATTGGGCACATGTAGAGGAATTTGAGAACAGGAATTTTATTACAATTCTTTTTTGGATTTTTATATCCAATAAACTAGGCATCTCAACAATTACTCTTCTAGTTTTGTTTTAGCTCTTAGGCAACCTTCACAATTTTCCATTTAAACCACTTTAGTTCTCTTTGCAAGACATCTGGCAATGATCCCAACAGTTTTAAGGGCTATTTTCCTTTTTCTCACACACACACACACACACACACACACACATATTTGTTTATATGTTATACGTCCCCACCACCCTACAGGATATAGATTGTAACTCCTTAAAGACATTGACTGTGTTTCTTTTCTGGACCTCAGTTTTCTAATCTGTAAAATGATGATATTGGACTGAATGGTCCTTGAGGTTCCTTCCAATTCTAGACTATGATGTTATGATCCAAGCTTCATAGTATTGTTTTTCAGCCATTTCAGTTGTATCTGACTCTTCATGATCCCAATTTGTTTTTGTTTTTGTTTTTTTTAGCAGACACTGGAGTAATTTTCCAGCTCCTTTTACAGATGAGGAAACTGAGGTAAGCATTGACTTGTCTGAGGTTGAATTTAAACTCAAAAACGTTGAAGAAAAGACCAGACTCTTCCTACCTTCAGACCCAACTGCCCATGACCCAAGTCAGCACAATATTTTGTATTATAATAGATGTTTAATAAATACTTATTGGATTGGAAGTAGCAGAGCCAGAATTCTAACCCCACCATGGATTCTAGCCCAACACTTCTAGTTCAAAAGTCTTCCTCTTTCTCTTGCCATAGGAGCCTTAGTTCCTTGGTAATAAAAAAAATCAAAGCCTCTAAATCTTCCATCCCTTTGAAAAGTTGGTTAATTTTTCAGTCATTTATCTAGAAATGCACATACACTGTATCCATTTGCATATTATTAGTGAAAATGAAGTCTCCAAAACTGAATATTGTACTGTCTTCATACCAATTTTAAAACTCTGGTCCAAGCACTTTAAGTGAATTAGTCCCATTATTCAATTTATGCACATAGACATTGAAGACCACAGAAAAGTAGGGCAGTAACAAAGGATTCTTGTGTTAGGTTAATTCCTTTAATTTCAATGGAGCCAAAAGCAATTTATACATCTGGAATTCTATTCCAAAAACTCCCCAAAACTAAAAGAAGTGTCACATAATATAACTATAGTTTGAATACCCCATCCATTGAGAGAGATGTAGGTGAATTTCTTCTGAAAAGAAGCCAAAATAGAAATCTAAATAGTCTTTATGAAGTCTATAAAAATTCTCTAAATACTGGCTCCTCCCATATGCCACTGTGCCCAAAAAAGGGAGTAGAGAAATAATGATTAAATGAATTAAAAGAAAAATATACAAGATAAAAAAGTTGTATTTAAAAAATATAAGTATATTAATAATAACAAAGTCCATTTTTTTTAGGTTTTTTTTTGCAAGGCAAATAGGGTTAAGTGGCTTGCCCAAGGCCACACAGCTAGGTAATTATTAAGTGTCTGAGACCAGATTTGAACCCAGGTACTCCTGACTCCAAGGCGGGTGCTTTATCCACTACGCCACCTAGCCGCCCCTACAAAGTCCATTT
This sequence comes from Macrotis lagotis, assembly GCF_037893015.1. Classification (NCBI taxonomy): domain Eukaryota; kingdom Metazoa; phylum Chordata; class Mammalia; order Peramelemorphia; family Peramelidae; genus Macrotis; species Macrotis lagotis. The sequence goes on along the minus strand of NC_133659.1, from coordinate 222,416,265 downwards.
TAACCTAGATTTAGTAATTAAAGAATCTCAGTGTTTCATGGTCATGCTGGAGTTCCAAGAGTCTTTCTTGGTGTTGTGTCCTAACTATCTTAGCTAATCCTAACTTCCTGATGCAGACCAGAGCTGTCTGAAAGAGATCCTAAAATGAAAATTCCCAGGAATATTATAGCCTATTATCCTATAGCAATCTGTTCTAGTTCCCCAAAAATATGAATATTAAGTACCTCTTAAGGCAGAGCTACCCTTTGTAATGCCAATAAGCAACACAGCATCATCTCCAGGAGTAAGTATTGTTATTGTCCAATAATTTCAGTTGTGTTGGACTCTCCATGGCTTTTTTGGTATACTAGATACTAGATACTAGAGTGGTTTGCCATTTCCTTCTCTAGCTCATTTTACAGATGAGGGCACTGAGTCAAACAGGGTTAAGTGACATGCCCAGAGTTGCACAGTAACTAGTAAGTGTCTGAGGCTGGATTTGAATCATAAGTATGAGTTTTCCTAATCCCAAGCCCAGTGCTACTATGTTACTTAACTGTCCTGAAATTAGAAAGACCTTAGTTGAAATCAACCTTCAGACTCATACCAGCTATGTGATTCTGGTCAAGTCACTGAACCTCTGTCTACCTCAGTTTCTTCATCTGTAAAATGGAACTAATACTAGCACCTACTCCCAGAGTTGTCAGGCAGGTAGAATGAGATAATATTTGGAAGTGCTTTGCAAACCTTATGTAAATTATGTAACTATGTAAATTATTCTTATTAATTAGCACTATTAGTTATTGAGTACTTACACATATAAGATATTGAGCCTCTGTTAATGCAACCTAAGATCACATTAGTTTTTTTGGCTGCCCATAACACTGTTGACTCATATTTGTGGTGTTGTGTCTAGAGATAGGAAATCAGTGTTATAATCTCACCTCCAACTCTAGCTTCAAGACCTTGGGCTAGTCATTTAACTTCTGAGTTTCAGTATTGTCATCTGTAAAATGGAGAAAATAATATCTATCTCAGCAAACAGCTGCTAATGAATTCAAAACACTTTGCAGGCTTTAAAAATACTATAGTCACTAATATTATGGTGAATTTGAAGTTCCCCAGGCCTTTATTTTTAAAACATGAACACATCTATTTATATCTCAGATCTATACAGTTGAATCTTTGAACCAAAGTATCCGATTCCTGGGGGCAGCTATGTGGCATGGTAGATAGAGTACCAGGCCTAGAGTCAGGAAGACTCATCTTCCTGGGTTCAAATCTGGCTTCAGTCACTAGCTGTATGACCCTGGGCAAGTCACCTAACCTTGTTAGCTTCAATTTTTCATCTATAAAACAAACTAGAGAAAGATATGGCAAACCACTCTAGTATCTTTGCCAAGAAAACACCAAATGAGATCACAAAGAGTTGGACATGACTAGAAATGACTGAACAATACTAACAAAACAAGACTTCTATTCAATTTCACCTTATTTTATCTGATCCCACAGTTCTAGCTTGCTGAAACTTTTTTAATCCTTATTTTTCAACAAACATAATAACTTTCCCCCCAGCTTTGTATCATCTAAAAATTTGATAAGTTTTCAGTTTCAGATGATTAAAGGCATGTGTTCTCTCTCTCAACATAAATATATATATATATGTATGTATTTTATTCTGGTTGTTGATAAACATGACGATCAGAACAGATCGAGGAACAGAAGCCATGCCACACACTGTCCCTTCCCTCATCCCATACTGAGGTAACCTCTCATTAGTGCCAATTATTCAGCCAGTTCCAAATCCACCTACTGTTATTAACATCTTGCCCACATCTTTCCATCTGGTTCAAAAAGACATCTTGTGAGATTTGGCCAATGCCTTGTAGTCTGTGGTATTTACTTGGGACTTTGTTGCAAAATATTCTATTTAATAGATTAAAACTTGTCTACTTAAAAAAAATAGGAAATGAGATTAGCTTGGAAGGCCTGTTCTCAAAGGACTTAGGCTGGCTCAAAGTTCTAACTGTTATTTCCCTTTCTGAATACTTGCTCTACCCCTCTAATAATGCCTTCTATTATTTTGCCAGGAATGTTTAACATCAAGCTCACCAGACTATAATTTGAAGAATTCTCCTTCTTTCCCTTCTAGAAATAGTGGGCATTTGCCACTCCATACTACTAAAACATTTCTGCTATTTACTTTTGCTCTTCAGTCATGTTGTGACCCCATTTGGGGTTTTCTTGGCAAAGATACTTGGAGTGGTTTGTCTTTTTCTTCTCTAGCTCATTTTACATATATAGAAACTGAGAAAAATAGGGTTAAGTCAAGTACCAGGGTTGCATAGCTAATAAGTATCTGGGGCTGTACATGAAATAATGAATATGAGTCTTCCTGATTCTAAGCCCAGCCTTCTATCCACTATACTACCTCACTTCCCTCTCTTGCTTACTATGCTTAAATATCATCAGTGTTAGTTCAACAATCACTGCCACCATTTCTTTTAGTCCTTTAAACTGTAATTCAACTGCAACTCATGATTTGTATGCACTGAGGGAAGTATGGGGTTCTCTTTTTCTTTGCCAACTTTGAAAAAGTTTTGATTCCCTGTTACTCTTCTTTGTTTTATTCTTTCCAGTCTAATGATGGTTCACCCAGGTTAGGAAAAAAGAAACAAAATAGTAGGTGAGTGGCTCTTTCTTCTCTGGATCATTCATTATTATCATCTCTAAGAGCCAATAATCATTTCCTTGTTCCTCCCTTTGCTGCCAATGTTTTTTAAAAGCCTTTTTGTTGTCCTTAGCATTCATCACAAGCTTCAGCTCATTCCGGTCTTTAACCTTCCTGACCCTATTTCTACTTTCTGTTCCCTGGTTTTGTAAACATCCTCATTTAATTTGCCCTTGCTTCTATTTTCTCTGACTTTTAAAAAATGAACTTGAGAGGCATCACACCACAGTGGATATGGATTGAACCGCAGAGTCTATGGTTCAAATTCTATCCGTGCCCCATACTTGTTGTTTGACCAGGGATGTGATGGAAAATGTTTAACAACCAGCTCAAGGTGAGGAGGGAGAGAAGGAATTGTACAGAGGACATACTTTTAAACTTAGTCTGCATAATTAACATTCTTCCATTCCTTTCTTAAATCTAAACAATCAATAAAAATTAATAAAGTCCTGATTTATCATGCTTGATGATTTTTGAGATATAAATGCTCATAATGAAAATTTAACAATCTGCTCTCTTGAGCCTATATGACCTGGCTTCATTGAAGTTCTCTGTGTGTGACCCTGAACAGGCTTAACTCCTCAATCCTCTGAGCCACAAACAACTCTCTAAGGCTATAAATAGAAGACTAATACTGACCTGCATTGGAAGAGAGAATGCCATGATGGATTGATCTGAAGCAATAAAAAAATTATGAACTTAATTTTAATCATCAACAAAGCCATTTAAACATACTTTATAACTATTCACACTTCCAAAAAAAAGTCAGCATCTGAAATTCTATAATAAAGCATCAGTTACTTGTTTCCCCTTCAATGTTGCTTGCTTGTTTTTTGAACTTTTATCTGTGTTTGTGTTTATACATATATTCCCATTTGTAGATTTTTAAAGAAGTTTAATTGATGAAAAATAGTGTGAATAGTGAAACTAGAAATCACCTTAGCCAGAAAAAAAAATCTTCTTGACAAGTAGAGAGACAACAGTTTAAAGTTTAAAGGAAAAAAATCAATTTAAAAAAAGGGGGAAAAATTACAAAAAGAATTCTTACCTTATCAAGTTGCTCCTTATGCCTGGAATGCCCCTTTTCTCCTCTTTGCATTTTGACCTTGTGGTTCAGTTGTGTCTGACCTTTCATGGCATCATTTGAGGTTTTCTTGGCAAAGATAGTGGAGTGGTTTGCCATTTCCTTCTCCAGTTTATTTTACAGAATAAAAACAGGATTAAGTGACTTGCCCAAGGTCACACAGCTAATGTCTGAGGTCATATTTGAATTCAGAAAGGCATGTCTTCCTGACTCTAGGCCCAGTATTCTATTCATTGTGTCTAGCTGCTCTTTTGAACTTCTGTTTCACTTTGAGGTTTTGTTGTTGTTGTTTTGGTTTTGGCAAGGCAATGGGGTTAAGTGACTGGCCTAAGGTCACACAGCTAGGTAGTTATTAAGTATCTGAGGCCAGATTTAAACTCAGGTCTTCCTGACTCCAGTGTTCTATTTACTACACTACACAGTTACCTGACTTCTATGCATTCTTTAAAGTTTATCTCAAAGACTTTATAGTTACCTCCTTCATCAAACCTTTCCTGATTCTCTCATGGGTAAAGATTTTCCCCCAAAGTCTTTGCATAACATTTTGTTTTACACTTCTCCTAATACACTTATGTTATGAATTATTGTTACTTTTTTGTATCTTATCCAGAGTTATGTTGGGACCTACTCCTACTGATTCAAGAGTCAATTGTTAAATTTTCAGAGTGAGCATTTACATTTTGGAAATCAACAAGCTAAAAATCTGAATTTGATTTTTTATTTTGTCTAGATTTAAGAAAGTTGTGGACAAAATATTAATAATGCAAATTAAACATTAATGTATATCTTGCATTTTTCTGGAGAGCCAGTTTTTAAATATTTACCAGAATATCACTACTTATCTTCCTAATTATTTCCATATAAAAATATAAGCTTCATGAAAGCAGAAATTGGATCTTAAATAAGTGATGAATCCCTTCTGCTAGTACTCTCCATCTTTGTATCTCAAGAAATCATTAGGTTCTGATTATTCAGTTCTATTTTTCAATTTATCCATTACTTAAGAAAGGTCTTCCATCTTAAAATTTGAGTTTCTTATTCTCTTCCTAATATTTTTCCTCCATTATTGTTGTTTAGTCATTTTAATTATGTCCAACTCTCTTTGATCCCATTTGAAGTTTTCTTGACAGAGATAATGAAGTGATTTGCCATTTCCTTCTCCAGCTTATTTTACAGATGAGGAAACTGAGGCAATTAGTGACTTGCCCATAGTCACATAGTTAGTAAGTGTCAGAGGTCACTCTCACTTTAATTCTATTTTTTTAATTTCTTAATTTCTTCTAACCATTCTTTAAGTGCTTTTGACCAAGCCACATTGTTCTCAATGGTTTACATTTACTATAGAGTTATTCTTTTTTTCATCAGGTATTACCTTTTGTGTTTCTATTAGCTTGTAGTATTACTTTATTGTGCTTGCTGCTTTCTTTTGTTTACTCATATTTTCCCCAATGCAGTTCTTTTTTTCTGAACTTCTGGTGGTTAGGTCCCCTTTTATTTTGTTTTGTTTTGTTTTATACTGGCCTTACTGCTGCAAGACTTCATGAACCATCTAACTACACATAGGAAATAAAAGAGTAGGAAACAGGTTAGTCAAACCCACCCAAGTTGTCTCAACTGCCTGCTGGGCTGGGGAGGGAAAGGAGTCAAAAGTGGGCTGCTCAGCTCCTGGAGGCAGCCCCAAGGCACTGGGAGCTGGGCTCACAGCAGTGGAGGGGGAGGGGGGGAAGTTTCCTGATTTACACCCCAGGAAACATCAAGCACAACTTGGGAGAACAGCAGGGGGGACCTCTGCCAGAGTGAGCACGTGAAGCCCAGCCCTCAGGGCACACAGTGAACAGTGTGGTCATGGCAGCCCAGATCCAGGAACCAGAAGCAGGCGGAACCAGTAAGCAGGAGCCCCCAGGGCATGAGCCCATTGAGCTGAGGGAGGGGAGTGAAGAGAGAGAGACTACAGAGCTCTGTCCTCTGCCCCTGGAACAGGACTCTGGGGCTCTGACCACATTCAGATCCTGATCGCAGTCTAGGCTCCGCCCCCTGCATAGAACAGCAGCCCCCCCCCCCTCAGCCCCGTGGCAGAGGGGAGCACATATGGTCATGCACAGACCAGGAGGGAGGACAGAGCCTCACACACTGAGATCCTTGTGGGGGTGTCCCAAAAGCACAGGAAGTACCCCAAAACCAGGCTCAGGCTGGGAAAATGAGTAAGCAGAGAAAAAAGAGGAACACCATTGAGAAATACTTTTCCTGTGATCCTAAGAAGGATCAAAACACTCAATCTGAAGATGAGGAAGCACAAGCTCCTGCATCTAAAGACTCCAAGAAAAACAGAAATTGTGCTCAGGCTATTAAAGAGCTCAAAAAGACTTTGAATATCAAGTGAGGAAGATAGAGGAAAAATTGGGAAAAGAAATAAGAGAGATGCAGGAAAAACATGAAAATGAAGTCAGCAGCTTAGTCAAGGAGATCAAAAAAATGCTGAAGAAAATAATATGTTAAAAACCAGCATAGGTCAAATGGATAAAACAATTCAAAAAGTTGAGGAGAAGAATGCTTTAAAAAGCAGAATTGGCCAGATGGAAAAGGAGATAAGAAAGCTCTCTGGGGAAAACAAATCCTTCAGACAAAGAACAGAATTCAGGGAGATTGCTGATTTTATGAGAAATCAGGACTCAATACTTCAAAAAAATGAAAAAATTAGAAGAAAATGTGTGAAACATCTCATTGAAAAAACAACTGATATAGAAAACAGATTTAGGAAGGATAATTTTAAAATTATTGGAATACCTGAAAGTCATGACCAGGAAAAAAGCCTTGACATCATTTTCAAAGAATTACTACAGGAAAATTGCCTTGATATCCTAGAAGCAGAGGGCAAAATAGAAATGGAGAGAATCCACCGATCTCCCCAAGAAAGAGCTCCAAAAAAATAACCCCCAGGAATATTATAGACAAGTTCCAGAACTCCCAAGTCAAGGAGAAAATATTATAAGCAGCCAGAAAGACACAACTCAAATATTGTGGAGCTGCAGTCAGGATCACACAGGACTTAGCAGCAACTACATTAAAAGCTTGTAGGGCTTGGAATATAATATCCCAGAAGGCAAAAGAGCTTTGAATGCAACCAAGAATCAACTACCCAGCAAAACTGAATGTCCTCTTCCAGGGAAAAAAGATGGACTTTCAATGAACCAGGGAAATTTCAGATGTTCCTGTTGGAATGGCCAGAGCTCAACAGAAGGTTTGATCTTCAAATACAGGACTCAGGTGAAGCATAGAGAGTGGAGGAGAAGAGAAAAATATGAGGGACTTGATGATGAACTACATGTATTCCTGTATAGAAAAATGATACTGATAATACTCATATGAACCTTCTCATTTAATAGAGCAGGTAGAAGGAGCTTTTATAAATGAAGCACAGAAGAAAGCTGAATTTGAAGATATATTGTGGTATAAAAATGGAGTCAATAGATAAAAGGGAAATGTAATGGGAGAAAGAAAAAGGAGAGGGGGAATAGGCCAAGATATTTCATATAATAAGATTTTTCTTTATTACAATGAGCTATTGCAATGATATGGAAAGGGGGAAGGCAAGGGGGAATGAGGGAATCCTTGCCCTCATCAGAGGTGGCTAGGAGAGGAAACAGCATATATACTCAATGGGATATAGACATCTGTAGTAAGAAGGAGAGAAGGGGGACAGGGGGAAGGGGGGGAATGTGAGTGATGGAGGAGAGGATGGACCATGGGGGAGAGTGGTCAGATATAACACATTTTCTTTTTTACTTCTTGCAAGGGGCTGGGATTGGATGGCCTGTCCAGGACCATAGGGCCGGGTGGATGCTGGGTAAGGGATGGCATGTGGGTCAGGGCCTCTTGGCCCCAGGGCTGGGGACCTGTCTTCTGTGCCACTCAACTACCCTATAGCAGAGACAGAGTGAAAGGAGAGAGAAAATATAGTTCAGGGTAGTAGAGAAGTATGAATGGAGGGAGTTGTGATCAGCAATGGCAATGGTAGAAAAATATGGAAGTAACTTTTGTGATGGCCTTATCCTAAAGAATGTGATCCACTGGTGACAGAGCTGGTGGTGTTGGAACACAGACTGAAGCACATTTTTTATTATCATTATTTTCTGGGGGGTGCAGGGCAAATGGGTCTGGGTGGCCTGCCTGGGGCTACACAGCTGGGTGATTGTTGAGTGTCTGAGGCCAGATTTGGACCCGGGTGCTCCTGGCTCAAGGGCCAGTGATCTGTCTGCCACCCAGCTGCCCCTATTATTATTATCATTATTATTATTATTATTATTATTATTATTATTATTATTACTATTTTATTTTATCTTGGGTCTTTTTTTTTGGTTTTTGTAGGGCAATGGGGTTGGGGTGGCTTGCATAGTATCATACAGCTGGGTGATTGTTGGGTGTCTGGGGCCAGATGTGGGCTCAGGTGCTCCTGGCTCCAGGCCATCCACTGCGCCACCTGGCCATACCTATGATGATGATGATAATGATTATTATTATTATTTTAATTTTTTCTCTTCCCTTTACTTTATTGCTTATGTGGGTCTATATTTTCTTGGTGGGAGGGAGTATTATGTTTACTCTTGAACAAGAATATTTTAGTAATGTATAAAAAAACATTATTTGTACAAAATAAGAATAAATAAATAAATTTTTTTTAAAAAGTGGGCTGCTCAGTTGGGTCCACTGTCTGATGGTGAGGGTGTTCTCTCTTTTTAATTTTTTTTTTAATTAGTAGTACTAATGAAGAGAAGAGAGAAAAAATGGACTTTAGGGCAAGGAGGGGCTTAAGAATCTGTATCATTTGAGAGAACTCTCCAACTCTGACTCAGGGAGGTTAAAAAAAAAAGGCTTAGACTTTAATTCCCTGGTTACATAAATGGTTTACGACTTTCTGTAAAAGGTCCACAAACTAATACAAAAGTTCACAAGTTAGGTCCTTTGGAGAAGGATCTAGATTGTGAGTTTCTTAAAGGAGATAATAGTTTCTAAGGAAATAGTAATTTCTAAGAAGGTAATAAAGTTAAGCAAAAGAGATGGTTGAGAGAAGTAGTAAAGGGGGTGGTCATTTTACAGAGATTGTTACAAACTGGTAAAGGAGATGAGTAATAAAGTTTTTAAAAAGGAAAAGGGGAAAGAAAAGAAGCTTAGAGCAACATAGATCCAGTCTCATGGAGTTGGGACCATATTGGTCCAGCAGTATGAGCTGGAGCATATGGATTCAGCTTAGAGAAAGGAAGAGGAGAAGGGAGAAGAAACTGAAATAGCAACAGAAAAAAGTTAACAAGGCTGGGTAGAACCTTGCTCAAATATATTTTCATGGTAGTTGGAACAAGGGTGATGCTTGGGAAGTGGTTTAGCTTCTGACTTCAGGTGTTCTCCAATGTGTATGTCACAAGAATGGCCCCCAAGGAGTCCTGATGCAAGATAGCACTGCCCTGGACATTAGCAGACTAAGCATGCTCCTGTCCCAAAGGGGTGACCAAGATCAGCCTTTATGTTAAAGCCCAAAGTGACTTAGGAAATGAAGCTCACAAAAAAACAAAGACAGAATGGAGAACACCCCCCCACACACACAGTACAGTAAAATTTCCAATAGTAAAAAAATTACATGTTTACATGTTTCCTGCTTCACTAACCTCAACCATTGTAATTTGCCAGAGTTTTGACTCTCCATGTTATCTTTATTTATGTTGGAATAGTCATTGTTTATATTGTTTTGTAATTCTGCCCCTCTTCCCTCTAAAGGACATTATTTTAAAATATTGAGGAAAATATTATTTGTGCTTGCTTGGCATATCCTGTGGGTAGGGGAAATAGTAAGGAATATAATTATTGTACACACCTGGGCACATTCTGTGGGCTTCTAATTTCCTTCCCATTGTTACCTAGATAAATAGCCCCATTGTGGGACACAGAAATCCTACTTTAAGTCTTTCTCAGACCCATCCCTAATGTTTTTCCCACAAAACCTGGAAACTGAGAAAGGTAATGAAAAATATATCAGCCCCTTCTGAGATGCAAATCCACTAAGTTGATGGGAATTGCCTCAAATACCTTTCACCTCTTTTCCCAGCATATTCTACCCAGCATGTACTACATGTGTGGCTCCCCTATATAATTCTACCCCTTACAGATGGAGACTGCTCTCACCAGCCCAGTTGCCAACTGGCAGCTGTTCCTATCTCCTGCCCTTCCCTTCCTTCTCCCACCCTTTACTGTCCAACTGTCCAGTTGCTCATTCCTCAGGGGATCAACCACATCCAACTGCCTTTACTCCTGTCTTCTCTCTTCTTTGACTTCTGTTTATCACAGTATTTCTTAAATAAATCTTTTTGTTCCTGAATTCTTCTGGGTCAGAGTTGATCTTTTAAATGAATTTTTTCATGTACTCCTGAACCCCAAAACCTTTAGCAAGATACATATTCCCTAGCATCAACAGTATATTCACTATTCCACTCCCATATTCTTCCACCTCTATGAATGAAAAATAAAGATGCATTTTCTCTTCTTCTGAAGCAAGCTTAGTCACTATAATCAAGAAGAATTCACTTTCAAAGTTTTTCTTCCTTAGATTATTGTAATCATTGTGAATATTGTTTTCCTTTTTCTACTTGTCTTACTTTGCATCTTTTTATACCTTCCCCTGCTTTAATTGTATTTATCACTTCTTACAAATAGAAATACTTTTTTTTGTAGACATATTCTTATACAACCATGTAGTACAATCCCTGCCCCTAATGATGGACATCTAATTTGTTTCTAATTCTTTACTATCACAAAAATCCTGCTCTGAGTATTATTTAATATAAAGAACCCCTTTTTGTATTTGTTCTCTTTGAGTTATATGCCTAGAAAAAAATCTCCTAACATCAAGATTTTTCCTTTGATTTGTATAAACTATGAATCATGGAACAGCAGAATCTCAGAAAAATCAAAATGGCAGATGCCACTAAGGAAAAACTCTTTCCCTTTATTTGTGGTTTTTACCAAAAATGATTTCTACCTTAGAAGTAAATGAAAGGTAACCTCATACTTGAGGTGGGTATGATCCTAAAACAAAGGTGATATGAAAGAGCACTAGAGGTATAAGACAGCTAGTGCAAAGGGAGGATATAGAGTCTTATGTTAGGAACAGTAAAAAGGCCAACTATCCAGAAGACTTGAAATATATGAAAGAGCTGGTTTTTGAGGAGTTCATATTTTATTCTAGAAATCATAAGAAACCACCAGAAAATGTATTGAGTAAAGGGGTGATATTATCAGAACTAATATTTTCAAATTTAGAAAATCATTAAGCAACTGTAAGAAGTTGGATTGGGCTCAGGAGAACATAAAAAGGACAAATTGGGAGGCCTCTATGAAAGCCTAGACAAAAGGTGATGAAGGCTGGAATTAGGCTGATGATTATGTGAGTGGAGAAAAGGGGACAGCTGATTGGATATATGGAATGAGTGTGAAGAACTAGGGATAACAACAAAGTTGCAAGGCTAGATGACAGGAATTATGGTAATAATAGAGAAGTTCAAAAGAGAGGTGGGTTTGGAGAAAAGTGAATGAGCTTTATTTTGAACATGTTGAATTTAAGATGCTAATGGACAACCGTTTTGAAATGTCTAATAGATAGTTGGCAATTCAGATGTGGAACCCAGGAAAGAGACTAGGGTTAGTCATATCTTTCCAGCTTTTTCCATTTTCTTTCTGTGTCCTTTGCACTGACCTTCTCTCATGTTTGGGATGTTCAATATTTTCATTTGTTTCATAGAATTCTTCACTTCCTTCAAGACTCAGCTCAAGCACCACCTTCTACATAAAGTTATAGGAGACCAAGTATGAGTCAGGTCACCTAGTACTTCAAGTTCAAGATTGGAATGAAAGGAGAGGCTGACAAATAACAAAAGAAGGTTATTTATCTCTAGAAGGGGAAAGACATTCAGAGTAGAAACAGCATATTCACTGAGGATACAGCTTTCTCTCTGAGTACATTCTCTCTGCTTCTGTATTACCCATGCTAATCTGTCAGTCAAACCTTAGGGAACAGCTGGAGCTTCTATCTTTTTTTATTCAGGCATCCAGGAAGTTATGTCAAAGTTTAGTCTCCTGTGTTTAAGGATGTACTGGAGCCAGATTGAACCAGCTAAATATTCACCATGAGCATTTATATCTGAGAGACACTGCAAATGCAGTGAACACTAATAAATCAGGACTTGTTTCGTTGATTGTCTAGATTTAAGAAAGGCATAGATAAAATGTTAATAATGTACATTAAACTTAGAAGTATATTGTGTCTACAATTTCCCCCTCAGAGAGTCAGTTGTAAATATTTACTGGCACACTCCTGCTGGAATCAGTTAAATCATTTAGTCTTTTTTTTCAATATACTTTTTTTTTATTTTAAAACCGGTCACAACACTAAACTCAATCCCATTCTGCCATTGTACAAGCTACAAATGCTTGCTTAGCAGTTGAGGGGCAATCTTTAGAAGCATATTTGAAAAGTGAATAAAAATCCATATAAAACAAATATTCAATTAGTTTCCATAGAAACACAGATAAGTGTGACCCCATCTCTAAGTCTTCCATATTGTTGCATTTGTGCCAACCCTATTCTTAAAACATTTAAAAACTCTAGCAGGAATTAAGTTAATTGTTCCCCAAAATGCTCTAATACAAACTAAACTTGCAATTAATGGCTACAAACAGCATCTATACATTAATACTAGCTGAAGTACAAGTTGTTGAGTGATATTCCATTCCACTTTCCCAAGCACAATATAATGGCAAAGTGTTGATATCCTGATCCTCTACTTCTGCTGCAAAACCTTGGGTCTAGATTTGTTGCATGCATTGCCATGCTGGCCCAGATATCACATAACAGATAGTAGGTCTCTGGAATCCATTGAAAGTAGAAGCAGCAGCAACAGTATAAGCACCCATGTTTTCAAATAGCATCCAATCTCCCACATGCATTTCTGGCAAATCACAGCATTCAACAATTCTATCAAGGCCATCACATGTTGGTCCCCATATGCTAGTAGAGTAATACTTCTCATCTGGTTTGGGTCTCTTTTGTAGAATAGGTTTAACATGTGCATGATCAAACAGGATGCAATTAAATGATCCATATACTCCCATCATTTACATAGTACATAAAAGTTTGGTCATTTGCCTCATCTTCATCTTCAGAACCTGTCTGTTCCTTTAATATAAGTTTTTTGGCAATGATGTTAACTGCAAGTGTGAAAGCTGATGCAACATAGTATCTGCCTGGTTCAGCTATGATTCTCACTCCAGAGTCAGAAGGAAAATACTTGTCCAATGCTGGATTGATTACACTTGTGATCTCTTCAAACTTAAGCTTTGCATCTTCAGAGCCAGGAAAGTCACCACCAATATCAAGAAGATACATGTTGAAACCAAATTCCACCCCCATGTCAAAGACACATAGGGCATCAGAAACTGCTTGGACATATGTTTCTGGATCGGTGCAACCACTTCCCACATGGAAACTGATTCCAGTAACATCAATATTCAGTTCCTTTGCTCGCTCAAGGAGTAGCCTACTAGTTTTGAGAGTGGCACCAGATTTAACACTTAGCCGACAGATGGCTTTGGAGTCATCAGTGGCAATCCTCAAAACCAGCTTTGCCTTTGGATGGGATCTGGCAACTTTCATTAGCTCTACTTCACTATCAAAAGTCATCATTTGCACTCCATTGTTGGCCGCATACCTAATTTGTGACACTTGTTTGCATGGATTTGCATAGATTATCCTCTCTGGAGGCACCCCAACACTCTGTACTATTTGTATTTCAGTCTTGCTAGAACAATCAAAACCTGCTCCAATAGTAGCTAGTGTATTCACTATAGCTTTGCTGTCATTACATTTAACAGCATTAAAAAAGGAGTTACTCGAGGAAGAGCTTTATACCATCTCAGATGTTTCTTTAGAATGTCACCAAGGTCAGCAACATAGAAGGCATCTTTATCATCAGAAGAAGAAACTTCATTAATTTCTGGTCCAAAATATCCTTAGCAGTAAAGCTTTCATCAAGGAAACTGAAGTTAAATTCATCATTGCTAAAGTTGTTCATGGTTTCTTGATGTTCCTCTAAAGTGCAACAAAACGGAAAAACTAAGAGGTGAAATTTAAAGACAGGCTATTTCCATCTATACACCGAAGGTGGTTCTTCAGGAAAAAAAAGTCCTGTTAAGGCTACGATTATGCCTTCGGTGCAGCGGTTACACTTAAAAGGGCATGGACGGAGCGGGCAGCCCCCATGGAGACGCTCAAGGTGAAGGTCCCCCAACCTCCGCCCCCGTTCGGCCGCCTCCCGCCCGGCTGGGGGAGCAGCGCCGAGCCGCCGGCCCGAGGTGGCGCGAGAGCTGGTGGCAGAGGAGCAGGCGGCAGCGGCGGAGGCCGAAGGGGTCTGACCCATTTAGTCTTAATGGTATAATTTTGATACCTTTTTAAGGAAAAATGTCATACTGTTCTTTTCTTTCTTCGTGAAGTCTATAGGGAAAAATACTTTCCTGACAGGAAAATCAAAGGAAAAGAACATAGGAACTCATTTAACTGATGCAACATTTTGGTACTGTCATAAGACAAAGAAAAAGACCAAGGAATCATCGAAGGTCTATAAAATGTCCGTTCAGTATCTTGCAAATTGTTCCATGTTTAGATGTTAAAGTCTCAAGGAAGGTTGGATAGGTTGAATAGCTACAATAGTTGTTAAGTGATTGCTCCTACGAATTGGTTAAATATTTTTAAGTGTGTTTGTTAAATTTCTTTTCATTTAGAATTGCTTCTATGTGAAGGAAATAAATAGCTGTCCCTTAACTGATTTTCATTGCACAGGGAGTAACTTTCTACTCTCTCCCTCTTAGGTAAACCTTAGACATGACTCAAATGCAAACTTAAAGTAATTTCCCCTGGGCTTTGACATTAAAATGTAAAGAGCTAGAGTACAAGGAATCTGGCACCTCTCTTTAGAAGACAGTTTCTCCTCCTAGACTGATCTTGGTTTGTGTATATGGAAAGTAAGAATCAAGAAATGCCTTTCATGAAGATGAAGAAGCAATTTGGATAAATGTATAACATGGAAACAATGTAAAGACTGACAAATTGCCTTCTGTGGGTGGGGGGGTGGGGGGAGGGAAGTAAGATTAGGAGAAAAATTGTAAAACTCAAAATAAATAAAATCTTTAATGAAGATGAAGAGGAAGAGAATGCAGTTTGTACTGCTGCTAACAACAGTTCTTACTGCTAAACTTAAAAGACTCAAAAGTATACTGACAAAAAAATTTAATATGTGATAAAAAGTACCCATAACTCCAATTATATTCCCCCTGTAAATCAATAAACCAATCAAACCTTAAGCTAATGAAACAGGAAACACTTTGCAAGACTTCTGAAGTCATATCACCTTTCCCTTAGCTCTGTATTGCCAGAAGTATTTCCTTAAGCTTGTTACATTCTAGCAAATAAGAGTTCATTGTCCTGTCAGTAGTTATATCAGGAAGGGTGTAGTTCCAGAGGCCTCCTCCAGGTGCCAGCCAATACCAACTGAGGAACAAAGAAATTTACTCCCAAGGTAATCATGAACTTCAAAAAGATCATCTCTCA
This sequence comes from Macrotis lagotis, assembly GCF_037893015.1. Lineage (NCBI taxonomy): Eukaryota > Metazoa > Chordata > Mammalia > Peramelemorphia > Peramelidae > Macrotis > Macrotis lagotis. The sequence goes on along the minus strand of NC_133659.1, from coordinate 222,400,827 downwards.
GGAACAATGGTTAGTCACTTACGTGCAAGGAAAGAAACAGGAAGGTAACCAGGGGCCCAAGTTCCAGGCTCAGTCTCCCCTAGATCAGTATATGTGCTCTTAATTGTCATTTTCAGGCAGCCACCTTAGATAGCTAAAGGACAAAAGAGCCTTTTTTTTTCCTTTAGGAAGGCCAAGAGAATCTTGCAGAGTCCTCATATATTTAGTAGATGGAAAAGGAGAGAAAATTGAAGGATAGAATTGCTCCTTTTAAGATCAGCTGAATAAACCTCTCTTACTGGCTCAGTAACCAATCTTTTATGAAAAGAGAGTGACTAACTAGAAACCTCCTCTCATTGGTTATAATTCTTAGAAAGGGACCCCAAACTCCTGTCCTATCTCCCCCAGAACCAAAGTATGTGCTCCAATGGAATTGCCTCTATGTATAAAGAAAGGTTGGTGCAAGATCTATTGAGACAATGACAAAGAAAGCAGTTACAGGAGAAAGCTCGTCTTTTAGAAGGTCTATCCCATGAGAGACAGAAAGATAAGAAACAAAAAAAAAGGAATATCCCTAAAGTAGAAAATAAAATTCAAAATAGGGTTAAAGGGGAGAGAAATAATGAAGAGATTGAAGCAAAGAAAAACTTCTTTGAAAAAAGTGCAATAAAAGACAATGAATAAAAACAAAGAGAAGATTTTGAATTATTGGGTATCTTTATTGCAGACATTGTCATCTGTTGCTGTCCCAGGTACCTTGCTGAGTCTTCAATGAAAAAGTCCATATGTTTTCATTCTCTGATTTTCTTTTTTAGGTTTTTGCAAGGCAAATGGGGTTAAGTGGCTTGCCCAAGGCCACACAGCTAGGTCATTATTAAGTGTCTGAGACTGGATTTGAACCCAGGTACTCCTGACTACAGGGCCAGTGCTTTATCCACTATGCCACCCAGCCACCCCATTCTCTGAATTTCTTTCTTTCTTTTTTTTTAGATTTCTTTTTATTAAAGATATTATTTGAGTTTTACAATTTTCCACCCAATCTTACTTCCCTCCCCCCACCCCCCATGGAAAGCACTCTGTCATTCTTTACTTTGTTTCCATGTTGTACCTTGATCCAAATTGGGTGTGATGAGAGAGAGAGATCATATACTTAAAGAAGAGAAAAGAAGTCTAAGAGGTAACAAGATCAGACAATAAGATATCTGTTTTTTTCGAAATTAAAAGTAATAGTCCTTGACCTTTGTTCAAACTCCACAGCTGCTTATCTGGATACAGATGGCACTCTCCTTTGCAGACAGCCCCAAACTGTTCCTGATTGTTGCAATGAGCGAGTCCTTCAAGGTTGAACATCACTCCCATGTTGCTGTTAGGGTATACGGTGTTTTTCTGGTTCTGCTCATCTCACTCAGCATCAGTTCATGCAAATCCCTCCAGGCTTCCCTGAATTCCCATCCCTCCTGGTTTCTAATAGAACAATAGTGTTCCATGACATACATATACCACAGTTGGCTAAGCCATTCCCCAATTGAAGGACATTTACTTGATTTCCAATTCTTTGCCACCACAAACAGGGCTGATATAAATATTTTTGTACAAGTAATGTTTTTACCCTTTTTCCTCATCTCTTCAGGGTATAGACCCAGTAGTGGTATTGCTGGGTCAAAGGGTATGAACATTTTTGTTGCCCTTTGGGCATAGTTCCAAATAGCTCTCCAGAAGGGTTGGATGAGTTCACAGCTCCACCAACAGTGTAATAGTATCCCAGATTTCCCACATCCCTTCCAACAATGATCATTATCCTTCCTGGTCATACTGGCCAATCTGAGAGGTGTGAGGTGGTACCTCAGCGAAGCTTTAATTTGCATTTCTCTAATAATTAATGATTTAGAGCATTTTTTCATATGGCTATGGATTGCTTTGATCTCCTCATCTGTAAATTGCCTTTGCATATCCTTTGACCATTTGTCAATTGCGGAATGGCTTTTTGTTTTAAAAATATGACTCAGTTCTCTGTATGTTTTAGAAATGAGTCCTTCGTCAGAATCATTAGTTGTAAAGATGGTTTCCCAATTTACTACTTTTCTTTTGATTTTGATTACATTGGTTTTACCTGTGCAAAACCTTTTTAATGTAATAGAAATCATCTAATTGGTTTTTAGTGATGTTCTCCAACTCTTCCTTAGTCATAAACTGTTCCCCTTTCCATAGATCTGACAGGTAGACTAGTCCTTGATCTTCTAATTTGCTTATAGTATTGTTTTTTATGTCTATGTCCTGTAACCATTTGGATCTTATCTTGGTAAAGGGTGTGAGGTGTTGGTCTAATCTAAGTTTCTTCCATACTAACTTCCAATTATCCCAGCAGTTTTTATCAAAGAGGGAGTTTTTATCCCAGTGGCCTGACTCTTTGGGTTTATCAAACAGCAGATTACTATAATCATCTCCTGTTTTTACACCTACTCTATTCCACTGGTCCAATACTCAATTTCTTAGTCAATACCAAACAGTTTTGATGACTGATGCTTTATAATATAATTTTAGATCAGGTAGGGCTAAGCCACCTTCTTTTGCACTTTTTCATTAAGCTCCTGGCAATTCTTGACTTTTTATTTCTCCATATGAATTTACTTACAATTTTTTCTAAGTCATTAAAGTAATTTTTTTTGGAATTTTGATTGGTAGGGTACTAAACAGATAGTTTAATTTTGGTAGAATTGTCATTTTTATTATATTAGTTCTACCTATCCATGAGCAGTTGATATTTGCCCAGTTATTTAAATCCGATTTATTTTGTGTGAGAAGTGGATTATAATTATTTTCTAAAAGATTCTGAGTCTGTCTCGGCAAATAGACTCCCAAGTATTTTATATTGTCTGAGGTTACTTTGAATGGGATTTCTCTTTCTAGCTCCTCCTGCTGTATCTTGCTAGACATATATAGAAAATTGAGGATTTATGAGGGTTTATTTTATAACCTGCAACTTTGCTAAAATTGCTAATTGTTTCCAGTAGTTTTTTGGATGATTTCTTAGGATTCTCTAGGCAGACCATCATATCATCTGCAAAGAGTGAGAGTTTTGTCTCTTCCTTCCCAATTCTAATTCCTTTAATTTCTTTTTCTTCTCTAATTGCTGATGCTAACATTTCTTATACAGTATTGAATAGTAGTGGTGATAATGGGCATGCTTGTTTCACCCCTGATCTTATTGGGAATGCCTCTAGCCAGTCCCCATTGAATATAATGCTTTTTGATGGTTTCAGATGGATACTGCTAATTATTTTAAGGAACAGTCCATTTATTCCTACACTCTCTAGTGTTTTTAATAGGAATGGATGCTGTATTTTGTCAAAAGCTTTTTCAGCATCTATTGATATGATCATATGATTTCTGATAGGTTTGTTGTTGATATAATTGAGTATACTAACAGTTTTCCTAATATTGAACCAACCCTGCATTCCTGGAATAAATCCTACTTGATCATAATGTATTATCCTAGTGATGACTTGTTGTAATCATTTTGCTAAGATTTTATTTAGGATTTTTTGCATCTATATTCATCAGGAAGATAGGTCTTATAATTTTCTTCCTCTGTTTTAAACTCTTCCTGGTTTAGGTAACAGTACCATATTGGTTTCATAGAAAGAGTTAGGCAGAGTTCCATCTTTCCCTATTTTTTCCACAGAGTTTGTATAGAATTGGAACCAATTGTCCTTAAATGTTTGGTAGAATTCATTTGTGAATCCATCAGGCCCTGGAGATTTTCTTTTAGGGAGTTCAATAATGGCTTGTTGAATTTCTTTTTCTGAGATAGGGTTGTTTAGATATTTAACCTGGGCAACTTATATTTTTGTAAATATTCAACCATTTTCACTTAGATTATCAAATTTATTGGCATAGAGTTGGGGAAAATAATTTTGAATTATTACTTTAATTTCCTCCTCACTGGTGGTGAGTTCACCCTTTTTCATTTATGATACTAGCAATTTGGTTTTTCTTCTTTCTTTTTTTTAATCAAAAATGACCAGAGGTTTATCAATTTTATTGGTTTTTTTTCATAATACCAACTTTTGGTTTTATTTATTAATTCAATAGGTTTTTTTGCTTTCGATTTTTATTAATTTCTCCTTTAATTTTTAGAATTTCTAATTTGGTATTTAATTGGGGATTTTTGATTTGTTCTTTCTCTAATTTTTTTAGTTGCATGTTTAGTTCATTGATTTCCTCTTTCTCCAATTTATTCATATAAGCATTTAGAGCTATAATAATATCCCCTGAGAGTTGCTTTGAATGAATCCCATAGGTTTGGGTATGTTGTTTCATTATTATCATTATCTAGGGATAAAATGGTTAATTCTTTCTATAATTTGATTTTTGGTCCACTTATTTTTTTAAAATGAGGTTATTCCAGTTTCCAATTTGTTCTGGGTCTATATCTCCTTGGCCCTAGTATTGCATATGACTTTTATTGCATTGTGATCTGAGAAAGATATATTCACTATTTCTGCCTCTCTGCAGTTGATCATTAGGTTTTTATGTCCTAGTACATGGTCAATTTTTTTTATAAGTTCCATGTACTACAGAGAAAAAGGTATATTCTTTTCTATCCCCATTCAGTTTCCTCCATAAGTCTACCATATCTAATTTTTCTAACAATCTATTTACCTCCTTAACTTCTTTCTTGTTTATTTTATGATTCGATTTATCTAGATCTGATAGTGGGAGGTTGAGGTCTCCCACTAGTAGAGTTTTGCTGTCTATGTCTTCGTGTAGTTCTTTCAGCTTCTCCTCTAAGGAATTGGGTGCTGTCCCACTGGGTGCATATATATATATATATATATATATATATATATATATATATATATATATATTCAGTATTGAAATGACTTTATTGTCTATGGTACCTTTTAGGAGGATAAAGTTTCCTTCCTTATCTCTTTTAATGCTATCTATTTTTGCTGCTGCTTTGTCTGAGATAAGGATTGCTACCCCTGCTTTTTTTTACTTCAGCTGAAGCAAAATATATTTTGCTCCAACCTTTTACCTTTACTCTATATGTAACTCTCTGCTTCAAATGAGTTTCTTGTAAGCAGCATATTGTAGGATTCTGGTTTTTAATCCACCCTGCTATTTGCTTACGTTTTAAGGGAGAGTTCATTCCATTCACATTTAAGGTTATGATTACTAATTCTTTATTGCCCTCTGTGCTATCTTCCCTCTGTTTGTATTTCCCCCCCCCCCCTTTTATCCATATTCCCCAGTATTTTGTTTTTGAATACCACCCCCTTCAGTGTGTTTGCCCTCCTATATCACTCCCTCCCCTTTCTTTTCCCTTTCCCTTTTTCCCTTCCCTTCCTTTTGTTATTTCCCCCTTTTTCCCCCCACTCCCCTTCTCTTTCTCCGTCCCCCCCCTCCCCTTTTCCCCTTTTAATACTTGAAAAGGTTAGATGTTTTATAAGTTAACTGAGTATGTGTAGGTTGACTTTAAGCTAAGTCTAATGAGAAGATTCAGGTGTTTCTCCTCTGCTCCCTTCTTCCCCACTATTACCATAGGTTTTTTGTACCTCTTACTGTAATGAGATTTACCCCATTCAATCCCCACCCTCCTCCAGTCTCTTTCCTGTTCCCCTTTTTAAGGAAGTAGTATTTTTTAGATCATTCTATCTAAGTCATTAGAAAATTCTAAGTGTCTGTCCCTTCTAGTTCAGTATATTCTATCGAATAGAGTCAAAATTCCTGAGAGTTATTAGTCTTTCTCCCAAGTGGGGTTAAAGCCAGTTACATCCCATTAGATAGCAGTCTCATGGATAGGTCATGAATGTCCATCATTTCTGGCTAGGTGTATCCTCTCTGTTAGAGTTCCAATTCTCAAGATTTATGAGAATCTTTTTCCCCCCCATGCTGGGATATAGCCAGTTTCAACTTACTGAATTGCATTTTTTTCCCTTTTACCCCCCCCTTTTTTTTACCTTTTCATGTGTCTCTGGAACCTCCTGTCTGATGTCCAGATTTTCTGTTTAGCTCTGGTCTTTTCTTTTCTTTTTTTTTCTTTTTAAATTTATTTTTTATTCTCATTTTGTACAAATTTTTTTTACATTAATAAAATATTCTTGTTTACAAGTAAACAAAATACCCCTCCTCCCCCATGAATATAAATAGACTTGCTTGGGTGAAAAAAGTAAAGGGGAGAGAAAAAAATTAAAATTTAAAAAAAATAATAGTAATAATTGTAGGTGTGACGAAGCACCAGCCCTGGAGCCAGGAGCACCCGAGCTCATATCCAGCCTTGTAAACCCAACTATCACCCAGCCGTGTGACATGCAAGCCTCCCGATCCCCACTGCCCTGCAAAACCAAAAGAAAAAAGAAAAAAAAGACCCAAAATAAAATAAAATAGTAATAATAGTAGGGGTGGCTGGGTGGCAGACAGAGCATTGGCCCTTGAGCCAGGAGCACCTGGGTCCAAATCTGGCCCCAGACACCCAAAGATCACCCTGCTATGTAGCCCCAGGCAGGCCACCCAGCCCCATTTGCCCTGCACCCTCCCCCAGATAATAATAACAAAAAATGTGCCTCAGTGTTTGTTCCAACACCAACAACTCTGTCATGGGTGGATCACATTCTTTATGATAAGTCCATCACAAAAGTTACTTCCACATTTTTCCACCATTGCCATTGCTGATCGCAACTCCCTCCTTTCTTATTTCTCCACTACCATGTACTCTATTTTCTCTCTCCTTTCACTCTGACTCTGCTGTAGGGTCATTGACTGGCTCAGCAGACAGATCCCTGGTCCTGGGGCCAAGATGCGCTGAGCCCCCATACCACCCCTTAGGCCCAGAATCCACCTGGCCCTATGGTCCTGGGCAGGCCTTCCAATCCCAGCCCCTTGCAAGAAGTAAGAAAGAAAATGTGTTATATCTGACCACTGTCCCCCCATGGTCCATCCTCTCCTCCTTTATTCACATCCCCACCCCTTCCCCCTGCTCCCCTCTCCATCTTAATCCAGATGTCTATACCCCATTGAGCATATATGCTGTTTCCTCTCCTAGCCATCTTTGATGAGAGCAAAGGTTCCCTCATTCCCCCTTGCCTCCCCCCTTCCATATCATTACAATAGCTCATTGTAATAAAAAAAAATCTTATGTGAAATATCTTGGACTATTTCCCCTCTCCTTTTTCTTTCTCCCATTCCATTTCCCTTTTTTTTCTATTGACTCCATTTTTACACCATATTTTATCTTCGAATTCAGCTTTCTCCTGTGCTTCAACTATAAAAGCTCCCTCTACCTGCTCTATTAACTGAGGACGTTCATATGAGTATTATCAGTGTCATTTTTCTATGCAGGAATTGCAGTTTATGCTCATTAAGTCCCTCATATTTCCCCCCTCTCCTCCAATCTCCATGCTCCACCTGAGTCCTGTATCTGAAGATCAAACCTTCTGTTCAGCTCTGGCCATTCCAAAATGAACATTTGAAATTCCCCTGGTTCATTGAAAGTCCATCTTTTTCCTGGAAGAGGACATTCAGCCTTGCTGGGTAGTTCATTCTTGGCTGCATTCTAAGCTCTTTTGCCTTCTGGTATATTGTATTCCAAGACCTACGAGCTTCCAGTGTATTTGCTGCTAAGTCCTGTGTGATCCTGACTGCAGCCCCACAATATTTGAACTGTGTGCTTCTGGCTGCTTGTAATATTTTCTCTTTGACTTGGGAGTTCTGGACCTTGGCTATAATATTCCTAGGGGTTGGTTTTTTGGGATCTCTTTCTCTGGGGGATCGGTGGATTCTCTCCATTTCTATTTTGCCCTCTGCTTCTAAAATATCAGGGCAATTTTCCTGTAGTAATTCTTTGAAAATGATGTCAAGATTCTTTTCCTGATCATGACTTTCAGGTATTCCAATAATTTTTAAATTATCTTTCCTAAGTCTGTTTTCCATATCAGTTGTTTTTTCAATGAGATATTTCACATTTTCTTCTAATTTTTCATTTTTTTTTTTGGTTTTGAATTATTGATTCCTGATTTCTGGTAAATTCATCAACCTCCCTGAATTGTATTCTTTGTCTGAAGGATTTGTTCTCCTCAGAGAGTTTTCTTATCTCTTTTTCCATCTGGCCAATTTTGCTTTTTAAAGCATTCTTCTCCTCAATAACTTTTTGAACTGTTTTATCCGTTTGACCTAAGCTGGTTTTTAGCCTGCTATTTTCTTCAGCACTTTTTTGAATTTCCTTGACTAAGCTGCTGACTTCATTTTCATGTTTTTCCTGCATTTCTCTGCTTTCTTTTCCCAGTTTTTCTTCCAACTCCCTCATTTGATTTTCAGTCTTTTTTGAGCTCTGTCATAGCCTGAGCCCAATTTCTGTTTTTCTTGGAGTCTTTAGATGCAGGAGCTTATGCTTCCTCATCTTCAGACTGAGTATTTTGATCCTTCTTGGGCTCATTTGCAAAATATTTCTCAATAGTCTTCCTTTTGTTTCTCTGCTTGCTCATTTTCCCAGCCTGGGCCTGTTTTGGGGGTGCTTCCTGAGCTTTTGGGACACTCCCACAAGGGTCTCAGTGTGTGAGGCTCTGTCCTCCCTCCTGGTCTGTAAATGACCATAAGCACCTCCCTCTGCCATGGGGCTGAGGTGGGGGGGGGGCCCTGCTGTTCTATGGGGGGGCCTAGACTGCGATCAGGATCTGAATGTGGTCAAAGCCCCAGAGTCCTTTTCCAGGGGCAGAGAACCGAGCTTGCAGTTTCTCTTCACTTCCCTCCCTCAGCTCAATGGGCTCATGCCCTGGAGGCTCCTGCTTACTGGCTCCTCTTGCTTCTGTTTCTGGCTTTGGGCTGCAGAAAGACTAAGCTGCTCCCTGTGTGACCTGAGAGCTGGGCTACAAGTGCTCACTCTGGCAGAGGTCCCCCACTGTTTCCCCCCCCTTTGTGCCCGGTGCTCCTCGGGGTGCAGCTCAGGAGACTCCCCCACTGCTGTGAGCTGAGACTCCCAGCGCCCTGGGGCTGCCTCCGGGAGGCTGAAGTTCTTTGGCTGTGGCAGGCCACCCCTCTGGCAGGCTGCCTCTCTGATCCCGGGGAGCAGAGCCTTTCTGCTCTTTTCTAGGTTACCTTGAGTAGGAGAACTGCCTCATTGGGTCCCTTTGTGGGTTCGGTCTCTCAAAAGTTTAGTTAGAGTCCTTAGCTGATGAGTTTTATCAGAGAACTCATAAGACTCGATCCCTTCTTGTCACCATCTTGGCTCCGCCCCCTCTCACTCTGGTCTTTTCGTCAGAAATTTTTGGAATTCTTCCATTTCGTTAAATGTCCATCTTTTTCCCTGGAAGAGAAGGCTCAGCTTTGCAGGAAAGTAGATTCTTGGCTGCATTCCAAGCTCTCATGCTCTTTGAAATATCTTGTTCCAGGCCCTTCGATCCCTTAATGTTGATGCAGCCAGGTCCTATGTGATCCTTACTGTGGCTCCTTAATATTTAAATTGTTTCTTTCTGGCTGCTTGCAGGATTTTCTCTTTTATCTGATAGTTCTGGAGTTTGGCCACAACATTCCTTGGTGTTTTCATTTTAGGATCTTTTTCTGGTGGGGATCGATGTACTCTTTCAATAACTACTTTGCCCTCCGATTCCATGATATCAGGGCAGTTTTCCATCACTAGATCCTGTGATATTAAGTCCAGGCTTTTTTTCTCTTCAGTGTTTTCAGGAAGTCCTATAATTTTCACGTTGCCCCTCCTCGATCTATTCTTGAGGTCAGTAGTTTTGTTGATGAGGTATTTTACATTTTCTTCTATTTTTTTCTATTTTTTGATTTTGTTTTACTGACTCTTGCTGTCTCATAGAGTCATTAGTTTCTGTAGACTCCATTCTTTTTTTGGGGGAGGAGTTTTCTTCATTAACCTTTTGCAACTCCTTTTCCAATTGGTCAATTCTACTTTTGAAAGAGTTTTCCATTTGACCAATTGAGGTTTTGAGAGTATTAATTTCTTTTTGCATTTGCTCATTTGAGGATCTGAGAAAATTATTCTCATTTTTTATTTGTCCAATTGAGAATCTGAGAGATTTATTCTCATTTTGTATTGGTCCAATTGATGATGTGAGAGATTTATTCTCAGTTTGTAATTGTCCAATTGATGATCTGAGAGATTTTTTCTCCTTTTGTATTTGTCCAATTGTACTTTCTAAGGTTTTTTTTTTCTTGTTACACGGTATTAATTGTCTCTCCCAAATTTTTAAGCTCCTTCTTTATTTCTTCAAGGAAGTCTTTCTGTGCTGAAGAACAGATTGTATTCTCCTCAGAGATTCCAGGTCTCTCTGAGTTAGGGTTTTTCCCTTCCAAGAATTTTTCTATGGATCCACCTTTCCATTGACCCTTCTTCATTTTGCTAAGACCTTGAGTTGGGGAGGGGCTGGTTCACAGGGACTTGGGATTGCTAAAGGCTTTACTCACTGGGTGCAGTTTCTCTGGCTGGCCAGTAGGAGGTGCTGGTTGCTTTCTCTGGAGTGTCTGTGACCTTGATTGAGGCCTTCTCCCTTTGCTTGAAGGGAGGAGTTGAAGCTATTGAATTCTTTGCCTTCAATCAATGGTGGGCTTTACCCTGGCCTGAGGTCATTCCTCAGCTGGACTGGTTCTTCTGCTCACACACCTGGGCCTGAGGCAGAATTAGTTTGCATTTGTTTGCTCTGGGAAGTCTGAGCTGTAATGGGCCTTAGAGTTCCTCAGACCAGAGGAGCCCAGGGATGGGCAGCTCTCCTGCACCAGAACTCTTTCCCCAGCCCTGTCCTCAAGCTCCTGGGGAACAGCACCAACACCAGTGCCTCTGCTTCCCAGTTGACCCAAGCCCCTGCCATCCAGCCCCACCACTGATCCAGCAGGTCCGGCTCTTGGGCCCTCAGACTCCCGGTTCCAATTCAGCTGCTAATCTCGCTGATTGGGGCTGATCCTCCCTCTGAGCCCAGATTCACCCGTCCAAATTCAGCCAAAGCTGCTGCCGGAGACAAATCCTGAGGTAAATATTCCTTCTCCTGGCTTTTCTTTCTGGGTTTTGTGGGTCGGATTTCAAGAGGTTTGTTTCATGTGATAGATGGGGGAGAGATCAGGAGACTTTAGAACTGTGCCTGTCTTCTCTCCGCCATCTTGGCCGGAAGACCATTCTCTGAATTTCTTGAAGTCTTCCTCCTGCCAAGGGAAAGGAGAAAGGACTATGACCAATGCAGAGTTATCCCTGCCCCCTGAGAAATTTCTCCTCAGCAGCTTAGCTAGGAGGATTCCATCCTAAACTATAAAACATTTAAATCCTGAATTCCAGACTTGCTCACTGATTTTATAGAGGGCATAACCAATCAGAATAGATTTCCTGTTATACCTATTTGAAATGCCAAAGGGTGTCTAGCGCTTGTACATGCCCAGTGAACAATTAAGATGTGCTCTTACCTGATTAAGATTAGCAGGGCTGGGTGGAAAATGAAGAGATGACTGGTTTGGGTGCCCTCTTCAAATGAAAGTTCTGGGAAGAATTCCCTACTCTCTAAGTAGAGGGACCCCAAGAACATAGGATTTAGGGTAGGATGAAGAGCTTTCTGGGTCATGATGGAGAAGTTCAAAGGCATATAGCCAGGAGGGAATAGATGAAACACACCTTCTCCTGACCATTAGAAAGGCAGGAAACTGATGGAGATAAAAAAATATTGCATGCACTATCAGATGAAGTGGTTATGTGAACTGATTTTGCCTAGCTGTTTTATTTTTGTTAAAAGGGAGGATTCCATGGCAGGAGATAGATCAGAAAGTGACTGACATAAAAACAAAGAATATCAATCGAACTTTTTAAAATTTAATTTTTTTTCCAATTGCAAGCATAGGTAGTCTTCAACATTTATCCATTCACAAGTTCATGAGTTCAATAAAACTTAAAAAAAATTAAAATACATTTTAAAAGTAGAAAATGTTTTTTCATGTAACAAAGGCTGTGACTTATATGACTTAAAGAGGAGCAAAAACAGACTACTCTCGTATTTATTCCCCCCACTCTCTCCAAGGGAGATTTTTATTCCTGCCAGGAAGGGAGGCAAGAGGTTGGGGCCAAAAGCAGTTATTTTGATATCCTTAGAGAGAAGGGAATAGAAGTATATCTGTCTGCTACCTTAAATGTTATTAGTCTAGCTGCTATCCTTATTAGGATTTGTGCTAAATTCAATCACTATTCATTAATGGGAAGAGACAGGCCCCATGTTTTATATCTAAAGTTTGCCATTCTTCCCACTGTATTCCAGTTCCATAATGTATACACATGGCAGATAGCATTAATCTAGTTTGATGGCAAAACAGAAATCAGGGAAAGTATACACATGAGAATATGCACCAGACAATACAAATTAGAGAATACTTCCATTTTTGAGCAAGTTAACAGCTCAAACAAGAGAGAGTCCCAGATGTTATCAAAAGGAAATTCCCTGAAGTCTTTAGTGCAAAAACTGAAAATGAAAATAGCTTCCTGCCAAAGGCTTTCTCCTTTCATGGCCCTTAAAAGAGATTGGAATCTTTGTATCTTCCCTCTTAATACTGAAAGTTAGACAAACTCAAAGAGAGTGAAGAGAGTGCATCTCTCTCCTTTCTACTCTCCTGCTCTTATCAACTCCATCCTCCCCTCATTCAGGAATTGATCTCCATCAATGAGAATAGATTTCCATACTCATGGGTTTTAGGGATTGAGTTATACTTTCAAGGAAATCTACTCACACTCTTTGGAGGATTTCTCACCACTCTGACTCTTAGTCCCAACCCAGAAAACCAAGAAACTCAAAGTATGATACGACTCATTGCACTGTACACACTGAAAATCCTACTCAAATACTCAAAAGGGAGAAACAAAGAAGGAAAAGAAGTAAGCATTTACTTACTAAGCTAAATGTTTAGTAAGCTTTTACTAATTTTACTAATTTTAAATGCTTTACAGATATCTCATTTGATTTTCACAACAACCCTAGGAGAAAAATGCTATGATGATTCCCATTTTGTAATTGAGGAAACTGAGGCAGACAGAGAGGAAGTTGCTTGCCTATGGTCAGATAACTATAGAAAATGTCTGAGGCTGAATTTGCATTAGGGTTACCCAGCTGGCACTGAATAGAAGATCTATGGATCTGTGATCTAATGTAATTTGGGAGTTCCTTCTATCAAAGCAGAGCATAACATTCCATACTTGCTCTTTGTGATTCTTGTCTATATTCTCCAGAAAGTTTACCATAAGAAGTGCACTCATCTTGCTAAAGACTTTTCTCACTTCTGTACTCTGATAATCTATATGTTATCCCTTGCTTTTTCCGCACAAACAACCCATCTTCTTTTTTTGTCACACAATTCCACAATGATATCTTTTAGTCCTCTTCTTTTTCAGGCTCTTATGGGTCAAATTTTATAGCCCACTCATAGGTCTCGTTATTGCCCTTTGCAAATAACTGTCTCTATAGTTCTTTGAAGGCAGAAATGTTCCATGTCACGCTCCTGTGAAAAGCGAATTTTGCCCTTTTAATATATATTTAAATTATTTTTCTGAGTCTTAAAAACAGAGTTTGATGAAATCACCTTTAATTGGATCAATTTAACAAATGAAAAGTGTGTTTAGCCAAAACGCCTTCAACTTTAAATAGAACAAAGTTTTGCCTTCTTAGCCCCATCAAAAGTCTCTTCAGCTATTTCTATTGCCTTGAATATCTTTTAGGGTAAGGTACTTCTTTTACTATGTTTGATTTCAGCTCCCCCATCTCATCCTGAGTTGCCCCCACCTCTTCCCACTTTGTTGTTGCCCTGTTTTAGGTTGGGGGGAAGGGTGTACCCTTTTTTGATTGGACAAGTTAGAGGTGATATTTCAGATCATACCTTCTAATAGTCAAGGCTATTTAAAGCCTCCAGTTTGGGTAGTTCTAGTTCTCTAGTTAAAAATCCCCCCATCCTATGTTATGCCTACATAATCTGTGACTTGGAGAAATAGAGAAATATCAATAAATATACTTGTTAATCGAATTCTGTTTACTCATTCTTAAGGTCAAAACTCTGGTAACATTTGTCTCTCTCTTGGACAAACTGGTAAAGTTAACACATATTTATTTCCAACATTTTTATTACCCAAACTCAGTGAGAACCCCTCCACATTTGGGAGGACACTTTCATACTTCCATATAGCAACTGTGCTAAAATGTTAGCACTGAAAAGATAGACCTTTGTTTTTTATCAAATACTTAGGGTCAGTAAAAGAACTTTGAAAAATTTCCCCAAAATAATCTAATCTGCTTTCTTCCTTTTCACCTCTGGATTCAGCTCATATATATATGAATTGACCTTTTCCAAAGTGACTATCAGATCAAAATGATTGAGCCCAAGAAGAAAGCAAAATAGAACTCATGAGAGAGCTCATTGAAAAATAAAGATACCGGGGCCGCTAGGTGGCACAGTAGCTAAAGCACCGGCCCTGGAGTCAGGAGTACATGGATTCAAATCTGGTCTCAGACACTTAATAATTACCTAGCTGTGTGGCCTTGAGCAAGCCACTTAACCCCATTTACCTTGCAAAAACCTAAAAAAAATAGATAAATAAAGATACCTTCCAATGAGCAACTATCTTACCAAGGTCCTTTTTAATATCTGTCAATTATAATTACATTTTAGTGGGATTCCCAGCATCATGTCCTTCAGCTCTTTTGATTGTGATTCATAGAATTACATTCTTTTGCAACTCATTGCTAAGTGACTATTGATTGTCTGACTCCTATGGCTCCCAGAAGATGGAATCTGATATGATTTCCGCCAATAGCACCATTCTAATTTTGCACTGAGACATTTAGGTGATATATAGGATTAACACTATTCTTCTGGCACTTCAGGTGTTACTAGCCCTATATTAGTGACATAATTTTTTTTCTGGAAATTAATGTATGTTGAAAAAGATGTGGGAAAATTAATACACATACACATTATTGGTGAAGTTGTGAACTGATACAACCATTCTGGGGAGGAATTTGAAACTATCCCTAAAGAATATAAAATCGTGCATACCCATCTGTATCCCAAGATAAAAAAAAAGAAAAGAAAAAGGAAAAGGGCCTATGAGTGCAAAAATAGAAAAACCAGTTCTTTTAGTGATGGCAAAATGTTATAAATTGAGGGTATGAACATCGATTGAGAAATGGCTAGACAAGCTGTGGTGTGTGTGTGTGTGTGTGTGTGTGTGTATGATATAGAATACTATTAAGCAATAAGAAAATGATAAGCATGAGGGTCTCAGAAAAATCTGGAAAGACTTATATGAACTGATGCTGAGCAAAGTTAGCAGGACCAGGAGAACACTGTACATAGTAACAGCAAACTATGTATGATCAATTATGAATGACTTAAAATTCATATGGAGAAATTAAAAAGTCAAAAATTTCCAAGAATTTAATGAAAAGGGGGGGGCTTAGCCCTACCTGATCTAAAATTGTATTATAAAGCATCAATCATCAAAACTGTCTGGTATTGGCTAAGAAATTGAGTATTGGACCAGTGGAATAGAGTAGGTGTAAAAGCAGGAGATGATTATAGTAATCTGCTGTTTGATAAACCCAAAGAGTCAGGCCACTGGGATAAAAACTCCCTCTTTGATAAAAACTGCTGGGATAATTGGAAGTTAGTATGGAAGAAACTTAGATTAGACCAACACCTCACACCCTTTACCAAGATAAGATCCAAATAGTTACAGGACATAGACATAAAAAACAATACTATAAGCAAATTAGAAGATCAAGGACTAGTCTACCTGTCAGATCTATGGAAAGGGGAGCAGTTTATGACTAAGGAAGAGATGGAGAACATCATCAAAAACAAACTGTATGATTTCGATTATATTAAATTAAAAAGCTTTTGCATAGATAAAACCAATGTAACCAAGATCAAAAGAAATGTAGTAAATTGGGAAATAATCTTTACAACTAATGATTCTGACAAAGGACTCATTTCTAAAATATACAGAGAACTGAGTCATATTTTTTTTAAAAAAAAGCCATTCCCCAATTGACAAATGGTCAAAGGATATGCAAAGGCAATTTACAGATGAGGAGATCAAAACAATCCATGCCATATGAAAAATTGCTCTAAATCATTATTTATTAGAGGAATGCAAATTAAAACTTCTCTGAGGTACCACCTCACACCTCTCAGACTGGCCAATATGACCAGAAAGGATAATGATCATTGTTGGAAGGGTTGTGCGAAATCTGGGACACCATTACACTGTTGGTGGAGCTGTGAACTCATCCAACCCTCTGGAGAGCAATTTGGAACTACGCCCAAAGGGCAACAAAAATGAGCATACCCTTTGATCCAGCAATACTACTACGTTCTATACCCTGAAGAGATTATGAAAAAGAGTAAAAACATCACTTGTACAAAAATATTCATAGCAGCCCTGTTTGTGGTGGCAAAGAACTGGAAATCAAGTAAATGTCCTTCAACTGGGGAATGGCTTAGCAAACTGTGGTATATGTATGTCATGGAACACTATTTTTCTATTAGAAACCAGGAGGGATGGAAATTCAGGGAAGCCTGGAGGGATTTGCATGAACTGATGCTGAGCGAGATGAGCAGAACCAGAAAAACACTGTACACCCTAACAGCAACATGGGGGTGATGTTCAACCTTGATGGACTTGCTCGTTCCATCAGTGCAACAATCAGGGACAATTTGGGCTGTCTGCAATGGAGAATACCATCTACATCCAGATAAAGGGCCATGGAGTTTGAACAAAGTTCAAGGACTGTTTCCTTTAATTTAGGAAAAAAACAGATATCTTATTGTCTGATCTTGTTATTTCTTATATTTTTTTGTTTCTTCCTTAAGGATATGATTTCTCTGTCATCACAGTCAATTTGGATCAATGTACAACATGGAAACAAAGTAAAGACTGACAGATTGCTTTCCGTGGGGGGGGGTGGAAGTAAGATTGGGGGGAAATTGTAAAACTCAAATAAAATCTTTAATAAAAACAAAAAAATTATGAATGACTTAATTCTTCTCAGCAATACAATGATCCAAGACAATTTCAAAGGACTCATGATGGAAAGTGCTATTCACATCCAGAGAAACAGCTGATGGAGTTTGAATACAAAGTGAAGTAAATTATTTTCATTTTCTTTGTTTTGGGGGGTTTTTTCCTTTTGGTCTATTTCTTCTTTTATTAATGTGGAAATATTTTTACATGATTGCATATATGTAACCTATATCAAATTGCTTACCATTTTCAAGGTACTCTCTGAGATTACAACCACTTAAAAATTTAGGTATGGAATTTCACCAGTATGTTTATGTTTTCTCTGGTGACCCAGAGGACATGATTAGTTCAGAGAAAAGGCACTTAATGAAAGAAAATAGTAATAAAAGTTGCAATAGAGCATTTTCTCCATAAATTCTTAGGTTGGTAAGGTAAAGAGAAGAGTCAGCTCAGGTCAATAAATCAGTCTACAATTATTCATTAAGCAATTACTATATGCTAGACACTTTGCTAAGTGAAGAAATGACAGTCGGTATTCTGTAGGATCAAAGTATATTTCATTCATTTATACATATTTCCATATGGAAAGACTCCAGAGAGGTTCTGGAGAGCAAGAAATTTCCTCATAACAAATGACCAAAGCAAAGTTTTAATATCTTGGAGAAATAGAATCAAAGGATAAGAGGTATAATACAGAAAGCACACAGTACAGATTAAAGAATCAATAGAGAGGCTTACAAAAGTAATGGGCATATTCAAAGATGAACTTTTGAGACCTTGAAATCCCTGTGGGAGTCTCCAAACTCTTCAGAGAAAGGTAAAATGTAAATCAATAATGAATTATCAAAAATTACGCAAGTAAGTAGCATGAACCTTTCAAACACCCTACCTGAAAGCAGAGCTTTCCCAGAGCCCTCTGTGGCTGCCATTACCTTGAACTAATGTGAAGACAGAAGCACAATTATAGAATAGCTTACAGTATAATGGGCGTAGATTTCTGATCCCACAGGAGTGAATAATCTCCATGTTTTCTAAAGTATGAGTCAGTGTCCTCAGATAAGAAGGTGGGGGCAGTGGTGTGGGAGACTTGAGAGAAAAGAGAATTCAGATTACCCTTTTTGAGGAGTGGGAGAGAGAACTAATTAAGGAGTAAAAGGATTGTCTTACTTCAATGAGGTCCTGGTGGAAACCTGTCTCCCTGCAGAGTTGGAAAGGGCTGTGCACAATAAAAGTCAGAATGAGGCAACTTCACCAACAGTCAGAAGAGGGAGGAAAAAAAGAGAGGATTGAGGAGAAATCGAAGAAAATATTTAAATACCCCCAAAAAAGTGTGATCAGGTATCCTTGCTCAGCTTTTCTCTGTACAGTTATCCCTTCCACACTGAGACTTTCCCCTACAGAGATTTTGAAATATCACACATCAGTATAAGAAATTATATGGGAATTTTGGGGAAGTTTTGTGGAAGCCACAGGTGACACAAGAAGGCCAACAGATGATACAGAGCCCATAGACAGATATTTAACCCAAATTTTACAATAAGGTACTGTAATAAACACCCCATAAGAGGAAAAGAAAAAATTCAGATTACTTCTTTGGGATGAAGGGGGAGGGCAAAAAATTTTACACAAAATTTCCAGATCATAGGGGTGTCCCTAACATCCCTCAGTGTGGAAGGAATAACTATATTTTGTCTAGGCACTAAGCATATACTGCTCTGCCTTCCAGCCCTTCCCAGTCACTAGGTTGAGATAGATACCTCAAAACCAAATGTCCTCTGCCCCTCAGGAATCCTAGCAACTGAGAATGGAAAATTCTATACTAGTTTCGGAGCTTGACCAAAAAAACTCATAATTTTTCCCTAGTTAGTTTTCAAGTCCCAAGGTACTTCCCTTGGACAACTGGGTCCCAGTTTTTATCATTCCATCATTTCATTTGTGTCTGACTCTTTGTATTCCCATTTGAGGTTTTCTAGGCAAAGATACTAGAGTAGTTTGCCATTTTCTTCTTTAGCTCATTTTACAGATGAAAAAACTGAAGTAAATAGGCTTAATGGATATGCTTAAGGTCACAGAGCTAGTAGGTGTCTGACATTGGATTTGAACTTAGATCTTCCTGACTCCTGACAGGAACTCTATCCACTGTGCTACCTAGCTGTCATTGGGTCCCAAATTACCAAGTCTATTACCTTTCATCCCACTAACATTACCTACAAGGAGCACTATAGAGGAAAGAAGGAAACAGCATCTACAACAGTGCAGCAAAGAATATTTGGATTCCTTACATTTTTGGATATCTTCCAAAATGGTGCCTTTGTTGTTATTCATTTTCATTTCAAAGAGGACCAGTCACATTATAGGGTGATGTCTTGACTTGCATGAATTGAATTTAAATAAGGCAGAATTGCACAAGTTGTCAGCCTTTCTCTTCCAGTCATCAATGTCCAGTGGCAAGACAAAAGTCAGGACAATTGATGATGACCCAAGATGTAGTAGATGATCTTGCCATCTTCAATGTCTGTCTAAATTCTAAGTACTCCACAGCACCTACTTCAGTCACTTTCATGGCTATTGTAACAAATTGTTATCATCCACTCACTACACAAAGGAAAAATTCTCACATGGACATTCCTCTAAAATATACTGATGGATTTATGGGATGTTCAGGGTGAACATCTCTGGTGTGAGGGCTTGCTGAACCCTTTCCAGTGCTGCTTATCTATCTTTGTTGTCCACCCTTCTCCTAACTCTCGCCAGTAGCTCCAAGAAGTTGACATATTCACAATCACCATTCCAAGAAATAGTCTCTATAGACAGACTATACCAGGTTAAGGATAATTGATGGATGCTTTTGTAATAAATCTGTAATCTTTTATTACATTATTTAATGTACATTTCTATAGCATTTTTATATTTGTAATAGAATTCTGTGAGTGGATATGATTGTTACTTATTTGGGTTCATCCAAATGTCGTTATAAGATATTGCAGAGTTCCTCAGAATTCAGAATATCCTTTCCCTATGAACAGATAGTTTTCAGATAAAGAAATTAAAACTATAATCATATGAAAAAAATAAAAACAACTATGAGATACCACCTCACACCTATCAGATTGATTAAAATGACAAAAAAGGGGAAATGATCAATATTGGGATGGATATGGGAAAACTAGGACACTAATGCATTGTTGGTAGTGTTGTGAACTGATGCAACCATTCTGGAGAGCAATTTGGAACTATCCCCCAAAGGGCAATAAAACTGTGCATTTGATCCTGCAATTCCACTACTATCCCAAAAATCACAAAAAAGGGGAAAGAACCCACATGTACAAAAATATTTATAACAGCTCTTTTTGTAATAGCAAAAACTTGGAAATTGAGGGAATGATCATCAATTGGGGAATGGCTAAACAAACTATGGTATATGAATGTTATGGAGTACTATTGTACTGTAAGAAATCACAAGTGACCTGATTTCAGAAAAGTATGGAAAGACTTGCATGAACTGATGCTGAGTGAATTTAACAGAACCTGGAGAACCTAGCAGCAACATTGTGAGATGATCAAATATGATAGCTGCAATTCCTCTCAGCAGCTCAGTGATCAAAGAAAATTCTGAGAGCTCTATTAAGGAAATGCCATCTACATCTAGGAAAAAAAACTTTTGGATTATGAATGCAGAGCAAAGCATACTATATTCACTTTTAAAATTTTCTTTTATGTTTTTATTTTCTTTCTCAGGTTTTTTCTCCATTAGTTTTCATTCTTCTTTCATAGTATGAAATAGAAATATGTTAAATATAATTATATATGTACAGCCTATATCAGATTATTTGATGTCATGGGGAGGAGAGGGAAGGGAAGATACAGAAAATATGAAACTCAAAAGCTTGTAAAATATCCTTAACCTGGAAACCATTCTCTGTTGTTTCCTTATGAAAAGACCCTTCCAAGCCTCTGGTCCCTGTTTCTAAGCCAGCTCAGAAAACTATTTTCAACTTTCAGTAGAAAAAATGAACATTGCTTTCCCACTATTTGGACTAATTCTGTATGAGCAAGTCAGTTGTTTTCCTGACCACCAGGTCAGATCAAGCCCAGTAGAAGACTACCAGCTCCAATACTGTATTCCTGAATTTGCCTTCTCCCTAAGACTAGATAGATATGTTTGTGGTTGCTAGAATTCCCAAGATTTCTCTCCTGAGCAGATCATAGACATAGACATCAGAGACTTTTAGAATTGCCAACAGTTCTAATTCAGGAACCTGAACTTGAGAACTAGGCAGTATCATTCATTCCCTAGTGCCTACTTGTTTTTTAGATAACAGAAAGCATCCAAAATAATGAGATAATTTGATCTATTATTATTGGTTTTCATAAAGTCCCTTTCCACCATGATCAAGCCCCCTATATGATTCCAGTCCTCCCACATCAAACTGTCCCTACCTTTTAAGTGGAGGTGCAAGGCAAAGAAATGTAAGGAAAGGAGAGAATTATCTCAGAAATTCTGGCTCCCACTCTAATGTTCTACCCACTTGCCAGGAACTGCCTACAAGAGGAAAGTTGTCAGAGGTAAAGGAAGGGTCAGAGATTTCCTGAATAGCTCATCCAAGGTCGGGGGCTGCATTAACAAATGCTGGCTTCGTGTAAGGGCCAAACAGAGATCTGAGCTTCCCTGGGGATCAGGGAGAGGCTGTGTAGAACACAAGGTCAGAATGAAGCAAACTCACCAACCTGTGAGCCCCAAACAGGAGGGAAAAAAAAAAAAACAAGGGAAGGAGTAAGAAAGGAGAGGATGATTGAGAAAGAGGAAGAAGAGGGAAAAAAAGGAAAAGAGGGAAGAAAAAGAGAAAGGAGAAGGAAAAGGGATAAAGGGAAGAGTAAGGTGGGGAGGAAAAGAAACAAGTCTCTCCTGGAGAAATGGTGTGATGGTTTTCTACCAAGAAATTCATGTGTCTGTCACTTGCCCTTGGCTAGCTAAGATAAGATTAACTGGAATTATGGGTAGTGGTTGGTGAGAGCATAGCACAGGACCAGAAGAGGGGTCAGCTGGTCCAAACTCAGTCATAGGGAACCTAAATTAAAACTAGAGGGGCTGCCTCTGGGGGAAAGACCCATCTGTCTTCACCTAGCAGTTGTTTCTTCTAGGACCATTTTGAGACCTGCTGTCTTCTCTAAAGATCTGATCTTTAGGCATATGCCAAGTTCTAATACTCCCCTCCTCCTCCTTCCCCTCTTTCTCCAGTTCAGGCATGGATGTGGACAGTTCAGGATAGAGACTGCAAAGAGTCTTTAGGACAGGAGTCCTTAACCTTTTTTTGTGTCATGGGCCCCTTTAACAGGCTAGTGAAACCTACAGTTCCCCCCCTTATTAGAATGATATTTTTTTAAATAATCAAAAGAAATGCAGTTAAAAAAATCTAGGTGGACAAATAAAGAATCTCATGAAGTGATCACATATATTAGAATTTCCCTTAATTAGTAATTTTGTCAAATATGGTCATTGGTTCTAACTCAATGAAACTGTACTATGTGAATTTGAATAATGTAACTGCTTTATATTATTTGCCCTAATGAGAACCTAGTTTGCTAAATTTAAATTTATAGATTAGTGAAAATGAAGATGCCATTTTTCCCATTTAAATTCACAGACGCCTCTGAAATCTACATCCCTACTCTTTGGAAACTCTGGAACTCACTTTAGGATCACTACTTTTTTTTAGGTAAGCAACTATATCCACAGTCTTGTGAGTTTTTGTTTTTTGTTTTTTGATTTTTGCAAGGCAATGGGGTTAAGTGGCTTGCCCAAGGCCACACAGCTAGGTAATTATTAAGTTTCTGAGGCTGGATTTGAACTCAGGTACTCCTGACTCCAGGGCCGGTGCTCTATCCACTGTACCACCTAGCTGCCCCTATATCCACAGTCTTAAAAGAATCTAGATTCTGTCTCTAGGAAGCATGGTCAACTGCCTAACTCCACATTTACTTGTCCCTAGCATTGACGTGACTGAATTTTCCCTGTCTGCCTCTGCTCCCCCCTCCCCCCCAAAAAATATGTTAAAGGGTTCTGGGTTATGTCAAAAGAAATTCATGGTAGAGGTTAGAAGACCTAGATTTTTGTCCAAATTTACCACTAGTCTGATGAAGTAATTTTCCTTCTATAGGTCTCTGTTTTCTGAAAGGTGGAATAGACAATCTCCTAAGTCCCATATAGCTTTAATTTTTCCACATTGGTAAGGGCTAATAGATTCATATATTGGGAAAAACTATCAGACTATATCACCCTGAAGGCTGGTTATGAACCCCATAATATGGTAACGTCACCCAAAGTGTACTCTGATTAGGTAAGAGTGTTTTCAATAAAATGAGTTTCAAAGCCTATAAGAGTTTTCTAGGGATTAGTGATATTTTGGTAGTAATAGGCAATAAATATAGAAACAACTGGGAAGAAAGGTGTAGAAAGGTAGTAGCAAGAGTTGAATAAGAATGTTTGTCACTGTGTCACTGGAAACTAGTGCCATCCAGATTGCCACTCCAACAAAGCCAGAGTCATCTAGGCTGCCACTGTGCCAAGACGCAGAGTTAAGTTGACTAAGCTAGAGGGACTGTTTTAGATCCTGATCTCTGACACCTGTGCTATGAGTTTGAAGCAATCTTCTCTTGTTTACTATTTTGGGAAACAGAAATTAACACAGGAACATTTATGATCTTATTCAATTCCTTGTTGTTTCTGTTGCATGTAGTTTTAGTTAAATGTCTTTCACCCCAATTTCAAGTGTCACCTGTCTCATTCTGGCAAAGAATCTTTGGATAGGGGCTTGGAGCAAGGATACTAACCCAAAACAGGACATTAAATCTGGAAATTAAAGATTTATCTCACAGTCATGTGTGAACCTATGGAGAACTAATGTTATGCATATAAAGCAGTCCCTGCTCTCTGGGAACTTATCTTCTAAAATAATTCTTGTAGAAACAGTGGAACAGGATACATTGATCAAATTTTAAAAGAATGAAAAATGAGTTACTACTGACTCTAAAATTCTTTTATTTTTACTTCAAAAATTTCATGGTTTCAACACTATGGGCCCTCTTTTCACCAATACTGATCACAATCCCTCCTCATTTTAGCAAACAATTCTTCATGAGTTGCAATGGATAAAAAAGATTCATCATTTTGGTGTCCAACCTTTTGATAATGAGTCTCTGCAAAATTAGGTAAATTGATTCTTTTTTTTTTTTTAGGTTTTTTGCAAGGCAAATGGGGTTAAGTAGCTAGGTCATTATTAAGTGTCTGAGGTCACATTTGAACTCAGGCACTCCTGACTCCAGGGCCGGTGCTCTATCTACTGTGCAACCTAGCCACTCCAGTAAGTTAATTCTTAAGAAAAGACATCACTGGGCCCATACTTGAACAACTTGGTACTACTTCTAGCCTTCACAAGTCTTCTGATATAACCTTCCTAAGAATCCAAGATCTGAGCAGATACAAAAAAAAATGTTACACACAGTAACAGCAATATTGTTCATTTAAATTTTTTTTTATTTAAGGCAATGTGGCTTAGAGTGACTTGCCCAAGGTCACACAACTAAGAAATTACCAAATGTCTGAGGCTGAATTTGAACTCAGGTCCTCCTGACTCCAGAGCCAGTTGCTTTATCATTACACTACTAGCAATATTGTTCTAAGAACAAGTTTAAATGACTAAGTCATTTTGAGTAGTTCAAATACTCAAATCAACTACAGAGGACCTATGAAAGAAAATATTATCTACCTCTATAGAATAAAAATGATAAATAAAAATATGTATTGAATGGTTTTGCATATGTGCTTGCATGCACACACACACCACACACATATACATTTTGTGTCTAATGGTAGCCTTCTCTAGGGTGGGGAGGGAAAGACAAAACATAAAAAGTACACATACACACAGGCACACACACATATACATATATGTGTGTGTGTATATATATATATATACATATGTGTGTGTGTGTGTGTGTCTAATGGTAGCCTTCTCTAGGGCAGGGTGAGAGGGAGAAAGAAAAAAAATAAAAAGTACACAACAGAGAGCAAAAGAAAACTTAGAAGGAAGCCCAGAAAAACAGGGTTGCATTGAAAATTATGCCTACTATTTATTACATAGCATTGCAAAAAAAAAGTGTGAAATGGAAATTCACAATTTTATATTGAATTTTCTTTTTATGTTGTGTATACATGGGTATATTCTCCTTTGTGCCTTTTTGTATTGAAGTTCAAAGTGAATAAATATTTTAAATTTTTTAATTAAATGAAAATGAATCAAGGTCACCCCCATGCCTTAAAGAGCATTAGAAGACATTAGTGGGGGCAGCTAGGTGGCACAATGAACAGAACACCTACCAAATCCAGCCTCAGACACTTAATAATTACCTAGCTGTGTGGCCTTGGGCAAGCCACTTAACCCCGTTTGCCTAGCAAAAAAAAAAACACCCTAAAAAAAAAAAAGAAGACATTAGAGGAAGTCTCTATTGAGTATCCATCCAAATGCATATTTAAATCGGGGCAAGAAACATTCTTCATCCATTCAATCCCAGATAAAATCCTACCTCCTATGGGAAGCCTTTCCCAATCCCTCTTAATTCTAATGTTTGCCATAAATTGATTGTTTACTATTTATGCTGTGTAAAGTTTGTTTGCACATAGTTGTTTACAACCTAGATTATGAGCTCCTTAAAGCAGTGAAATGTCTTTTGCTTTTCTTTATATCTTCACTTGACAAAGTACCTGGACCATAGTAGGAACTTAATTAATGCTTATTGACTATTGATAGCCTAGTCAAGGAGTTAGAGCAGAGTCCTTGGAAGGTATAAACTATCCCTTGGCCATGCATAAACAGGAGGTTTTTTTCTGGAGAAAGCTGAGTTAATGTTATGGAGTCTATAAAATGGAACAATAAGATTATTGTTACATTTTACCTACTCCTTCCAAGCGTCCTCTGACCAGATGAAGAAAGACTGTCTCTTCCAGGGCAGCTAGGTGGTACAGTGGATAGAGCACTGGGCCTGGAATCAGGAGGACCTGAGTTCAAATCTAGCCTCAGACACTTAATGATTACCTAGCTGTGTGATCTTGGGCAAGTCACTTAACCCAGTGCCTTGCATAAACAAACAAACCAAAAAAAAAGACTATTCCTCACTAAATGAAGGAGTTGAACTCAATGGCTTCTAAGGAATCTTTCATTTCTTAATCTATGGTTTTATAATTTAAATCCAAAGGTTAATTATAGCTCTATTGGTATCCCAGCTCTTCTCTTCTTCCCTATTCCTCTTTTATTTTTATTTTATTTTAGGATCTGTGTGGGATGGGCCCCCTTCACTGTTTGTTGACCTTTCTTTAACCCATTAACCAAAAGCAACTGTTAGGGAAACACCTACTCACTAGAAAATGTGTTCACAACTCTTTTTCTGGGACAACTTTTTTTTTAATTGTTTTATTTTAAAGATTCTATTTATTTTGAGTTTTACAATTTTCCCCCCAATCTTGCTTCCCTCCCCTCACCCCCACAGAAGGCAGTCTGTTAGTCTTTACATTGTTTCTATGGTATACATTAATCTAAGTTGAATGTGATAAAAGAGAAATCATATCCTTAAGGAAGAAAAATAAAGTATAAGAGATAGCAAAATTACATTAAAAGATAACAGTTTTTTTCTAAGTTAAAGGTAATAATAGTCTTTGGTCTTTGTTTAAACTCCACAGTTCTTTCTCTGGATACAGATGGTATTCTCCATCGAACACAGCCCCAAATTTTCCCTGATTGTTGCACTGATGGAATGAGCGAGTCCATTAAGGTTGATCATCGCCCCCATGCTGCTGTTAGGGTGTACAATGTTTTTCTAATTCTGCTTATCTCACTCAGCATCATTTCTTGAAAATCCATATAGGCTTCCCTGAATTCCCATCTCTCTACTGGTTTCTAATAGAACAATGTTGTTCTATGCTGGGACAACTTCTTACTTGGGGAAATGTTTTAATTCCTTGTGGTCCGTAGCACACCTACCAATCTGGCTATATGACCAAGGGCAGATCTGCTATACCAACCAATTGAAATCCAGATACCTGTCTTAATAGAGGTAATAAGATCATAACCTTGAACAGTTTGTAAACTAAGAGACCAAATGAACCAGATAGGATACCTTCCTGATTCACACAAAGTATCCCTATTATCATTGAAGAACACAGAGGTAATATAGAGTCAAAAGCTCGTTACAGATCATTAGAATTAAAAATGGTCTTAAAATTTGTTTGATCTAACTCCCTTACTTTATAGAGGAGAACAAACTGATCAAAATAAGAAATATTTTGTCAAGGGTTACTTGTTAAACATAAAATCTTAATTATATTCATAATTGTATGTATTCTGTGACTACTTTTAAGCTGTAGGTATACCAGAGACCAAGAACATGGTTTCAATTTCCAATGCCTTCTGTGTGATATTCAGTTTTAATATTTCAGAGAGTTAAATTCCCCTTGCAGCCAGATATTGACAATATGTCAGCATTCACAAGTTAGAACTTTACTTTCATGGGACGGCTGGTGGGGATCAGTAAATGAACTTGGCAGTCTCCCAGAGGTCATCCAGCTCACATTCCTCCTCCTCCTCTTCTTACTCTTCATCATTGGGTCCAATTTGTCCATCTATACTATCTGTACCGGATTTTCTGTAAAGTTACCATGCAGATGCATGTTGAAATTTTGGCAACAAACATTCTTTATCCATTTTGTCTTTTCTGTAGATGAAAGACAGACTCTTTTGAGATCTCTTCCAGGAAGAATTGCAATGTTCTGAAGCTTGATGTTATAAACACAATGACATCAGCAAACAGGATCATCTGGAGGATCTCACCAATAGCTCCTCAACCAGAATTCTTCTTCATATGAAAAACCATCTGGTCAGCAATGCAAGCTTTTTATTCATGTGTTCTTCAGAAAACCACCACACTTAAGGAGCCTAGATTCCATGCAGATGTGATTTTTTATGTTCTTAGATAACAAGGAAGCTTCATCAAGGAAGCCAATACAAATCCAGTCTCAAAGACAGCTTTATCCTACACCAGTGCCATGTTAGTTGGGTGTGGGATAAGGAAGAAAGCTAATTTAGAAAGCTGGAGTTCATCTTATAGGCTAATCATATTCTAGAAGCATTTTTCCTATCACACATGGCAACTTCTGACCTATTCTTCCAGAAAGAGTTTGGGGCAAATCCTGAAATGTGGGGTTGATAAGGAGGCAATTGATCACTAGCACATGAGGGTGCTGGTAAAACTGTAATAATAAATGCCCTTTAATCGAAGGCATCCCATAAAGTTCCCTGTCCTATTTAAATAAAAGTAGCTGCTGGACATGGACAGTTAGCCCACTATGGAAATGCTCTATTTCATTAGTCAAAAAACTTATCAGTTATTTTATTGTTTGAAGCTAATTTTGTGTGACTAGAGATTATTTGGACTAAGAATGTTTCTCTGAACTCAGTAACTCTCCAGGAATACTGTAGATAGTCTTGTTTTGAGTCTACCCAAATTTGTGTTTTGACTTCAACCAAATTTTATAAAATATTTAAAGTTACTGATATTCATCTTAAGTCTACTTCGCTTTCAAGTTACCTTCTCAGAAAAGTTACTTATCTGTGTCCATATTGTTTATATGCAAGTATCCTTGTTATATAATATAAATCTCCCAGAGTTTAAGGATATGGAGCCACAACTCCTCTCTAGTTCATTCTCCTAATAAAATTCTCCCTAAAATTATTTCAGATTTTCAGGTTTGTTGTCATAAATAATACTACCACTGAACCACTACTGTTGTTATTGTTGTTCAGTCATGCCCAACACTTCCATGACCCTATCTGGGATTTCTTGATAAAGATTCTAAGTTCATTTTACAGATGAGGAAACTGATGCAAACAGGGTGAAGTGATTTGCCCAGGGTCATACTGCCAGTATTCCTGAGGTCAAATTTGAACTCAGGTCTTTCTGACTACAGGCTTTTCTCTCTCTCTCCCTCTTCTTTTCCCTCCTCAGGACTGCTGAGAGGATCTAACAAGATAATAGTTGGAAAGCATTTAGCATAGTATTTGGTACACAGTTGTGCTTAATAAAAAGTTGTGGTATCAGGGTTACCTGACCCTCAACAAATCTGAACCATGCTCTCTACCTATAAAATGAGGCCAAAGCTAGTTGCATCATATACTACATAGAGTGGTTGTGAGAAAAGTCTTTTATAAATTATAAAGCACCACATAAATATTAGCTACTCCAATTATTATCATTATTTATCCTCACAATCTTCTTGTGAAACAGCCAAGTCAGATTTTATCAATGCCCTCTTAACAAATGGGAAACTGAGAAGGGGAAAAAAAGAAGGAAGAAGAGGAAAAAATATCCTTTCCCCACCTGGTTTAACAGTTGTTAAGTGATCACAATGAAAAGCCAGAACTGCTTTGTTCTGAGAAACAAATGCCTCTTTAGACAACTACTAAATATAAGCACTTATTAAGAACCAACTGTATGCAAAAGTCTCTTGCTCAAAGATATCAGATAAAAATTGAATTCTCTTTCCAGAAGTGATTGCAATTTATTTTACAAGAAGGGAATAATACTTTATTAAGCACCAAGTATGGGCAAAATACTATGTTAAACACTTTACAAATATTATCTCATTTTATCCTCATAATAATCCTGTGTGGTAGGTGCTATTATGATCTCCATTTTACAGTTAAGAAAGCTAAGTCAAAGAAAGGTTAAATGACTTGCCTAGGATCATACAGCTACAAAGTATCTGAGGTTGTATTGGAACTCAGGTCTCCCTGACACCAGGCCCAGTATTCTGTCCACTGCACCACCTAGTTGCCTATTTTAGGATCTAACATCACATAGTCTTATATGGCATAACATGACAGGACATGATATGGTATGGTGCTGTATTATGCTATATTCTATCATACATAATTTTCTTAGTAAAAGGTGAAAGATTTGTTTTATCTAAAGAAAAATCAGAGTATATTAAACTAAAATTATATCATTATATCATGTTTTTATGTTGTATTGTGTTATATCATTCTGTTGTGCTAAAACATTATTATATGTCATATGATGTGTGTTATATAACAGATTATAATATAGAATAATGCAATATATTATAGCATAATATAATTCTAAAAGAATAAAAATAAACAAATAGGGGTGGGTTTAATTAAGGAGAGTATCCCAGAAGGTAAGGTTTGAATCTTTCATAAGGCATGTTGAATATGGATTGGTAAAAAGAAAACAAAGTATCACAGATGTTGTGGAGCTTGGGGCAGGAAGCAATGGAATAGACAGGTGCACTATGATGTGATTTTTGAACTGACAAGGAAGAAGAAAAAAACTCTTAATCATGGTGCTTTGATAAATAAAGTATAAACTTTGAAGGCTATGAATTCTGTCTCCAGAATAACTATCACTAATATGTTCATCATTTGGGAAACTGTTCCTCCTTCCAATTGTTCAAGTCATTTCAGTCATTCCTGACTATGACATTTAGGATTTTTTGGCAAAGATACTAGAGTGGTTTGATATTTCCTTCTCCAGCTCATTTTATAGGTGAGGAAACTGAGGTAAACGGGGTTAAGTTTCTTGTTCAAGGTTACACAACTAATAAATGGCTTGCTTGGAACTCAAGAAGATGAGTGTTACTGACTCCAGGGCCAGAACTCTATCTACTAGGCCAGCTAGCTGATTCTCTATGAATGAAAAATCCCTCTTCTGAGGCTTACCCTCTTGCTCTTCTAGGTTCACTGAGTTCACACAGGGGAAGAAACAGGAAGGATATATTTTATAAGAGTGGGGTATAGTAAATCAGTCAAATTACCCTACTCCACCTAAAGTAAAAGGAAAAAATGCCATGGCCCGATACCATAACCAGATGGAAACACAACTGGATTGAATCAAATCAAAGGCATCTCAACTAAGTGAGAAAAGATCTCCCTGATGATGGCAATGTTGTTGTTGCTGGTCAGTCGTTTCAGTCATGTCTGACTCTTCATGACCTTGATCAGCACATTTTGGCTCATGACCCAGGGAAGACTTGGAAGGACTATGTTATAGTCCATATAATTCCGGTGGCCATTTGTCACAGTTATAAGGAGGAGGAGGTGACTTTCAGGAACTTTGACCCCACTGAGGGTTAAAAATACTGCTGAAGTATCAGAATTACTAATGAGCCTAAACAAGCTAGTAAAGAACACCTCACTAGGAGCAGCACTCAACCTCTATCTTCCAGCATGGGTCACAGAACTGAATACATATGAACAAACGGAAGGATAAAGTGTGATCCACAAAAATTCCTCACGGGAATATCTCTCTCATAGTCTTTTCCTCCTTTCCATTCCCACCTTAACACTCTTGCTCTATGAAACTCTAAGATACTGTGATGTTTGGTTGACTTGTTGACATGTCTACTTCCTAGGACCTTCATTCTGGCTCATCTTTTTGGACTTATATATTCTCTGTCTCATCTGACTGATTCCTCTTACATAATGACCTCTGAATCTTTGACTGCCAAACTGATTGCCTTTTTTTTTCTTTTAACAAAGGGATATTTATTTCAAAAACATAGTAAGTGTAAAAGTACAACTATTTCTCTCCAACTCCTGGAAATCACCTCTACCACTTCAGTCTGAAGGTGAAGATGGAGAGTGGACTTAGGCAGTGTAATTTCTTTGGTCCTATTAAGTCATGTCCAAATATGGCATCAATACTTGGGTGAATGAATTCTCATCACAGGTACTAATGGACTGGGTCCTGCACACTATAGTTCTTACTCTTTGCAGTATCAGTGCTAGACTGACTATAAAACAGACCTGGGATCTATGCCCAGATCTCCATCTCTTCTTTCCTTCTCTTAAAACAAAGTAACAACCCCCGAGGTAAAGAACTAAGGTCTGTGGTTGGTGGCCACATGTCATTGATTGGAAAGACCTTCAGAGCTTCCCCTCTTTCATAAATATTGACTCTCTTCTTTCACCAGAATGTTGCCAGGATGGAAGACATCAAATGGAGAGAATCATCTATGGATTTTGATTACTTAACTACTTAAGACTATAGGAATAGAATTGAATAATAAATAATGCTTAGCTACAGTACATTATCTAATATCCAATCGTTCAATCTAATGCAAAGCTTAGTGAATGAGAAACTGAAGGATATGACAACTAAATGAATTGAGGCACGAACTTTCCTTAAGACACTTTGTCAGAAAGTCAGTTTTCTCATTTGCAAATAAGATTCACCCCTAACAATTTAGAGGTCCTTGTTACTTCAAGGCTCCATGGATTGATCACTATTTATTAGTTAACAAATTACAAATTTATTTTATCAATTTGGAACTAATAGAGAGACAAAATCCACATAATTTTTTTGCTTAAATTTGGTGTTTATGTACAATGTTAATCATGAGAACAGAAAGAATGCAGAATACAGTACCCTATTTGTGTATAATCTGTGTAAAAATACACACAAAATGCATACATGTGCATGTCATAACCAGTGACTATAGAGTCAAAGAATATGAACAACTTGTTTTCAAAACATTCTCAAAACAACCTATTCTGCAAACTTAAGAACCAAGTATAATAAAGATTATTTGAAATTGCTATTAAGGAAGAAAGAAAATATTAGAGATAGCAAAACAAAATCCATATAATTAAGAGATCTAAAGCCAGATATGGATATACTCCTGGCAAAAAAGTGGTAAGGGCATCCTGTGTGTAATGCCCTTGACTGTGGTGACCTGTATTTCACTGCAGCCCACTTCAAGTCGGGTCCTTTCAGTAAAGGCTTTTGGCGAACATTAGGGTTCTCTCTGGCTCTTCCATCGATTTTACAGATGATTTGGGTTTACTGACTGAGTCTTCCTTGGTCAGGAATGTGTCCCTTGACACTTAGCTAAGCTAAGCTAAGTCAAAGAACCAGAAACAGAGACAATAAAATGTAAAGATATTCCACTCCTCAGCAAGTCAACTGACTGCAAATGCAAAGGACAGCAGAGACAATGAATTTTCCTCTAGAGTTAAAATTGTCATTGTTTCCAGTTTTTTATTTGTCTATATTAGATAAAAATCTGAGAATATATCAGGCTGATCATCATTAATAATAGCAATAATAATATTAATAGTTAATATTTCTATAGCTCTTATTCTATATAGCACAGGCACTGTGCTAAACACTTTACAATTACAGATATCTGTGCCACATTGAGGAGGTTAGGGGGAGATGGTCCAATTACAATGGAAAATTTTTTTGGAAAACTTTTTTGACCTTCCTTTGTCCCAGAGAAGAAATCTGAATTTTTTTCTTTTTCTTTTACAGGTATATTATTGTAAAATTTTCAATCATATATATCTATATCTATATCTATATACATATATATATATATATCTTGCATTTCTGATGTCTAAATTTTCTGTTATCTAACAATCTTCACATGTCTGCAGCTTCTGCAAAACTCCACCAAAATTCCAATTTAATTTTTTGTGCCAATCTATGACATATTGAAAACTTGATAGGGAAAGTCTCAATGTAGAAAGGATAACTTTAGCTGGTGCAACTGATTCATAACTCTAGGGAGTCCAGTAGATGGACCCATATAGAGACCCAGTGGCTAAGCAATCTGCCTTACTCAGTTTAGCAGTATCTATGCCCAGCAGACAAGTTTTCTGACCAGACCAACCCAGACTTGCTCAGGAAGAAGTATGGAAGCATATTAAAACTTCCTTTTGGTTTCTTTAAAAAGAATAACAAGTATTTCTTTTCTCTAAAAAATTATTTCCAAAATCCTCAGAAAAAAACTCTTGCTAGTTGGGTGATAAATGAAGGACCAAAAGACTTATCTTATACAAATAGTTTAAATATAATACCTTTTTTTTTTTAGCAAAGGATAACAATTCTACCACCTCTTGGAATTCATTGGGATCATGGGGAGCCTCTCCAAAGAGAAAGGATTTTGATGTCTAACAAGATCTCTTTGTTTATTCCCAGGGTGAAAGGAATTAGTCTAAGAGGGAATAGTATTGTTGCTCAATTATTTCTGAATATTCATGTAAAATGTATTTAATATTTCTTTTCTTCATTCAAGATTTCTATCAATGTTATTTAAAATCATCCTGAGGCAAAGAACTATGGCAGAGGACATGAGGTACTGTGCCATTTTTGATATCTCTCTATAGAAATGACCTAATAAATGTTTTTGATAGACACGAGGACAAAAATGTAGATTAGATTACGGTAATAATATCAATATTTTTTCTTTGATAGGAGCTAGCTCTGCAGTCAAATGACCTACTTCACTCAACCTTGGAATAACTGAGACACACATGGTCTATGAGGAGCTAGCCCTCCTGAACAATGGAGCAATTTATCTATCACAAAATGTGCCCCATAAAGAATTTCATAGACTTAGAGTTGCAATGTTTGTGAGCTGCATTGTTCATGTGTTTTCCCCACACCTATGTTTTACTCCTTTTGGATAATAGATTTGTAATCACTCTTTCTCCCATGAACTTTGTGGAATAATATATCCCAGCCTAGGTTTGGGGAAGGGGGGAGGGAGAAATATTTTGTAATTATTGTTCTTGCTATGCCATTTGAATAAATGCCTTCCCTAAGAACTAATGGCATCTATTGGCTGATAATTAAAGGCAAAGACATTTCTGGGGCTTGAAAGCTATATTACTGGGGAATAGCCACACACAGCATTGCCCCTCTTATAGTAGTCATCCTTCTAGGGACCCAATCTGCCAGTGCTAAGTGCCACATTGTAGATGTTTATTCAGTATCTTTGGATGCTCTCCATTTTTTTGTTTGGGTTTTTTTTTTTGTAAGGCAATAAGATTAAGTAAGTATTGAGTGTCTGAGGCTGCATTTGAACTCAAGGGCCAGTTCTCCACCCACTGTGCCTCCTAGTTTCCCCTGATGCTCTCCATTTTTGGTGGCATGTTTGGAGTGCTGAATCCAGCTTCTACTGACTTTCAAGAGCCAATTGTTAATATTCAGTGTGAATATTTATCCTTTGGTAATTAGTAAAGGCTTCAGACCAGGACTTATTTTATTGTTTTATTGATGGTCTAAAATAAAGTGATGAAGAAAATGTTAATAATGCAAATCAAATTTAAAAGTGTATTGTGGGGGGCAGCTAGGTGGTGTAGTGGATAAAGCACCCACCGGCCCTGGAGTCAGGAGTACCTGGGTTCAAATCTGGTCTCAGACACTTAATAATTACCTAGCTGTGTAGCCTTGGGCAAGCCACTTAACCCTGTTTGCCTTGCAAAAAAAAGTGTATTGTGAGTATATTTTTATCTTATTGCTTAATATTTATCAGTACACTCTTGCATGGGATTCACAGAAGAAATTTTCTACTTAAGACTTTCCATCTTGGATGCTTTTACTAAATAAAATGAGCACTTTCCTCTTTTGTTCTAGATTGTAATTGGACCATGTCTTTTCTGATATATTTCCTTTATAAGTGAGATCAGTTTCTTTGATATAACTCCTTCTTGATAGAATGTTTAAGTATTGATATTTGTAGTATTACTGCATACATTACAAGTATGGAGCATTATAGTTGTTGCATCCCTTGAGTTTTGATGGCTCACAATGCAGGCAGAGTCACATAGAAAATTTCTTGGGCTTAAAGGACACTTCTACTACCCATGTTGAAAGGCAAGAGTATATGGAAAACACATTTAATAAATAATTGTGAAGACTGCTTTGTATAGGGTGTGTGCCAGGATCATTGGGGAGACAAATAAATTGGTCTTCCCATTCTCAAGAAGACCACAACCTGGTGTAGAAGCTTAGACACACCCACATGTGTATTTTTATTTTGTTTTAATGTTTGTAGTATTTTTTTTTTATTTTTTCAAGGCAATGGAATTAAGTGACTTGCTTAAGGTCACACATGTAAGTAAGTATTAAGTGTCTGAGGTCACATTTGAACTCAGGTCCTCCTGATTTTGGGGCCCATGCTCTATCCACTGCACTACCTAACTGCCCCTTGTTTTAATAACTTTTAAGGATACATTTTATTTTCATGCAGCAGATTCTTCCCAACAAGCACCCAAGTAGATCCCTCTACAAAGTATTATTATCTGAAAAGAGTTTAGCAAAATCTAATAAGCATGATTGTGCCTGATATCACACTATGAACTTTGTTATCCATCTATTGTTAATAATTGCTAATATTGATAGAGTAATTTAACAAGACGATTGCATTCTTCAACTTTCATAACAAGATAACAATACTAAGCCTTCACATATATATACATTTTCACAGTATATTGGAATTTAAGTGCCATTGGAATGGTATAAAATACTGCAGTCTTATGATACTGATATTGTTAGTTAATTTTGTGCTTATTTCTTGTCTAATCCCTCTTTGTATACAACCTCATCCTCTATTTCACTGTTTTCAGCACATAGAACAGTCTCATAACTGATGAATGGCATTGCTCTTAATAAATTAATTGGTTAAATCCAAACAGACACTCTCTTTGGTTTTGAGGGCCCTCCCATGATTTGGCCCCAAGCTTCCATGGAAGACAATGTAGTGCAGTGGAGGAAGCAATGAAGCAAAAATCAGGAGATTTTTTTTTTAATTCAATTTCATTTTGTTTTCAGTTACAGATTCTCCCACTCCCTCAACTCCCTTCCACTTATGATGTCACAAGCAGGGAGCTGCCAATTCTAGAGGAGACTTGAAACTTTCTAGTGTTAAATATTTCAAATATGGAAGTCAAGGTAATTGGAGTGGAACTATCAGGCAGGAATTGGGGGAATGTCTCAAGCAGAGAAAATCCATCTCCAAAAAGAGCTAAATCTAGAAAAGCAGATGATTTTTTTTAACAGGCACTTTTAGTTTTGTATTCATGGTTTTACTGAACATTGTGTTCTTTTCCTTTTGGGTCTTGCTTATCAAGTCTGTTCCATTGATTTACTCTGCCTGAGACTCATTTTGAGAAAGATTGATTGAAAGGATTAGACTCTGACTAGACTGCTGCTTAAATGAGAGGCAGCTTTTTCTCCTGCAAGAAGGGTCTATTTATCCAACAGATTTGCTGTGAGGAAGAACATATTAATGGCCTAGAAGAAAGATCACTGGATATGACTTATTTGCTACTTTTGCGGCCTAAGCCCCTTTATTCAACTTCTCTGCATCTTTGTTTCTATAGTTATAAAATGTTAAGAAAAATAAAAAAGTACTCAAAAATAAAATTTTAATGATGTAGCTCCAAATGATTATGATGAAAGTAAGGAAGGGAAGCTGATATTGACATAAAGAGAATGTATTGTCCAACTTAGATTTTTTAAAAATCATGTAGAAAAGATGGAAGCAAGGGCAAATCATGGAAAA
The DNA here is from genome assembly GCF_037893015.1 of Macrotis lagotis. Classification (NCBI taxonomy): domain Eukaryota; kingdom Metazoa; phylum Chordata; class Mammalia; order Peramelemorphia; family Peramelidae; genus Macrotis; species Macrotis lagotis. The sequence continues at coordinate 222,363,430 of NC_133659.1, read as the reverse complement.
TGAATGCAAAAACATGACATGATCTTCTCAGAATTATGTCAGGAATACTGATGCTTAGAATAAACTGTAGCTGATAATCAGTAGAAAGCATAACTTTTAAAAATGTATTGAAAGCAAGAAGAAATTCAAAGAAAGGATAGAACTCATGCTCAATGTAGATGGTATGATTATAATGGAAGACAGAGAGAAAGCAGAACTACTCTTATTGGCTTCTATATGAATTTTAGACCAGGAAAGATAGCAAAAGTAGTTAGCAGGGAGTTGAAATTTAACCTCTCTGGGGCTCAGGTAAAATGAAAGAGTTGGACTAACCCTTCTTAACTCTAAATCTAGAATTATGAATTATTATTAGAGTCTAATTGTATGAACAAGACTATAATAATCCAAGACAAATTCCCCAGGACGCATGCTGAAAAACACTATTCGCCACCAGAGAAAGAACTCTGATGAACTCTGAATGAAAATTGAATCATACTTTTTATTTAGGTTTTGCAAGTTAAATGGCTTGCCCAAGGCCACACAGCTAGGTAATTATTAAGTGTCTGAGACTGGATTTGAACTCAGGTACTCCTGACTCCAGGGCCGGTGCTCTATCCACTGTGCCACCTAGCCGCCCCAAATCATATTTTTTTTAAACTTTGTTTTTATTGTTCTATTTTATTAGTGTTTTCTTTAGTAACATATATTTTACATGAGCTCACAAGTATTATTAAAATCAAATTACTAGGGGCAGCTAGGTGGTGCAGTGGATAAAGCACCGGCCCTGGAGTCAGGAGTACCTGGGTTCAAATCCAGTCTCAGACACTTAATAATTACCTAGCTGTGTGGCCTTGGGCAAGCCACTTAACCCCATTTGCCTTGAAAAAACCTTAAAAAAAAATCAAATTGCTTGCCCTCTCAAGAAAGGGGAAATGGCAGAAGGAGGGAGAGAATTTGGTCCTCAAAACTTTAAAAAATTCTCATTAAATTTTTTTTCTATGTAATTGAGAAACATTTAATGAAACAAGAATATTTTTTAAAAAGAATCTAATTGAGATAATTTTGATTACATTAAATTAAAAAGCTTTTGCATAGATAAAACCCACTGTAACCAAGATCAAAAGAAATGTAAACTGGGAAACAATTTTTACAACTAGTATTTCTGACAAAAGATTCATTTCTAAAATATATAGAGAATTGAGTCAAATTTTCAAAAAAAACAAACCATTCCCTAACTGACAAATGGTCAAAGGATATACAAAGACAATTTACAAATGAGGAAATCAAAGTGATCCACAGTCATATGAAAAATTGCTCTAACTCATTACTTATTAGAGAAATGCAAATTAAAGCATCTCTGAGGTACCTCACACCTCTCAGACTGGCCAATATGACTAGAAAGGACAATGATCAATGTTGGAAGGAATGTAGGAAATCTGGGACACTAATACATTGTTGGTGGAGCTGTGAACTCATCCAACCTTTCTGGAGAGCAATTTGGAATTACATCCAAAAGGCAACAAAAATGTGCATATCCTTTTTTTTTTTTTATTATTTTTGTGGGGGTTTTTTTTAGCTTTTGCAAGGCGATGGGGTTAAGTGACTTGGCCCAAGGCCACAGAGCTAGGTAATTATTCAGTGTCTTAGGCCGGATTTGAACTCAGGTACTCCTGACTCCAGGGCTGGTGCTCTATCCACTGCACCACCTAGCCACCCCATGTGCACACCCTTTGATCCAGCAATACCACTACTGGGTCTATACCCTGAAGAGATGATGAAAAAGGGTAAAAATATCACTTGTACAAAAATATTCATAGCAGCCCTGTTTGTGGTGGCAAAGAACTGGAAATCAAGTAAATGTCCTTCAGTTGGGGAATGGCATAACAAACTGTGGTATATGCATGTCATGGAACACTATTGTTCTATTAGAACCAAGGAGGGATGGGAATTCAGGGAAGCCTAGATGGATTTTCAAGAAATGATGCTGAGCGAGATGAGCAGAACCAGAAGAACATTGTACACCCTAACAGCAACATGGGGGTGATGATCAACTTTCATGGACTCGCTCATTCCATCAGTGCAATCAGGGACAATTTGGGGCTCTCTGCAATGGAGAATACCATCTATATCCAGAGAAAGAACTGTGGAGTTTAAACAAAGACCTATTACCTTTAACTTAGGAAAAAAAACTTATCTTTTTATGTAATTTTGCTCTCTTATACTTTATTTTTCTTCCTTAAGGATATGATTTCTCTTTTATCACATTCAACTAAGATCAATGTATACCATGGAAATAATGTTAAGACTAACAGACTGCCTTCTGTGGGGGTGGGGAGGGAAACAAGATTAGGGGAAAAATTGTAAAACTCAAAATAAAGAAAATCTTTCTTGAATGACAAAAAACAGAGTGGAGAATAAAAAAATGTGCATACCCTTTGATCTAGCAATACCACTACTGCCATCTACACCCTGAAGAGATTATGAAAAGGGGTAAAAACATCACTTGTACAAAAATATTCATAGCAGCCCTGTTTGTGGTGGCAAAGAATTGGAAATCAAGTAAATGTCCTTCAACTGGGGAATGGCTTAGCCAACTGTGGTATATGTATGTCATGGAACAATATTATTCTATTAGAAACCAGGAGGGATGGGAATTCAGGGAAGCCTGGAGGGATTTGCATGAACTGATGCTGAGTGAGATGAGCAGAACCAGAAAAACACTGTACACCCTAACAGCAACATGGGGGTGATGATCAACCTCGATGGACTTGCTCATTCCTTCAGTGCAACAATCAGGGACAATTTTGGACTATCTGCAATGGAGAATACCATCTGTATCCAGAGAAAGAATTGTGGAGTTTGAATAAAGACCAAAGACTATTATATTTAATTAAAAAAAACTGTTATCTTATAATATAATTTTGCTCTCATACTTTATTATTCTTCCTTAAGGAATATGATTCTCTTTCCACATTCAACTTAGATTAATGTATACCATGGAAACAACGTAAAGACTAACAGATTGCCTTCTGTTGGGGGTGGGGAGAGGGAAGCAAGATTGGGGGGGGAATTGTAAAACTCAAAATAAATAAAATCTTTCTAAAAAACAAAACAACAACAAAAGAATCTAACTGGGACAGCTAGGTGGCGCAGTGGATAAAGCACCAGCCCTGGAGTCAGGAAGACTTGAGTTCAAATGTGACCTCAGACACTTAATAATTACCTAGCTGTGTGACCTTGGGCAAGTCACTTAACCTCACTGCCTTGCAAAAAAAAGAATCTAAATGTAAAAATACATAATAATATATCCTATTTTGCAGAATCCTTTTCAGTTAATTTGAATAACCATCCTTCAAGAACCTATAATAATAGTTACTCTCTTCAAAGCACTTATTTATTCTAATGGGGAGACAGAATAAATACTCAGATAAGAATATGCAAAGTGTATACAAAGTAAATGTAAAATTGAGTAGTAGATAGACATTTCTGAGGTATATTGGATGTGAACTTATATTTTCAGGATAATTTCAATTCACATATATATGTATGCATGTTTGTACATTTTGGTTTTTTTTTTTTGAAAAGCATTGGGGTTAAGTGACTTGCCCAAGGTCACACAGTTAGGCAATTATTTTTAAAATTTCTTTCTTTTTTTTTTAAAGTTTTTGCAAGGCAATGGGGTTAAGTGGCTTGCCCAAGGCCACACAGCCACGTAATTATTAAGTGTCTGAGGCCAGATTTGAACTCAGGTACTCCTAACTCTAGGGCCGGTGCTTTATTCACTACACCACCCAGCTGCCCCTGTATATTTTTTAATTGTTTTAGTAATGTCTAATTATTTGTTAACCTTATTTGGGTTTTTCTTAGCAAAGACACTGGAGTGGTTTGTCATTGCCTTCTCCAGCTCATTTTTTTTTTTTAGGTTTTTGCAAGGCAAATGGGGTTAAGTGGCTTGCCCAAGGCCACACAGCTAGGTAATTATTATCTGAGACCAGATTTGAACCCAGGTACTCCTTACTCCAGAGCTGGTGCTTTATCCACTGGGCCACCTAGCTGCCCCTCCAGCTCATTTTTAAGGATGAGAAAATGAAGGCAAGCAGAATTAAGTGATATGCCCAGGGTCACACAGTTAGTGCCTAAGATTGGATATGAATTCATAAACATGTATCTTTCTGATTCCAGAACTAGCACTTTATCCACTGTGCCCTAGCACAGTGTATGTATGTGTGTGTGTATAATCATATATATATATTATATATATATATATATATATATATATAATATATATATGTGTGTGTGTGTGTGTGTAGTGGATAAAGTGGATATGCATAGTGGATAAAGCACTGGCCTTGGAGTCAGGAGCACCTGGGTTCAAATCCGGTCTCAGATAATAATTACCTAGCTGTGTGGCCTTGGGCAAGCCACTTAACCCCGTTTGCCTTAAAAACCTAAAAAACAAAAAAAATGATATCCTTAAGGAAAAAATAAAATATAAGAGATAGCAACATTACATATGATAAGATACCTCTCATCAATGACATATATATATATATGTTTGTGTGTCTATATGTGTGTACACATATACACAAATATACAAACTTTATATGCATGCATACACATATCTAAAATTCATTTGCATTCATTGGTATTAATTCAGTGAATTAATTATTCATTTTAGTTCTTCAAAGCTGATGAGAACTTGGCTTTCAGCTTTGAGAGAGCCACCCTTAGTTTCAGGCTCTTTTCAGGGAGAGGTCCTTGGAGGAAGAGAAAGACTCTGGAAAGCAATCAACAGGTAGTAACCAGCACCCATACATAGATATGAAATAGATTTTCAAGTTTCCTAAGAAAGTGGTTTAGTTTCTTCATGGGCATAGCAGGCAATTCAGGTCACTCTCCCTATCCCTGACACACTACATGGTGAGGACTGAAGAATCTTAAGAATGAACCATAGAGGCCAGAACAAAAGCATGATTAAAACCTTCAAGATAAAGGAGTTGATGTCTTAAGCCTCACTTTGCAATTTTTATCACTCTCATCAATTCCTTCTGGGACTATTTATCTCTTATTTTGCTCCTCTAGATAATTATTTTAGTCTCATGTTTTTCCTGTAGCTCTGGGAGCCATATTCATTTTGCCTCAAATGATTAGCACTCCCTTTCTCTAGAAGGCTGAGTCCTAGAATTCTTAAACTTGGGGCTATATAGACAATCTCAAGCCTAATGCTGCTTAGAAATTAACCCCCCCCCTTTTTTTCTAAAATGAATGGGATTTCCAAACTCTTCAGGAATTTCAGTATATACTTCTCCAGAAAGCAAGTGTTTAGGAACTCTCACTTGAGATATATGTATGAGAATGCATGTAAAGCCTATGTGGTTCTGCCTCAAGGTAGATATTCAAGGCAGGTAGGAATGTGGTGGAAACTCTGTACACCTCTCCATCTGGTCTCTGATCTCTCAAAAAGTGGAAACAGAAAAAACACAAAAAGGCAGGGCAAGAAGACTTGGTTATTGCATCCTTCCACTCCTTTTCAATGTCCCCCAAGTGTTATTCATCTTATGATTTTTTTTTGAAGGGGAGAATATCTTTTTCCCTTGTTTTTTGAATTTTACAATTTTCCCCCAATCTCGCTTCCCTCCCCCCCCCACCCCCACAGAAGGCAGTCTGATAGTCTTTACATTGTTTCCATGGCATACATTGATCAAAATTGAATGTGTTGAGAGAAAAATGATATCCTTTGGGGCAGCTAGGTGGTGTAGTGGATAAAGCACCGGCCTTGGAGTCAGGAGTACCTGGGTTCAAATCCGGTTTCAGACACTTAATAATTACCTAGCTGTGTGGCCTTGGGCAAGCCACTTAACCCCGTTTGCCTTAAAAACCTAAAAAACAAAAAAAAATGATATCCTTAAGGAAAAAATAAAATATAAGAGATAGCAACATTACATATGATAAGATACCTTTTTTTAAAAAAATAAAGATAATAGTCTTTGATCTTTGTTCAAAGTCCACAATTCCCTCTTTGGATACAGATGGTATTCTCCATCATAGATACCCCAAAATTGTCCCTGATTGTTGCAACTGATGGAATGAGCAAATCCTTCTAGACTGAGCATCACCCCTATGTTGCTGTTAGGGTATACAACATTCCTCTGGTTCTGCTCACATTGCTCAGCATCAGTTTATGCAAATCATGAAGAATATCTTTAATATGACTCTGTATGGTTTTTCTTGGTGCCTGATAGTTTGGGTACATAAATCATTTAATGAATAAATTAATTTGTCTGAGGTAGTCAGGTGGTGCTTTGAATAGAATGCTAAACTTGGAGCCAGGAAGACTCATCTTCCTATGTTTGAATCTGGTCTCAGACACTTATTAGCTATGTGATCATGGACAAGTCACCTAACCCTGATTGCCTCAGTTCCCTCATCTGGAGCGGGAAGAGAAAATGGCAAACCACTCCAGTACTTTTGCCAAGAAAATCTCAAACATAGTGATGAAGAGTGGGACATGATTGAAAACTATTGAATAATTAAATATATCTATCTAGGAATTCCTAAAAATAACAGGAGTAAATAATGTCATCAAGAAATTACTTGATAGGGCAGAAGATGGGTTGGCCACATGGCCAAAAGTAAGATGATTTCTGAGTAGCTGGAGCATTTCACTGGTACTTCTTCAATGTCAGGAGAAAGCTAAGAAGGCCTCCTAGATGTTGGCCACTTTGTGGTGAACTTTTGGTTTAACAGGGTTAAGATTGGGCAGGCATGGATAGATTGTGATCTATGCTGTTTGGAAAAATTCCCAAAATGATGAAATAACAGGGTACTGTTAGGGTATTTGACTGTCTAAAAGCATCTGGAGTGTCCCCAGGGGTGCTCAAATACCAAAATGTCTAATTGATGTGGATAGTTTCTCCTCCAAAACAGATCACAGCAAATCCGTTATCTATCCATCTTGTGGCACTCTTTCCAATGCCCTCTCAAAACATGGCAGCAGGGGTTTGACTCAACATGTTAGTGGTCTTCCTCCAAACATTGAAAGCTCTAACAAAACTCTCGATTGTCTGCATGTCAATTTTCCCTTTCACCATGTGACGTGTTCATTCATTTCAGTTGTGTCCAATTTTTTGTGATCTTATTTGGGGTATTCTTGACAGATATTGGAGTGATTTGCCATTTTCTTCTTCATCTCATTTTTGTTGTTGTTCAGTCACTTCAGTCACAACCAACTGTGATCCCATTTATAGTTTTCTTGACAAAGACACTGGTATAATTTGCTATTTTCTTCTCCAGCTCATTTTTACAGATAAGAAAACTGAGGTAAATAAGGTTCAGTGACTTGTCCAAGATCATACAGCTAGTTAAGTGTCTGAGTTCCAATTTGAACTGAGGAAGATGAGTCTTTCTAATACAGCTCTCTATCCATTGTGCCACTTAGCCACCCATATCTATTATTTTCTCAGCATAAACTTCCAAAATGACATCCTCTGCTCCTGTTCTTCTTGGAAGTTTCTTATTTGTCATATGTTGTATGTGGTGTAACAGATAAAGAATTGACTCTAGAGCCAGGGAAACCTGATTTCAAGTCCCACTTCTGGTGCATACTGACTGCGTGACCCTTGGCAAAGCCCTTGTTCCAGGCAATTCTCTTTGATCATCAGTTACAGAGAAGGAGCTGACCTATGTGAATAGAGTACTGAGTTTCCTCATCAGTTCCCCGTACCAGCGAAATCACACGTCCAGTCTCTGTCCCTATCTCTATATGCCAAAGCCTGTCCATATCCACCATGTAACTCTCCATTACCCTCTGTATATCATTCATTTCCAGTTCTTAAAAGACTGTCAAACTTCATGTCTAACAGGCTCAGGGTCATTGAAAATACTAGTAGATGGTGATAAGGTTGGCTTAGGGTTCTGACTCTAATTGTCTTCCCATTGACCAAGTTCACCCTATTTACAGGAAGGAGTGGTCTCACCCTACATGGCAGTTTCTTGCTAGATTTCAAGTTAACCCTGAAGTGACCAGTCCAGGATCCTAGCTCTTTAGAGGCTAATTGCAGGGACTCCCTCCCAGGAGGAGGAATATCAGGTTGGATGGCCTAGATTTATTACTGCCAGCTTCTCAGAGATGCCCAGGAGAGGGGCAGACTCAGACAGGTGCACCTGTCTAGAAATAGCATGCACTTGGAGTGAGAGGAATATAAAAGCCTGAGTCTCGGAACAGCTTCTTAGATCTCCCCCTTCCCTTCCTCCCACTCCCCAAGGACCCAGAACAGACATAAGGAAGCCTAGGCTGCTCCCTGGTAAGTACCAAATAGAGTAGACCAGCTGAAAATCCCCATTCATTTGAGATGTAACAATTATAATCAGGCAAGAATAAACTGGTGTTTGGAGTTCTCTTCTATGGAAAGGAGACAGACAGACAGACTGTCTCTGCAACTATGCTGAGAATTGTCTCTTTGACTTGGCTTTTCTATCAGCCCCATCACTCAGTCAAAGGTGAAGAAAGTCAAGTGGAAGTAGTTTAAAGAAAGCCTCCCTAAGCTACCCAGGTTCTGAACTGTCTGGCATTCAGAGTCTCAGTTTCTAAGGTTCTTTTGCTGAGTCTGTGTTTGCAGGCGCTAGAATAAGCCATGGATTTGCGCATTCACAGTCTTCTCTGCTTGGATAGGGACCAAATTAGGATTTGCTTCTATTTTAAGGAGAAGAGGGGGATAAGTGAGAATATGAAAGTGTGACTATAAGCATGTAAGATTATTTGTGCACTCATACAAATATGTCAGTGTAGGCATATAAAACAATTCTGGATGTATATGAAGATGAGAATGCAAATATATATTCTGTACAATATACTTTGCTAACATCTAATATAAACAATTTAATGGATTAGTCTAATATATAATATAAACAATATAATGCATCGTGCTAAGAAATAAAAATGTTATTTATTTAAATAATTTATAATTTATGTGATTAAATAATTTATAAATAACATTTATTTGAATAAATAAGTCATTTTTGCTATATAATATTAAATAATACATGAATATAATATAAATATATTAACATTAAAGTAGATGTTTTTGCAGGGAGAGGGAAAGTTGAATTGAGAATGATTTTTTTAAATCAGAATCTCCATTTCTTGTAAAGATGGTACAGGTAAGGGGCATGGAGATAGAGAAAGAGAGAGAAAACTCAAGTAAATCTGCTGTGCCCATCTTTCAGTTGAATTCAGTCCAACAAACACGGTTGAAATGCTTACGTTCAAGGCACATATAGAAGAGGCAATAACAGTGGATCCAAGCCTCCCTTCTGGTACATTCTGCTATTGAGATCCTGGAAACATTATTTCTCCTGTCTCCAAGTTGCAAAATTGCAGAATAGTTGCTGACCTGCATTGTTAAAAGGAATTTCCTACCCTGGGAGTTCTCTCTTCTAAAGAGATCACAGGCCTGGAAAGTCATTCCTGTCCTCCAGTAGCTCATATTCTACTGGAGGTTCAAACCTGTACATAAATAAATATCAAGTGTATAAAAAAAATTAGTCAGAAAAGAGCATTAACAAGTAGAGGGAGTGGGGGAACATCAAGAGAAGACAACTGGGGGGCCCTGATCTGTGCTTTGAAAGGAGGCCAAAGAGTCAGGTAGATGATGCACTGGGCCCAGAGACTGAAGACCTGAGTTCAAATCCAGACTCAGATGCTTACTAACTGTGGGATCCTTAAATAGTCATTTAAGCCTATTTGCCTCAGTTTCCTCATCTGTAAAATGAATTGAAGAAGGAAATGGCAAACCACTAGAATATCTTTGCCAAGAAGCTCCCAAATGAAGTCAGGAAAAGTCAGACATGACTGAACAACAACAAGAAGGTGATGGGAAAGAAATAATAAATTCTAGATGTGGGAAACCACTGGTATAGGCAGGAGAGATGGAACACTGTTTATGAGGAAGACTTAGCAGGTCAGTTTCTGTTGACTAGTTCCCCTTGTTCTAGGAGCCATAAAACGTCCCCAGAGAGAAAGAGAAAAGGAGGGGGGAGAATAGAGAGGGAGAAAGGAGGGAGACAGAGACAGAAATAGAATAATAGAGACAAGAGAGAGAGTGAGGCAGAAAGGGGGAGAAAGAGTGAGACACACAAACAGACACACACACACACACACACAGAAAGAGAGAAACAGAGAGACAGAGGGAGACAGAGAAAGACAGACAGACAGAGGGACAGAGAGACAGAGACAGAGAAATAGAAACAAAGAGAGACAGAAATAGAGACAAAGACACAGAAGGAGGCAGAGACAGAGGCTTGTTGACCACTTAGTATAAGTCAGGCAATATGCTAAGTATTGCACATACAAAGAGAGCCCAAAATAAGCTCTGACTTCAAGGAGTATTCGATAAGAACAGTATTTTTAATAACTGTCACCATGCCAAATACTCAAAATCTCCAAGCTACACAGAATGATAAATTTACAAAATATTGACATCTAGTTGAGGATATCAAAATCATACGGGGCCAAGGAGTAGGTGCATGTCATCCTTGTTGCTCTGTCTGCTGCTTTATTTATAGGATTATGTTAGTGTCCACGTAGAGTGCATGTGGATGGCAGAGAGATGCTATTGGTTAGTCTCCAGAGGATGAACTCACATCTTGATCTTTATTCAGATTCAGAAAAACAGCTTTTTCATCCACCTGTGGAAAAAGTCACAGACTATTAAATAGAAAAGAATATTAAAGATCTGTCTCAGAATCAGTTCCACCCGAACTCCATAAAAATATGAAAAAATTAATTTATATCAATTGATAATAGCAATAATATAATGTCTGAGAAGTCAGAAGATAAACTACTAGGACTTCACTGTCATCACAGACATAAATGTTTACTCACAACTGCCTGGAAATAACATTTAAGAACATTTTTTAAAATGCATCAGTCTAATAATCTGTAAAACATTAAATGAAAAAAAGAACAAACAGCAGTACAGTGATATGTCACAAGACCATTTAGGTCCGAACTTCATTTTTTTTTAGGTTTTTGCAAGGCAAACGGGGTTAAGTGGCTTGCCCAAGGCCACACAGCTAGGTAATTATTAAGTGTCTGAAGCCAGATTTGAACTCAGGCACTCCTGACTCCAGGGCCGGTGCTCTATCCACTGTACCACCTAGCCACCCCTCGAACTTCATTTTTAAGAAAAAATGAGAATGAGATGAGTGATCATCATCATCATCATCATCATCATCATCATCATCATAATGAGTAGGCTGGATTTGAACTCAGGTACTCCTGACTCCAGGACCGGTATGCTATCTACTGTGCCACCTAGCCGCCCCATAACCATGTTTTTAATAAATGTAGCTAGTGAATAGAATGCTAAACATAGAGTCAGAAAGGGATGAGTACAAATTTAGCCTCAGACACTTACTAGCTATATGACTATAGAAATGCCATTTTAGTGCTGCCTCAGTTTCCTTATCTGTACAATGAGAATGATACAGACTTGTTGTAAGGATCAAATGAGATAATATTTGTAAAATGCTTTTCAAATCTTAACATAGCTATATAAGTGTTAGGATAATAATGATGATGATAATGATGCCACTACACCAAATATTCATAACCTCCCATATTTCTGAAATAAAAACTTCCAAAATAAATTCTTCAGTTGTTTATTAGTCATGTCTAATTCTTTATAACCCCATTTGAGATTTTCTTGGCAAAGATACTGAAGTAGTTTACCATTTCTTTCTCCAGCTCATTCAGCAGATAAGGAAAAAAACAGGCAAGATGAGGTAAACAGGGTTATGTGACTTGCCCAGAGTCACACAGCTAGTAAGTATCTGAGGTCAGATTTGAATTCAGAAAGATGACTCTTCCTGCTTCCCAGTCCAGTGCTCTATCCACTCTACCATCTAACTGCCTCAAAATATATAGAGACTTAATAGAAGAAATCAAAACCATACGGGAACAGAATAAAGTATATATTTTTCTCATCATCCTATCTTCTACTGGAGTTGTTCAGGGATATGTTCAGGGAACCTACAGAAGGTATCTGTATCTCAATAATTTTATTTGATTTGGAGAACAGTCAGTTTGTCCACTTACCTAAGAATCCACAGAACTTTTACATAGAATAGTAACAGTAGACCTGCCCCAGGATTGGCATCTGAATTGCTTTCAAACCAAGAGGAAAAGAACAGGATAATGATAATAACAACCTCAAAACAGTTGAGAACTCAGGCTTGTAAAATGTGTTAAGGCTTATATTTTCCTCCTAAAATTCCTACAAACTGGGTAGTGAAAGCAAAGGTCACACAACTAATAATTGACAGAGCCAGGATTCAAACTTGGGCTTCCCAAGTCCAAATTCAGAGATCTTTTAAAGATTCCACATTGATTTTGAATCCTTTTCTCTGAAATAGTGTCCCTTTGTTGTTGTTCAGTTGGGTCTGATTCTTCCTAATCTCGTTTGGGGTTTTCTTGGCAAATATACTGGAGTGATTTACCATTTCCTTCTCCTACTCATTTTACAGATGAGGAAACTGAGACAAATAGGGTTAAAGACTTGTTCAGGGTCACACAGCTACTGTCTGAGGTCACTTTTGAACTCAGGTCCTCCTGTTCCAGATAGAATGCCTGCATCAGTGCCCCTATTTTTATACATAGTTCTCTACCAAGCAGGGCAAGCAGGTGAATCACAAAGGAATATACAAGATGTTTCCAAGAGTGCATGTAGATACATACAATATCCTGAATAAAGTCTAAATTATTCTGTTTGGCATTCAAGGCCCTCTATAACATAACCCAAAAGCCAAGATTTCCAATCTCATTCCTGTCCAAGCTGACAGTAAGCTTCTGAACAAGCTTCAAATAAACTTTCAAAGAATCCACAGTAAGTCCTGAGTTTCATCTGTAAAATGGAGGTATTCATGCTTCATCTTCCTAACAAAGTAGGCTGAGGAAATCTCAAAAAAACACTGAAAGCAGGACTTTGAAAACTATGTCTCAGTCAGATCTTTCGTTCAAAGGTCTTTCATTGCTTTCTTTTCTCCCTGGATGGAAATATACAGAACCTCCTTCAACCTTGGTCCCCCATCTTATGTATCTCTGACTATCTTCACATTTTACCTAAAATCATTTTTGTATCCTTGTTTAATCCCCTTCCTTCTTCTTTGTAAACTAAAGGGTCTGGGATTATGCTAGTTTCCATCTTTGTATCTGCTTAGGATCTAGCCTACACAGTAGTGATAATGATAATGACAATAATATTAAGTAAATACATATATATATATATATATATATATATATATATATATGTATATATGTAGTATCTACAATGTACTGATGTACTGACAGCCCTTGACTAAGGACCCTTGGAAACTGGCTAGAGAATGCTTTGCTACCAAGATACTTTGTCTTGTTTTTGTTTTTTAGGTTTTTGCAAGGCAATGGGGTTAAGTGGCTTGCCCAAGGCCACACAGCTAGGTCATTATTAAGTGTCTGAGGCCAGATTTGAACTAGCCACCCCACTACCAAGATACTTTGGCTCTCAACACCATCTTGAAAACTTGCTATAGTTGAGAACAAGCACAACTTGGTGAAGTTCAATTTCTTGTTTTTCCTAGCTTTGAAAAGCCCACTGTAGGAGAGTAATATAGTGACAGCACTGAGTAAAGGAGCAGAAACTAGAGCAGAATTTCTATACATTTGGCAAACAATTTCTACTTACTTTGGGGTAGGTAATTGAGGTTAAGCAACTTGGGGGGGGGGTCACAAAAGCTAAGTATTTGCAGCTGGATTTAAACTCAAACCTTCCTGTCTGCAAGGCCAGCACTCTCTCTACTGCATTGTCTAGCTGCCTCCTCTCTTTACTTTTGTTTTTTATTTTTTAGATTTTTTTCAAGGCAATGGGGTTAAGTGGCTTGCCCAAGGCCACACAGCTAGGTAATTATCAAGTGTCTGAGGTTGGATTTGAACCCAGGTACTCCTGACTCCAAGACCAGTGCTCTATTCACTGCACCACCTAGCCATCCCCTCTCTTTACTTTTGAATGAACAATTTGGGTGAATGGTTTGGCCTCAGAAATGAGACAGTATACTTCTTAAATTTATTCTCCATAATGTTAACTAAGATGATTTTTTTCAGGTTGATTTTAGTTCCCTTCCCTTTTGTATGCCCTATTGGTCCCTAGCCTGAAAATTAATCAAGGCACTTTATGCCTAGACTTCTGAGAATTATTGGGGATTGAGTGGAGGAGAATAGGATGAATTACCTGGATGGGAGGGATATAGTTCTGTGTCAAGAGATACAAGCCTTGTGAACATCAACTCCCTGTAAGAAAAGTTTGATCATATTGAATATTGAATGGGGTTGAGGTAAAAGGAGGATTTCTCTCTCTCTCTCTCTCTCTCTCTCTCTCTCTCTCTCTCTCTCTCTCTCTCTCTCTCTCAGATTAAGAGAATCTTTAAGAAGAAATTAAGTTGGACCTAAGTAGGGAAGTTGTATGATATGAGAAGCTACCCATATGAACTTTGGCAAGTTGCATCCTTGTTTCAGTTTACTCTCTAAATTGAGAGGACTGAAATTAAGTTTTTAACTGAAGATTTCCACACTTGAAAACATTATATTTCAATATGAATTATATTTTTATAATCCTTTGTATTTTATTTTATGCATTTAAACATTCAGGGGGCAGTGTTTCACTGGATTAACAAAATTGTCCATTACCCCAAAAGTTAAGAATTTATGAATTTAGATGATCTCTAGAGTCCTTTCTGGCTCTATATTCATCTAGTTCTTTGTAAACCTTGTAGGTCTATATGCCCGTGAAATATTTCAGGGACCCCCCCCCCCCAGAGAACAAACTCTCACAATCTGATAGAAGTATATTTGTTGTTGTTCAGTCATTTAATCGAGTCTGACTCTTCATGACCCTGAACCAAGGGGTTTTCTTGTCAAAGACAATGGAGTAGGGTATCATTTTCTTGGGTTAAGGCAAACAGGTTAATTGGCTTGACCAGAGTCACATAGCTAGTAAGTATCTGAGGCTGAATTTGAACTTAGGCCTTTTTGACTTCAGGTTCAGAACTCTACCCATTGAGCCATCT